>NC_060130.1:610128252-610444502 GCF_021461395.2 Schistocerca americana
CAATTCATTCACCTGAGCAGCAACCCGATCAGCTACCGGCCCCAACACAGTCAGCTGCAAACCCCCTCCTGTTCTGCACTGCCCTGACAACCTGTGATCGAGTTGGATTTCCTATACCATTATGAACTTTCACTATACCTGCAGGCCGCCACGCTTCGCCACACATCTGGTTCTACAGTTCTGTGCACACACAAGTTCAGCACCACTTGACTCTCTGCCCCCTTGGCTATGCTTTCCACATGTGCATCTTTGGTCGAGCGCATAACGACACGGCTCTCCGATCTGTTGTACATGCCCTTACAGATCAACGAACTCCACACCCAGAACAATGCCTTACACAATTGCCTCACCTCTACCTCTGCCGAATTGTCACTTGCACAGCACACCTTTCATCGCTCATCTCCTGCCCCGCAGCGAGGTGGCGCATCACACACCTCTACATCGTCTTCCCACCAACCTGCTTCAGTGTTTAGCATTCCACTGCATGCTGTTTTCTTTGCACCACTGTGGACAAGTCTCCAAGTTGCATCTGCATGTGCCCCTCCTGATTCTTCACGCCGCGTCACTCCTGCATCGTGCCTTCCATCACCAAATACAGCCGACGCCCTGCCTACGCCACAACGCCAGGTTCATCAAGGTCAGTGAACCGACGTTGCCTGTGGATACCTCATTGATCCTTATTGCCGACCCCCTTACACAAATATCGGCCATCAGTAATGGCACTTGTCATAGGATTTGCACCACAGATGGCCCTCCTGTTCGTTATAAGGCCAGGCCCCTTAACACTTCCAAACTTCTGCGTGCCAAGGAGATCTTTCAGGATCTGTTGGCATCGGGCGTCCTCTGCCCCTCCAATGGCAACTGGTCTTCTCCTATTCACCTTGTTCCCAAAAAGGACGGCACCTTACACATGTACTGGGACTACGGGTCCCTTAAGGCCCGCACCATTATCAATAACTACCTCTTTCCACCTGTCCAAGATTTCACTCAGTTACTCCGTGGTTCTACCTTTTTCTCCGTTTCAGTTTGTTCCAAGTCATATCATCAGGTTCCTATATATTCACCAGACATTCTGAAGACAGCCATCATCACACCTTTCAGTCTATTTGGATACTGTTACATACCTTATGGACTGAAAAATGCTGTGCATACGTGGCAGTGGTTCATTGATTCCATTTGCTCCCTTTGCTTAGATGATATACGTATCTTTTCCTCCTCTGCTGAGGAGCATCAAGTTCACCTCGATGTGGTCCATTCGGCGCTAACTGACAACGGTGTTATGATCAATCATGGTAAATATAAACTGTGTTCCACATCCGTTACCTTCCTCGGCCATTCTGTCTCTGCCAACGGCCTCTGACTGATGAGTTCTCATGTCAAAACCATAAACCTTCCTCTCCCTTAGGGTTATGCTCAGCTCTGTATTTTTCTGGGTATGGAAAACTTTTACTGCCGCCATATTCCTCAAGCTGCCTCCGTCCAAATGGCCCTCTCTCTGGCAAAATCACCACTGCAAAACGGAGGGTGAAGTGGACCAAACCAGTGCTCGACACTTTTGGTAACTTTAAAACTCCCTTCGCCAAAGCCATCACATTTGCCCACCATGACCCTGAGGCCTGTGTCTTGATCATGACTGATGCCAGTGACTCAGCTCTGGGCACTGTTTTACAACAGCATACCACTGGCTCCACTCAACTCCTTCACTTCTTTTCCAAGAAACTGACTAAGAGCTAGTGCAAGTGGTCAGCTTTCGACTGTAAGCTCCTCGCTGTGTACAAGGTGATTAAACACTTTCATAGCGAGCCTTCACGATCTATACAGATCACAAGCCATTTGTGGATGCTATTCATAATCCAGTTAAGGACCTTCCACCGAGGCGTTTCTGCCATATGAACTACATCTATCAGCACTCTTCTAACACATGCTATATCTGTGGCACAGAGAATGTTGTGGCAGACTACCTTTCCTGCATCCTCCTCCTAATGATACTGCAGAACCTGGAGGAACTCACCTGACTACAAGCTGAAGACGATGATATACGGCCAATAATTTCAGACAATAGCTCTGTCAGGCCCTGTCCTCTGTGACACCTCTACAGGCACACTTCAGCTCCTGGTCTCCGCTGCCCTTCATTTTATGGTCTTTAATGCCTTGCACGGCATTGCTCACTGTGGGTCACGAGCTATGACGCAGCTGGTCATGGAGCGCTTCGTCTGGCTTGGTGTGAAGCACGATTGTCACACTTGGAGCCATGCGAGTGTTCCGTGCCAGCACAGCAAGGTCAGTAGGCATGCTCAACCCCCATTGTGCAAGTTTGGCATTCCAAAGGGGCGTTTCTGACATGTCCGTATTGACGTCGTTGGTCCCCTCCCCCCTTCCAAGTGTTACAGGTATATCTTATCGATTATTCACGATGTGACCCGCTGGGTCGAGGTGGTCCCTCTGTTTCACAGAGGAAGACCACATGGCAGTTCCTTCTCTAAATCCTCGCACAAACGAAAAAATGGCTGACATCGAAATAAGTGTCCAAGGAACAGAAAAGCAACTGGAATCACTCAACAGAGGAAAGTCCACTGGACCTGATGGGATACCAATTTGATTTTACACAGAATATGCAAAAGAACTTGCCCCCCTTCTAACAGCCGTGTACTGCAAGTCTCTAGAGGAACGGAAGGTTCCAAATGATTGGAAAAGAGCACAGGTAGTCCCAGTCTTCAAGAAGGGTTGTCGAGCAGATGCGCAAAACTATAGATCTATATCTCTGACGTCGATCTGTTGTAGAATTTTAGAACATGTTTTTTGCTCGCGTATCATGTCATTTTTGGAAACCCAGAATCTACTTTGGAAACCCAGAATCTACTCTGTAGGAATCAACATGGATTCCGGAAACAGCGATCGTGTGAGACCCAACTCACTTTATTTGTTCATGAGACCCAGAAAATATTAGATACAGGCTCCCAGGTAGATGCTATTTTCCTTGACTTCCGGAAGGCATTCGATACAGTTCCGCACTGTCGCCTGATAAACAAAGTAAGAGCCTACGGAATATCAGACCAGCTGTGTGGCTGGATTGAAGAGTTTTTAGCAAACAGAACACAGCATGTTGTTATCAATGGAGAGACGTCTACAGACATTAAAGTAACCTCTGGCATGCCACAGGGGAGTGTTATGGGACCATTGCTTTTCACAATATACCTATAAATGACCTAGTAGATTGTGTCGGAAGTCCCATGCGGCTTTTCGCAGGTGATGCTGTAGTATACAGAGAAGCTGCAGCATTAGAAAATTGTAGCGAAATGCAGGAAGATCTGCAGGGAGTGGCAACTGACCCTTAACATAGATAAATGTAATGTATTTCGAATACATAGAAAGAAGGATCCTTTTTTGTATGATTATATGATAGCGGAACAAACACTTGTAGCAGTTACTTCTGTAAAATATCTGGGAGTATGCGTGCGGATTGATTTGAAGTAGAATGATCACATAAAATTAATTGTTGGTAAGGCGGGTACCAGGTTGAGATTCATTGGGAGAGTCCTTAGAAAATGTAGTCCATCAACAAAGGAGGTGGCTTACAAAACACTCGTTCGACCTATACTAGAGTATTGCTCATCAGTGTGGGATCCGTACCAGTTCGGGTTGACGGAGGAGATAGAGAAGATCCAAAGAAGAGCGGCACATTTCGTCACAGGGTTATTTGGTAACCGTGATAGTGTTACGGAGATGTTTAGCAAACTCTAGTGGCAGACTCTGCAAGAGAGGCGCTCTGCATTGCGGTGTAGCTTGCTCGCCAGGTTTTGAGAGGGTGCGTTTCTGGATGAGGTATCGAATATATTGCTTCTCCCTACTTATACCTCCCGAGGAGATCACGAATGTAAAATTACAGAGATTCAAGCGCGCACGGAGGCTTTCAGACAGTCGTTCTTCCCGCGAACCATACGCGACTGGAACAGAAAAAGGAAGTAATGACAGTGGCACATAAACTGCCCTCCGCCACACACCGTTGGGTGGCTTGCGGAGTATAAATGTAGATGTACATGTAGATGTAGATTGACTTTGATATGCTGCAAGATGGCACTGAGCGAGCAGCCCTGCAGCCGCCTTATTCGGGCCCTCAACTCGTGTTACATCACGGTACGAACACGTTCATCATTTACCTGCACGGACGGCCACAGACTGTGTCTGTTAATCAGCTGAAACTGGCTTGGTCTCTCAATGATCTACCTCCTGACACAACAGCCCTGCCTTTGGCTGATTTGTCTCTGCGTGTGCAGCCATCAGAACCACGGTGCTGCTGCACCACCAACACTGCTGCACCCACTTCCCATGCTGTCTGCCACCTACAACTGCCTCATTGGCACCAAGATTACGAATTAGTGTAATGAGCCTTCCCTCCACCATGCTCCACACTACTGGGTGGGGTGGGGGTGGGAAGGGGGGGGGGTTGCTCTGTGGCGTCTCTCGCGCAGAGCGCCCTCTCTTTGTGACTTTGCTTCTTTGGACTGCTTTTTGGCATGTAACATGTTCAACTGCCATAATTTATAAATATGAGTTATTAATAAATGTGTATTGAATACTTAGTGTGTGTTATCTCTCAACTAATCCTAAATGATAGCCACATACTGAATTAAGAAAACTCATCTAATTTAAATGATGACCATTTTTCAACTTAAATCTGTAAGTGTTGTGAGCACGACATGTTTATAAATAGGTGACATTTTTGTACCTAGGATTTCATGTTGGGCAAGATTTTAGAGTATTTGTTAGAAGATGCTGGGTCTTTGCTCACTTTTCACAGGTGTTGAACTTAGTTTTTGAGTGAAAAGTCAGCTGCACAGCTTCAGTAATCAACTTTGAAATTTTATGGGCCATAGAATTTTGAGGAGCGTATGGGGCTTTTAACATTTTCATTTTTCTTTCAAGTCCTGTAAATGTTTGTGACTGAAAGACTTAAACTTAGTAAGAGCAATAGCTATATTCATAATTAACGTTTGTGGATGATTAAGCAGCATCACTGATGATTTTTTAAATACTATAACGTAGTTGGGACTTAGTTATTGGTCTTGCTTTGACTATATTATTTAATTATGGAACCTGCCAGAACTTACCCACTACTGTGACAAACTTAACTGTACTGTTATTTTATTTATTTGAATTTCAGTATGGAAATTCATATACTTGTATTAATAACTTGATGTAGAGCCATCACATCTTTTTGTGATTTGTTTGAACAAATGTGATAACCTTTGTGAACAGAATTAATGATTTACAACAAACTACCTTGTGTTATTCTGGGCTGTAACAGTGTGCCGGGTATGTGAAATGAGATAATTAGATCATTCCCCTTGTGTCTGAAGAAAGTGAATGACTATGGCTAATCGGTAAAAATTGAAGAAACAACAGTTTCTCTATGGGCGTGATGTCATATAGAATATATGTATAGCTGATACTGGAATATTACTTGGGTGTATATTTAGACTCCATGTCACATCATATTAACAAAACATGCCTGTACAGAGAAAGGTAGGTTGAGGGAACATAATTGGTTTTCTTTCTTCACCCTTGCAAAAGATGCTTATTTCCTCATAGATATTTATGTACAGAATTCAGGTACCAATGTTCAGGGACATGTTTAACAATATTTTTCCGCATTCGGGAGGACGACGGTTCAATCCCGCGTCCGGCCTTCCTGATTTAGGTTTTCCGTGATTTCCCTAAATCACTCCAGGCAAATGCCAGGATGGTTCCTCTGAAAGGGCACGGCCGACTTCCTTCCCAATCCTTCCCTAATCCGATGAGACCGATGACCACGCTGTCTGGTCTCCTTCCCCAAACCAACCAACTAACCAATATTTTTCAGTCCACCATAAACTGCTACTATATGCTTCATTAGCATAATATATGGTTAATTATGATTCATACAAAGACACAAGCACACTTCTTCCACTTATCCTCAATCTACAGTTTTGGCTGGAAAAATACTTTCTTATATGCTACAGCGAAAAATATGTTTTTGTGTACCTTACACTGAGAGTGCTTTGTAACATACATACACAGAAGTAGATGAAACAGGGACAGTATAGTAGGAGGATTGTAAACTAGACAGGTTTTGTAAATTAGTTACTAATGATGTTGGAAATTACATGATAGATGCACATTTTCTACTTATATTGTGTTGCAAACATTTGTAGTAATTCTTTACTCAATTCACAGGTACTACCTTTACTTACTTTGTCATCATTCTGTGTTTCATCGCAATTACAACTTTTATTCATGGCCTTGATATAGATTTTCAATACTGCTGAATCTCATATAATTAATGTTGTTAACATTTTCAGGGTTTGCTTGATCCCTTCTCAAAAGTAGTGAGCTTTGCTATCCAGAATCATGCCATCAAGTATAACAGCTTATTTGACTTGTGCTATCTTTGCAACAGAGCATTTACAAGGGTAAGTCATATTAATAATAATATTGTTTATCCTTGTCGTTTTATATGTTCTATGTGTGCAGTATAAGATCTTGCATGTGTACACCATGTGTACATAGAAATTAGGGAAGAGCAGGGAAATAACACCACATTTTGTTTTGGAATTTGTCAGTGCCATGAACAAATCTGTGGCACCCTGAGTGACCTGGGATTGTTGAACACATATCTATACTAGAAAAATCAAGATATTATGAACACCTTCAGAGCCATATAAACATTTTCTTAGATCTGCAACCTGTTGGTAATGCCCCAAGTACCTGGGTAATTTCAACACCCTAACTGCGTGTATGAATACCATGGAATACAGACAGAACAAAATTCCTGTTCTAAGAAAGTAACACATTTTATGATCTTAACGTATATGAAAATACAGACACAGCACGTTTTTTTTGGAAATGGCATCCAAGTTGGAAAAAAATAAATGAACTTCAGCTTTATGTAAGCCTAGAACTCTGTTGACACTTGTTGCTGGTCCTTTTCTTCACCATATATTTGGCACACACAGAAATATTGTGAAAAAAATATTAAGTTTCTTCAATTAGATGTATGTGGTCATATGAACTCTTTCACTTGCCATTTTCCAAAATGTAATACATTGATCCTAAGTATCAATGCCCACAAGGAGCATTTTGTTGCAACTAAATAAATGGTACAATGTTGTCAATGTGGCTAAAAAAAGGTGGCATTTTGCACTTTTTCATGTGAAATATCTGGAAACAATTCCTTTTTGTACAGAGTCCGCCCCTGGTAGCTGAGTGGTCAGCGCGACAGACTGTCAATCCTAAGGACCCGGGTTCAATTCCCGGTTGGGTCGGAGATTTTCTCTGCTCAGGGACTGGGTGTTGTGTTGTCCTAATCATCATCATTTCATCCCCATCGACGAGCAAGTTGCTGAAGTGGCGTCAAGTCAAAAGACTTGCACCAGGCGAGTGGTCTACCCGACAGGAGGCCCTCGTCACACGACATTTCATTTCATTTCATTTGTACAGAGTACAGAACCATTCCACAATTTCCAGTTGACCACCCCTGAATGCAAAGCCTACATTTTCACTTTTGTCGTTACTTCGATCAACGCACAAAATTGTCAGTTACTGTCACAGGAGTTGCTGTTTTCTTCTTCTTCTTGACTTTTTGTCCGTCTGAAAGTCAAATCCAAGTTTCCTCTTCTCATAAAAGATCAGTTCATTTCTAACATTCCAGGTAAGCATTCGCTTACACATTTGCAAAATGACTCATCTGCAAGACTTCCTTGTTTTGTTTACAAGCTGCTTTCATCATGCTAGGAAAAACAGCAAGACAAAATCAAAAGAAACTCCTACACTGGTACCTGATGCTCACATAATTTTGCACAGCACCTTGTAAAGATGCAAACTATACAGGGACAACAGAGTGTCACTATATACTTTAATGACTTTGCTAATGCTCAAAAAGTTATGAAACCCATGCTGTAGGATGCACGACACAACATAGTATCCACCAACATTATAGTTATTACAGTTAAAAATATATTGATATGCTTGTTTCAGTTTTAGTATAAACCAGAAATAACATCAAAATTAAATAGAATTTAATTTTCAGCACCACAATAAAAGTGTCATTTTCAAGAACCCATTGCCTCTGTACCCTACTTCTGGTATCGTCCACTATATTACAGTAGTGTATCCTGCTGATGGCAGCACTACTCATCCAAGAAAATGGTGTTATCAGTGTTGCCTAGTATGATGGTATTCCCCCAGTCCCCAACACATATGGCTGGAAATATAGTGGCTCACATTATTGTTTAACATTAAAAAAATTACAGCTAATATTTGCCCCCAAAACTTTCACAAAACCTTTATGGTTATAGTGACAAGTTATTGTTATTCCATCTTATTTGCAGAACTCATACTATGCTTCAAATGTTGCTAATTGCAATAATTTGGTGAAATACACTGAAGAGCCAAAGAAACTGGTACACCTACCTTATATTGTGTAGGGCTCCTGCAAGCACGCAGAAGTTCCACAACACAATGTGGCATATACTCGACTAATGTCTGAAGTAGTGCTGGAGGGAACTGATACTATGAATCCTGCAGTGCTGTCCATAAATCCATAAGAGTACGAGGGGGTGGAAGCTCTTCTGAACAGCTCATTGCAAGGCATCCCAGATATGCTCAACAATGTTCATGGGTGTGGAGTCTGGTGGATAGTGGAAGTGTTTGAACTCAGAATAATGTTCCTGCAGCCACTCTGTAGCATTTCTGGATGTGTGGAGAGTCACATTGTCCTGCTGGAATTGCCTAAGATCATGGGAATGCACAATGGACATGAATGAGTGCAGGTGATCAGACAGTATGCTTACATACATGTCACATGTCAGAGTCATATCTAGATGTACCAGGGGTCCCATATCACTCCAACTGCACATGCCCCACACAATTACAGAGCATCCACCATCTTGAACAGTCCCCTGCTGATATGCAGGGCCCATGTATTTATGAAGTTATCTCCAAACATCCACTGAATACAATTCGAAACAAGACTTGTACAAATAGGCAACATGTTTCCTGTCATCAACAGTCCAATGTCAAGGTTGATGGGCCCAGTGAAGGCATAAAGCTTCATGTCATTCAGTCATCAAGTGTACATGTGTGGCCTTTTGGCTCCAAAAGCCCATGTCAATGATGTTTAGTTGAATGGTTCACAACCTGACACTTGTTGCTGGCCCACACTAAAATCTGCAGAAATTTGTGGAAGGGTTGCACTTCTGTCATGGTGAACAGTTCTCCTCAGTCATTGTTGGTCCCATTCTTGCGGGCTCTTTTCTGGCTGCTGCAATGTCAGAGATTTAATGTTTTACCAAATTCCTGATATTCACAGTACACTCGTGAAATGGTCGTACGGGAAAATCCCCATTTCGTCTCTACTTCAGAGATGCTGTGTCCCATCGCTTGTGTGCTGACTATAACACCACATTCAAATTCACTTGAATCTTGATAACCTGTCATTGTAGCAACAGTAACCAATCTAATAACGGCAATCTGCACCAGCGCTGTATTCTGCCTGCTTACATATCCCTGTATTTGAATATGCATGCCTATACCAGTTTCTTTGGTGCTTCAGTGTACATTCCAGTAAAATATATACAATGATTCACATTCATAATACTATTTACTACTGACTGATGCCATTTAATATTTCAACTTAATCATTTTTGTCTTATTTTACTTGTTGAGTATGAAAATATGCAAAGTCTAAAGCAGTGAGAAACGAGGAGGGAATATAAATACGCATATGATGATAAATTTCTATTCATCAAATATCAGACATGTTGAGCAGCAGACAAGACTGTAGAGAAGACAGTACCTACTTAAAATTTTGGACAGAACTAAGTCATTCTTCAAAAGCAACAAACCACTTAATTAATTTATGAACATCCAATGTTCTTGTCCAGCACTGTATCCTGACTGGGGTGATAAGTGATCATAGCAGGGGTGGGTAGTGTGGACATGGACGAGGTGTGAAGTAGGAATGGGAAGGAAAAGCAGAAGACCACATTAAGAAAGACTGTGCCACAGCACAATATGGCAGAGACTTCAGATGGAGTGGCTGGCACCTACACAAGAAGGTAAGTGGTGGTGAGGGTCCCATTAGCTGAAACAGTGAGAAAATAGCCCATAGAGGGAATAAAAGAAGTAGAATAAGAGAAAGAGACAAAGACAGGAAAGTACAAGTGAGCTAGCTTGGAAAGAAAAGAATCAGGATGGCTAATATTGAGGCAGAGGGTATCCATTTGGAAAAGGTTGTGATGCAGCCATTAATGTCAACCACATCATTTAGAGCATATTTTCCTATGCTGGATGATTTAATTTTCCCTTGTCAGGAGTTTGCCAGAGGCCACTCATCAAGTTGGCTAGTTGTTTCTTGATAATACGCATACACAATGTCTCTGCAGTGGTTGCAACGAAGGTTTTAGATGACATGTCTGCTTTCACATGTGGCCTTTGCTCTGGTAACAAAGAAAATGACAATATACCAGGGATGAAACTGAAGGAGGTGAGACAGGCCTTGCTCTTGGGTTCTCCATATGGAAAATACATGTTGCAGGGACTTGGGAGCAAGAGTAACGTAGCAGCAGACTAAGAGTGTTGGGTGTATGTGGAGTTAAGGCATACATCTGTTTGTGGGAAAGGTGGAGAGCATGGAGGTGATCTGCCAAGACATCATTAAAACTTACACCAGTATCTTAGGGGATTACTTTTCACTGCAGATGGAGCATCCATGGGTAGCAAGCTGTTTTTTTGAGGGGGGAGGTCTTTTTGTTGTGGAATAAATAAGATCTATTTTCAGTCTGTGCAGGCTGCAACCACCCACACTAACTCATCTAGGAGGAGACTCTTTAGCACCCAGGGATAGAACAACTGAACACTATAGCCTTCAGGGCTTCAATTATCTCTCCATATGCCCTGAAATTCCCAGTATGCAACTCTCCCCTCCCCGTACCTGGTATTTCACCATACAGCCAATCTACACTGTATCTTTGTCTATCTATTTTTCACTTCTTCCAATTCCCTACCATATGGATCATATTAGAGGTGCAAAGCCTATCTATTTGAATCCTATCACTAACATTTCCTGCTTTGTCACAGGCAATGCCATCTCTGAAAACAGCCATGGAATCTATCAAAATCACAGTAACCACTGCGTTGTGTCCTGTATGGATATGAATATGAACCAGCTGTACAACAAAATGAATTAGAAGTGCCACACAGTAGTCAAAGGCCAAGGACACTGCCCAGTTGCAGAGCATTGTTTATAACATAATGTGTCTGATTTCAACAACTGCTTCACAATTTGACCTGTCTGTATTTGCCACCCTTATCCTTCCTCAACATCAACTTTTCACAGTTGTGCAATATATATATTTTCCTCACACAAACTTCTTGACTCTAGCCTCTGCTGTTAACTCTCCCATATCTGCCTCTGCTCCTTTTCTGATTCCTATCAATTCCATCTTCTTGCTTCTGTGAGATTCATACTCCTTCTGTTCTTTATCTGCTTCACCCTAGCTCTGTTATACTTTCAAACAATGGAAAATCCAGAATGGAGTGTAACAATATTATGAAAAGGAAAGTTGCTACTCACCATATAGCAGAGATGCTGAGTCACAGATAGGCACACCAAAAAGACTGTCACAATACAAGCTTTCGGCCATCAACACACACACACACACATACATGAAAATGCAACTCACACACTCATGACCACAGCCTCTGGTAACTGAAGCCACTTCTGCTGCATTGATGTCTACGTTTTTTACACTGGCACCATCCTTTCTGACTCCAGCACCTACTGTCTGTACTTTTCCCAACTCATGACAGTGTGGCTTCAGTTGCCAGAGGCTGCAGTCATGTGTTTGTGAGTTGCATACGAGTGCAATGGCGCATGCACATGTGTGTGTGTGTGTGTGTGTGTGTGTGTGTGTGTGTGTGCGTGTGTGGTCTATTTTCATCAAAGGCCTTGATGGCTGAAAACTTATATTGTGACAGTCTTTTTGCTGTGCATATCTGTGACTCAGTATCTCTACTATATGGTGAGTAGAAACTTTCCTTTTCAGTTATACTTGTCTTTATCACTTGTTCCATAGCCTCCATCTCACCCAACACCATGTTCCCTTTCCTTCTAGTAAGCCCTACAGTGCCCACTGCATTCCTGTGTAGATGTAAGCCATTTCTGCTGCAAGGTGTCTATATTTTCTACACTGGCACCATCTTTTCTGACTCCAGCACCTACTGTCTGTACTTTTCCAAATCCATGTAACTCTTTTCACCGTGTGTCTGTTCCATTTACTCAGCACCCACCTCAGCCAAGATCACTATTTCTCTCAACTGAGTTGAAGCGCCAGTTTAGAACTGGGTCTGTGTTTGCATGATTTTGAATGTGTATATTATCTGTGTGTGTGTGTGTGTGTGTGTGAGAGAGAGAGAGAGAGAGAGAGAGAGAGAGAGAGAGAGAGAAAGAGAGAGAGAGAGAGAGAGAGGGGGGGGCGGGGAGAAAGAGGGAGAGAGAGAGGGAGGGAGGGAGAAGGAGAGGGAGAGGGAGAGGGAGAGGGAGAGGGAGGGAGGGAGGGCATTCAGGACATCTAAATGCAAAATTTGATTTGTATGTTCATTTATTGCAGTCATGTTAAGAGTAAACGAAGCACTATTAGCATTGTCTTATGTGTGGGTTTTTGCAGTCTCAGTATGAACGTTTAGTGAACGTAATTGTTGCTGGTTTCCTACTCTCGTATAGCTGATGGAAAGCTAGTTCCTTAATAGCATCTCAGTTCCTTTTCTCCATCATAAGAAAATATACCCCCATTAGGCAAGATTTGAATGTTGTTGTTGTGATCTGAGACTGGTTTGATGCAGCTCTCCATGCTACTCTATCCTATGCAAGCTTCTTCATCTCCCAGTACCTACTGCAGCCTACATCCTTCTGAATCTGCTTTGTGTATTCATCTCTTGGTCTCCCTCTATGATTTTTGCCCTCCACGCTGCCCTCCAGTACTAAATTGGTGATCCCTCAATGTCTCAGAACATGTCCTACCAACCGATCCCTTCTTCTAGTCAAGTTGTTCCACAAGCTCCTCTTCTCCCCAATTCTATTCAATACCTCCTCATTAGTTATGTGATCTACCCATCTAATTTTCAGCATTCTTCTGTAGCACCACATTTCAAAAGCTTCTATTCTCTTTTTGTCTAAACTATTTATCGTCAACGTTTCACTTCCATACATGGCTACACTCCATACAAATACTTTCAGAAATGACTTCCTGGCACTTAAATCTATACTCGATGTTAACAAATTTATCTTCTTCAGTAACACTTTCCTTGCCATTGCCAGTCTACATTTTATATCCTTTCTGCTTCGACCATCATGAGTTATTTTGCTCCCCAAATAGCAAAACTCCTTTACTACTTTAAGTGTCTCATCTCCTAATCTAATTCCCTCAGCATCATGTGACTTAATTCGACTACATTCCATTATCCTCGTTTTGCTTTTGTTGATGTTCATCTTATATCCTCCCTTCAAGACACTGTCCATTCCGTTCAACTGCTCTTCCAAGTCCTTTGCTTTCTCTGACAGAATTACAAGTCATCAGCGAACCTTAAAGTTTTTATTTCTTCTCTGTGGATTTTAATACCTACTCCAAATTTTCTTTTGTTTCCTTTATTGCTTGCTCAATACACAGATTGAATAACATCGGGGATAGACTACAACCCTGTCTCATTCCCTTCCCAACCACTGCTTCCCTTTCATACCCCTCGACTCTTATAACTGCCATCTGCTTTCTGTACAAATTGTAAATAGCCTTTCGCTCCCTGTATTTTACCCATGCCACCTTCAGAATTTGAAAGAGAGTATTCCAGTCAACATTGTCAAAAGCTTTCTCTAAGTCTACAAATGCTAGAAACGTAGGTTTGCCTTTCCTTAATCTAGCTTCTAAGATAAGCCGTAGGATCAGTATTGCCTCACGTGTTCCAATATTTCTACGGAATCCAAACTGATCTTCCCCAAGGTCAGCTTCTACTAGTTTCTCTATTCGTCTGTAAGGAATTCACGTTAGTATTTTGCAGCCATGTCTTATTAAACTGATAGTTCGGTAATTTTCACATCTGTTAACACTTGCTTTCTTTGGGATTGGAATTATTATATTCTTCTTGAAGTCTGAGGGTATTTCACCTGTCTCATACATCCTGCTCAGCAGATGGTAGAGTTTTGTCAGGACTGGCTCTCCCAAGGATGTCAGTAGTTCTAATGGATTGTTGTCCACTGCCGGGGCCTTGTTTCGACGCAGGTCTTTCAGTGCTCTGTCAAACTCTTCACGCAGTATCATATCTCCCATTTCATCTTCATCTACATCCTCTTCCATTTCCATAATACTGTCCTCAAGTACATCGCCCTTGTATAGACCCTCTATATACTCCTTCCACCTTTCTGCTTACCCTTCTTTGCTTAGAACTGGGCTTCCATCAAAGCTCTTGATATTCATGCAAGTGGTTCTCCTTTCTCCAAAGGTCTCTTTACTTTTCCTATAGGCAGTATCTATCTTACCCCTAGTGAGACAAGCCTCTACATCCTTAAATTTGTCCTCTATCCATCCCTGCTTAGCCATTCTGCACTTCCTGTCAATATCATTTTTGAGACGTTTGTATTCCTTTTTGCCTGCTCCATTTACTGCATTTTTATATTTTATCCTTTCATCAATTAAATTCAGTATTTCTTCTGTTACCCAAGGGTTTCTACTAGCCCTTGTCTTTTTACCTATTTGATCTGCTGCCTTCACTATTTCATCCCTCAAAGCTACTCATTCTTTTTCTACTGTATTTCTTTCCCCCCTTCCTGTCAATTGCTCCCTTATGCTCTCCCTGAAACTCTGTACAACCTCTGGTTCTTTCAGTTTATCCTGGTCCCATCTCCTTAAATTCCCACGTTTTTGCAAAGTCTTCAGTTTTAATCTGCAGTTCATAACCAATAGATTGTGGTCAGAGTCCACATCTGCCCCTGGAAATGTCTTACAATTTAAAACATGGCTCCTAAATCTCTGTCTTACCATTATATAATCTATCTGATACCTTTTGTATCTCCAGGATTCTTCCATGTATACAACCTTCTTTCATGATTCTTAAACCAAGTGTTAGCTATGATTAAGTTATGCTCTGTGCAAAATTCTACCAGGCGGCTTCCTCTTTCATTTCTTAGCCCCGATTCATATTCACCTACTACGTTTCCTTCTCCCCCTTTTCCTACTCTTGAACTCCAGTCACCCATGACTATTAAATTTTCTTCCCTCTTCACTTCCTGAATAATTTCTTTTATCTCATCATTCATTTCATCAATTTCTTCGTCATCTGCAGAGCTAGTTGGCATACAAACTTGTACTACTGTTGTAGGCATGGGCTTCATGTCTATCTTGGCCACAATAATGTGTTCACTATGCTGTTTGTAGTAGCTTACACATACTACTATTTTTTTATTCATTATTAAACCTACTCGTGCATTACTCCTCTTTGATTTTGTATTTATAACCTTGTATTCACCTGACCAAAAGTCTTGTTCCTCCTGCCACCGAACGTCACTAATTCCCACTATATCTAACTTTAATCTATCCATTTCCCTTTTTAAATTTTCTAACTTACCTGCCCGATTAAGGGATCTGACATTCCACACTCCGATCCATAGAACGCCAGTTTTCTTTCTCCTGATAACAACGTCCTCTTGAGTAGTCCCTGCCCGGAGATCCGAATGGGGAACTATTTTACCTCCGGAATATTTTACCCAAGAGGACGCCATCATCATTTAATCATACAGTAAAGCTGCATGCCCTCGGGAAAAATTACGACTGTAGTTCCCCCTTGCTTTCAGCCGTTTGCAGTACCAGCACAGAAAGGCCATTTTGGTTAGTGTTACAAAGCCAGATCAGTCAATCATCCAGACTGTTGCCCCTGCAACTACTGAAAAGGCTGCTGCCCCTCTTCAGGAATCACACATTTGTCTGGCCTCTCAACAGATACCCCTCCATTGTGGTTGCACCTATGGTACAGCTATCTGTATCATTGAGGCACGCAAGCCTCCCCACCAACGGCGAGGTCCATGGTTCATGGGAGGGAAGATTTCAAACACTGTTTATCAAGTGGTAACAACCAAAAAATTCTCAACAAAAAGAAATGGATACAGGAAGGCGTTCTAGAATAACATCAGTCATTAGCATTATATTTTCAATGTTCTGGAGCATACCAGAATATATGTGAGAGCTTGCTACAGTATCTAAGCCATTTGAAGCTAGTGTCTGAAAACAAATGCTACCTAAGCAGACCATTAGAAGCTCTCTCAGTAGCATATAATAACTTTGTGCAGCTCATTAATTTAATTTGCTAATTTTTAGATAATGAAGCAAACATCTAGAAAATTGTGGGAATCGAACCATAACCAAACTTTGTTTTCTGCTAACATTTCAGTTTTAAACCATTCAGCCAACATTGAAGCAAGCCATAAAGATGTATGGCTTTCTCCAAAGACCACTGAACAGTTAACAACCAAGATGCTAGCTAAAAACATAGTTTACTTATTGCTGAATTCCTACAATTATATATATATATCATGTAATACACAGTTAAAACATAAATATTCACAACAAATCAAAGCTCTATGATTAGTTCATAGCTGATTTTAAGTCAGGGGGGAAGATCGTGTCTTGTCACGTCCAAAGCAACATTTGGGGTCTCAGTTGATGTATTTTTAGATCACACATTGTGCAAAGTTCTTCTGTTTGTCAGTCACTTTTGACTCCATCTCCTTACTCTTCTCCTTATTATTATGGTTTCATTTTCATACATACCATCATCTGTCATCACTTTGACCTTGTAATTTGTGCAATCCATGTCCATGCCTCAAGGCTATTTTCTGCTGTGTTCTATAATGTAGTTTTCTTCACTACTTTCCTAGAATTTTCTGCTAATATAGTCTCTCACCTAATAATTTAAGTGCTTTATTTTATCATTTTATGCCATGTTAGACATCTATGAATTCACTTTATGATAAGTGTATCAATATTTATGTCAAGCTTGACATATTCCATTATCTCTTTTTGTTTGTATGGTTGGAGGAAGAACAAACACTTCACGGAGGAGTTTAGTCTTTGTTTTTACTTTGCTTTATTCAGAATCTAATTCATACAATAATGCAAATTACTTTGAAAATGGAAAGGCCATGATTTGTTGCCTGTATCTGTTATGAGATTCTCTGTAAAATTAATCCATTCATACAGACATTTTTATGTGACTAATAATTTCTCTACAGTAAAGTTTGCTAAACTGCATAAATGATACATATAGCATTATACACTGCCAGAAAAATGCAACATCCATGAGGGCAAGATCATTTTATTAGTAAGTAATGTGATAGGTTCATCATTGTAGGTGTATACTATAACAAATTCAGACCAAATGAAACACACATCACAGTGAACGGTGCCCAAAAGGTTGCATTGCTACACAGGTGTACCCCTCTGGCAGCAGTGCAGGCATGTATTCTTGCATGCATGTGATCAAAAATATTTCGAATGACATCAAGTGACAGGTTGTCGAAGCATCTTGAACCCTTTGTTGCAATTTAGCTATGGTTCCTGCAGACTCTGAAGGAAAGGTAAGTTCCTACTTCATCATGTTCCATATGGTTTCAGTTGGTGCGAGATCTGGTGATCTAGGTGGCCATGGCAGTTGTTGTACAACACAAAGAGCACCTTACATTACAGCAGCCTTATGTGAACATGTGTTGTCTTGCTGAAAAAACACATCACCTTCCTGCCAAACAAATGGCAGTAGCATAGGGATAACAACCTGTGCAGTGCAGTGGGCACTGGTTACTTCACCCTGCAAAAGCATCAAACGTGACCATAAGCTGTAACTGATAGCCCTCCACACCCTGAGGCCTTGGGTTCATTCACTCTGTAATAGGCTGCCCACCAGGTCTACAATGTACACTACTGGCCATTAAAATTGCTACACCACGAAGACGACGTGCTACAGACATGAAATTTAACTGACAGGAAAAAGATGCTGTGATATGCAAATGATTAGCTCTTCAGAGCATTCACACAAGGTTGGCACCAGTGGCAACACCTACAACGTGCTGACATGAGGAAAGTTTCCAACCGATTTCTCATACACAAACAGCAGTTGACCAGTGTTGCCTGGTGAAACGTTGTTGTGATGCTTCGTGTAAGGAGGAGAAATGGGTACCATCAAACTTCCGACTTTGATAAAGGTCGGATTGTAGCCTATCGCAATTGTGGTTTATCGTATCGCGACATTGCTGCTCGCGTTGGTCGAGATCCAATGACTGTTAGCAGAATATGGATTCGATGGGTTCAGGAGGGTAATACGGAACGCCGTGCTGGATCCCAACAGCCTCGTATCACTTACCAGTCGAGATGACAGGCATCTTATCCACATGGCTGTAACAGATCATGCAGCCACATCTTTATCCCTGAGTCAACAGATCGGGACATTTGCAAGACAACAACCATCTGCACGAACAGTTCAACAACATTTGCAGCAGCATGGACTATCAGCTCAGAGACCATGGCTGTGGTTACCCTTGACACTGCATCACAGACAGGAGCACCTGGGATGGTGTACTCAATGACGAACCTGGGTGCATGAATGGCAAAACATCTTTTTTTGGATGAATCCAGGTTCTGTTTACAGCATCATGATGGTCGCATCCAAGTTTGGCGACATTGTGGTGAATGCACATTGGAAGCGTGTATTCGTCATCACCATACTGGCATAATCACCCAGCATGATGGTATTGGGCGCCATTGGTTACACGTCTCGGTCAGCTCTTGTTCACATTGACGGCACTTTGAACAGTGCACGTTACATTTCAGATGTGTTACGACCCATGGCTCTACCCTTCATTCGATCCCTGCAAAACCCTACATTTCAGCAGGATAATGCACGACCGCATGTTGCAGGTCCTGTACGGGCCTTTCTGGATAGAGAAAATGTTTGACTGCTGCCCTGGCCAGCACATTCTCCAGATCTCTCACCAACTGAAAATGTCTGGTCAATGGCGGCCAAGCAAGTGGCTCGTCACAATACACCAGTCACTACTCTTGATGAACTGTGGTATCGTGTTGACGCTGCATGGGCAGCTGTACCTGTACATGCCATCCAAGCTCTGTTTGACTCAGTGCCCAGGCATATTAAGACTGTTATTACAGCCGGAGGTGGTTGTTCTGAGTACTGATTTCTCAGGATCTATGCAGCAAAATTGCTTGAAAATGTAATCACATGTCAGTTCTAGTATAATATATTTGTCCAATGAATACCCATTTATCATCTGCATTTCTTCTTGGTGTAGCAATTTTAATGGCCAGTAGTGTAGATGTGTATGTCCATCACTCACTTACAGAAATAATATACTCTCATCACTGAAGACAACAGAGTGCCATTTCACCATCCAGTCAACTCCATCAGAGTTGCCATGCTTGGTGGTGTCATGGTTTCATTTGCTGTCTGGCCACAGACACACATGTTCTTAGTCCTGCTGCAAATCGTGTAAATCATGGAATTCTTTTAGCTAAGTCATTATGGTTTGAGGGGGGCAGTGCACAAATGGTTTAATTCATACTTAACTGGAAGACTGCAGAAAGTTGAAATAAGTGGTTCATGTAATGTTAAATCAACTGCTGAATCCTCAAACTGGGGGGCTATCAAGTACGGGGTCCCACAGGGTTCGGTCTTAGTTCCTTTACTGTTCTTGATATACATTAATGACTTACCATTCCACATTGATGAAGATGCAAAGTTAGTTCTTTTTGCTGATGATACAAGTTTAGTAATAACATCCAAAAACCAAGAACTAAGTGACGTATTTGTAAATGATGTTTTTCACAAAATTATTAAGTGGTTCTCAGCAAATGGACTCTCTTTAAATTTTTATAAAACACAGTATATACAGTTCCCTACAGTAAATGGCACAACTCCAGTAACAAATATAGACTTTGAACAGAAGTCTGTGGCTAAGGTAGAATTTTCAAAATTTTTAGGTGTGTCCATTGATGAGAGGTTAAACTGAAGGCAACACATTGATGGTCTGCTGAAACGTCTGAGTTCAGCTACATATGCTATTAGGGTTATTGCAAATTTTGGTGATAATGATCTCAGTAAATTAGCTTACTATGCCTACTTTCATTCACTGCTTTAGTATGGTATCATATTCTGGGGTAATTCATCGTTGAGTAGAAAAGTATTCATTGCTCAAAAATGTGTAATCAGAATAATTGCTGGAGCCCACCCACGGTCATCCTGCAGACATCTATATAAGGATCTAGGGATCCTCACAGTAACCTCACAGTATATATATTCACTTATGAAATTTGTTGTTAATAATCCAACCCAGTTCAAAAGTAATAGCAGTGTGCATAGCTATAACACCAGGAGAAAGGATGATCTTCACTATGCAGGGTTAAATCTGACTTTGGCACAGAAAGGGGTAAATTACGCTGCCACAAAAGTTTTTGATCACCTACCAAACAGCATCAAAAGCCTGACAGATTGCCAACCAACATTTAAAAATAAATTAGAAGAATTTCTGGATGACAACTCCTTCTACTCATTGGCTGAATTTTTGGATATAAATTAAGGGAAAAAAAAACAACTTAAACATTAGTGTCATGCAATATTTTGTGTAATGTAATATCTTGTACAGACATCTTTTATTAACCTGACACATTCCACATCATTACGAAGTGTTGTATTCATGATCTATGGAACAAGTATTAATCTAATCTAATCTAATCTAGACAGACAGTTCCCAATGGTCCTCAGTCATACAGCAGGAGCAACACATGTCCAAATTTCTTCCTTTGATGATGCTCAGTTGGCCACCACTGCTCAAACAATGCACCAATCTCGACATGCATGTCCAAATTTCTTCCTTTGATGATGCTCAGTTGGCCACCACTGCTCAAACAATGCACCAATCTCGACATGCATCTGCACAACACAGACATCTAGAACCTGGTCTACAGGTGTGGTAATTTTCCACTGACCACTGCTGAAAGTGGGAAAATACTATACATTTTGCCCAACATGTGCAACAATCTGTAGATGTGTTTATCCAGTTGGCCGCAAGTCCACAATTCAACCCCTTCTAAATTGCTGTGGTTATTTAACAGGAAAACATGCTTGTCGGTGGGGCATGATTACATCTAAGGATGAATGTTGCAGTCACTGTTCACCTCTAAACTCAGCACAGTTGTTGTCTGAAAAGAAAAAATGGAGGGTGCACAGAGAAGCCTTCTGGGCATCATCTGGTTGCTGATGATAGTCACAAATGTATCATTAACACTACAACCCCTCATGATGCACATATTATACTTTGGTACCACTGAATGCAGTCTTCCAAGGTGTTGCATTTTTTTCTACCAGTGTAAATCTGTAAAAACCTTAAGGCATCAGTATATTCTTTATATTTATTTGTCTTTTCTTAAAACATTTCTGGAATTTTGAATTTCAGCATACTAATATGCAGTTTTACGTGTTTTTACAGGAGAGAGAGAAGCTCATTCTCACACGGATGGTTGTTTTTGAGCTGATCCAAGCTTTAAAATTCAAGACTTCCATTCCAGATTCAAACATTATAATGCTCATTAACTTTGTTCTCCAGGTAAGTAATGTTACATGTAAAATAGAGGGAAAAGTTGTGAGGCTGACTTATCTGGCAGATGGTATACTGTCTATTTACAGTTACCTTTTCTTTCTGTAACATCTTTTCCATTCTCTTTTCACTCATGAGTAACTGAAATAAAAACAACTTCTTAGTATCATGTAGCTCTTGTTTCTGCATCATGGCATGGACTCTAAGAAATACTGAGAGCATTAGAAAGGCATCCTCATCCATGACTGTTCAGTTATCACATATAGCTCAAAAATATTAGCTTTAACTGGGTCAAAGCTACCCACATTTCACTTAATAAACATCTAGCTGTGCTCTATATAACTGAGGTCAACAGACTTTAATGATCACCTTAGCACTTTCATGCCTGTGGAGTGTTCCTCAAACCATTCTTTCACAGTGTGATAGTTATGGGTTGGTACAGTTTCTTCTTGAAGATACATATCACAAAAGTGCAAATGGGACCACCACATAACTTAATAGTAGGTTCATGTGTTGTTTACCATTGTTGCAGCAACAACCCTCCATCCATACTTCAGAACCCTTCGTGCGGTGGAAAAGCTAATAACCTACGAAATTTTTGTGCTAGAGCTAGAACATTGCTGAAACAGCATGGTTCAAGACCCCAGCCTGTCACAGTTGTAAGCTGAATTTCCTCATTCTGTAGCCCAGTGGTCCACAGCTCGTGGTTGTGCGGTAGCGTTCTCGCTTCCCGTGCCCGGGTTCCCGGGTTCGATTCCCGGCGGGGTCAGGGATTTTCTCTGCCTCGTGATGATTGGGTGTTACATGATGTCCTTAGGTTAGTTAGGTTTAAGTAGTTCTAAGTTCTAGGGGACTGATGACCATAGATGTTAAGTCCCATAGTGCTCAGAGCCCTTTGAACCATTTGTAGCCCAGTGCTGCACTGCCTTGGTCACTTACATGATGGAAGGAAGGTCCCTGTCACAACAAAGCTGGGCAGAGCCACTATAAATACTCACCTCTCAGGCCCTATCAGTACCTTATCTTCAGCTAATGCTGATACCAAGACATACTCCATGCCAGTTGTCCGTCCCATGTGGGCAATCAGCTTCATCAACATCCAGCTGCACATTCCACTAGCTGATGGTCTATGAGCTGCAGATAGGCCTGATGATTCTGGGGCTCAAGCCAATGCCACCAAGAAGGGACCACCTCCAAGGTGATTTCATGTGGTTCTGGGCATCTGCAAAGGGTTCTTGGTTCAGGACCTGTACGTCAGCATACCAAATACCTGACTGACTGTCAGAGAGGCCAGCACACATGGCTGCTGCCTGTCAAACAGCTGACATTACTTTCATGTCTGCAAGGCTACACCAGCTGCTGCCATTTCACTGAGGCAACACTCCTGCAAGCATCTCATGCTCCTGTGGCCAAGCATGCCACCATGTGCTATGTTGAGCTAGCAGCTGCTGCCCAGGGGTCTCTGTATGCTTCCAAGTTGTTGCCAACAATCTCTGTACAAGTGTCTTACTGAATAAAAAATGTTATCTCTAATTGAGCTCTTTTGATTCCAGAACCACTAGTGAGAGGTCATACACATCCCGTTGACCTGCACACACCATCCTGAAACAGCCATCCTGTCCTTAATAGTATCCACATGCCTGACGCTGTTATACCGGTGACAGATAATGGTAAATAGGTTTGGAACCCCATGTCATCACTCTCATGATGATAGCTCCATAACCTGCTTGAAAAGCAACCTGTTTGTAAACAGGATGCACTGTTTGCCATGATTTCTCATAATTGCAAGCACCACCATCAGCATATTGCACCCATGTTAATCTCTGTTGCATGTGACATGTAGCAAATAGAGGGATACAAGTAGGGCAGTGTCTACTCTGACCTACAGACAGTAATTGTTTCTGAACTCTATGGCTGTTCATTGGTTTCTATTTGTTCAGCATTGAATTGGTGGGTAATGTACTTAACCTGGCATTTCTGTCTGTCATTATTATCTGTGATAGTCAATAACAACTCCTGCCATCAACATATTGTTGCGTACAGCAGCTGAGTCAGGCTGCAGCAGTTCACCCCAAATCATGATTTTCATTGCATATCCTAGGCACAATGTTATGTGAAAATATAATTACCTATATTACTTCTGAAATGGAATATCTTAGTTATTGGGCACCCACAATCTGTTTACAATAAAATGCACTGGTGTTCCATATGCACGCAGCCTGAGCTCAGTTATCAAGCTGATAGCCTGTACAATGTCTGTTGATATTCTGGTCATGTAACACTCCAAATTATTATCTTATAGGTACAATAATGATAGTGATCTTTCCCCAGCATAGTAACTATTTAATTCAATTTTTCAAAAATTTATCTTTTTCACTGAATGAATCAGTAAATTCCTACATGATGTTTCTTATACATGCACTTACCAATATTTTCACAACTTATTACTTAGACCAAGAATCATAATGTTTCAATGGTTATAATTTCCATTTAGAATCATATTTGAATGGATGCATAAATCACAAAGGTTAACTTTTTTCAAATCAATATTTTGTGCTGCCCATTTCAAAACTTTGCTAATGCTTAATTTTTCATGTTCTTAATATAAAATCAGTTCTCTCTGGTGGAAAATTCAAGCCATTTTTGTGTAGTTTCAAATCATTAATAAGTGAATTCTTGAATAAAATCAAATATCAGACAGAATCATAGCCCTTACTAAAAATAATATTCATTTAATATTCTAAGATAAGTAGGAGAAGGAAAAAATACAAAAAACAAGTGGTGCAACAAATAATTTATTCAGGCCTTAACTGATGTGGGTGCAAATTTACTTTTCAATTTTCTTCATCCCCCTGACCCTTTCTTACCCTATCCCATTCAAAAGTATGTCAATAAATGTATCTTTATAAAATCCCAAGACACAGATTTCAGTATAGAAACTGCAAATATTCTTTCAGTCCCACAAATCTCATGAAAACAAAATTAGAAAAATAAGTGGCCATATAAAGGAACATAATCAATCTTGATCATGTTGAGCACCACAGCTCTCACCAAAGTTAATGATTAATGAAAAATACCTCAGCCTTATTATTACACATTTATTGTGTTATCACTGATTTTGCTCATAGAACATCTTCAGGCTGCTAAGATGCGGCAGAGTCATGACACAAATGGTCTGGTTGTCATGTGTAATATTAAAGACCAAATCTAAACACAACATTCATAAACATTCTACTGACCACCTTGCAGAATATGGTAAGCAGGCAGAGCATATTGTGTATTGTTTACTGTACAGTAATGTTTATTATCATTGTTTTTAGATTTGGTCTTTAACATTACATATGACAAACAGACAGCACAGCTTGGCTGCCTGAAGATCTTCTGTGAATGAAACTGGTCATAACACAATAGATATTTAATAATACTGCTGAGGTGGTTTTCCATAATCATTAATAATCAATAATTCTTTCCATGCTCCACACATGAATAGAATGATAAGAAACCTTTAAAAAATTCTGCAGTAGACTCTTTGTCATTCACTTCTGTAAGCTGTGGAATGTAGACATAGATGAAGCAATACCTAATATTGAAAATAATTAGCAGTAGTTTAGTTACATTTATGTGAATGTCTTTGACTCACTTTTGGTGTCCATCTTACTACTTCAGATGTGTTCTTTCAGGATGCTGGTAGCTCATTACCAGTGAATATGTTGGTGGAACATTCCTTCCCTGTAGGCCCAGAAGGTGGTCCTGTGTACAACACAAATGCTTCAGAGTGTATGAGACATCACCTTGGAGACTCATTGGAATTCTTAGCTGACTTCCATACACTAAGCAAAGTCAAGGTAATGATGTTGATAACTGGGTAGTTATTTTTTCCTTTCTTTTCATAACACATACTTTTTTAAATTCATGTTCTAGTTTCAGGTGTTAACGTTTCAGAATAAGATCTCTATATTTCATTTGTCTCCCTTGTGTTATATAAGCTTGCTTGGCTCATTTTGCCATCACTCCATTGATATTGGCATATCTGATTTACAGTGAGGAACACACACTCTGACCAGCCAAAACATTAAGAACTGCTTAAGAGTGTGATTATCCACCTTTGGAATGCAATTCTCCAAGGGCTATCATATGAGAGCTCACACCAGCTGGAAGCATTATGGCAACTGCACACAATGAGACTGAGTGCCACTTGGTGGTGCAACAGGCTTATGATGTGGTAAGGGAAGTCTGAGGCTGAGCAGAGACAAATGGAAGTCTGAGGCTGGCCCACTCTGTAAAACAGTATAGGAGAGAATCCATGCTACATCTGATGATAGAGTTCAGTGCTGACATAGGCACAATTGCTTCAGAGTACACTGTTCATTGCACATTGGGGCTCCATTGCAGATGACATCTATGTGTCACCATGTTTACCTGACGACATCATCAGTTTGAATTTCTTGGAGTGTAGGATCATTGAGATTGGATCATGGATCAGTGGAAACATGTCACCTGTCCAGATGAATCATGTTTCTTGTTACACCAGCTCAATGGTCATGTGTGGATATGCTGTCATCAGGCAAATGGCTGTTCAAACCATGCAACGCACCATGGACATAGGCTGGTGAGGGCAGGATAACGCTATGGGGGACATACATCTTGGCATCCATGGGACCTATGGTAGTAACCCAAGACACCAAAATAGTTGTGGACTGCAGGACCATTATTGTGGATCATGTGTGTCCCTTCATGCTTGATGTCTTTCCTGATGGCAATGGCATATACCAACAATTTAACAGCCAATGTCACAAGGCCAGACCAGAATCATGCTAAAATGGTTAGTGAACTCATATTGATACCTTGGCTGCGAAATTTGCCTGGTCTGAACTTCATAGAATGCATCTGGGATTGATGAATTCTTCTCGGGTTATCAGCCGAGTGGAGTGGTGGCGTCATCTTGTCATAACGTTTTGATGAGTTTCGTACCCATCATCTTATGGCGAAGTTGCCTTCACCAGAAGATGATGGGTATGAAACTCATCAAAACGTTGCGACAAGATGATTCCACCACTTGGCTGATAAACTGAGAAGAACTTATCAGTGGAATACATCAAGAAAGAATGCAATCACATACATCTAGGATGTTACTGGGGGCCAGCTCTGCATGCACAGAACCACAAGCCCATAATTTACAGGAACTGTATGGCCTGTGCATAGACTTCTGTTGCCACATACATCCAGAAATCTACCAAGGACGTGACATGTTTATGTCATGCAAAATTTCTGCTTTATTTATTGATGTTTTTATTTGTATACTGTTTATTTAGCCTGACCAGATTAGGGCCTTAAGATTCTTTCTTACATCTGACCAGGAACAACACATACAGAAAACATTACATTACAATTACAATAATAATAATTTGCATCATCAATATAAACAATAATTGGCAACAATAATAATAGTATCACTAATAGTAATGATAAACTATTGGAGGCACTAAGAATGCTGTTGATTGTTATTACATAACAATCTCTGTTATTAATAAAAAGTAATAATTAGCAATAATAATAATAGTAACACTAATAAAATAGCGAGGCATTAAGAATGATGTTGATTAGTTTCGTACTTTAGAAGGCTCATTTGGTATTAGAAGAAGTGGAAGGGGTAATGAAAGAGGAGAAGTTTAAAATGAAAATGACAGTGGCTGTTAGTAAAGAAGAGAATTTCAATAGAGAACTCTATAGACAAGTGGTGGGAAAAGTGATGAGGAGAGAGTGACAATAAGAGTTAGCTGCAGGTAAGAGTATGGAAGAGACAGGTATTGTGGTAGAAGGTGAGTCATTAGCTGCCTTTTAAAATTTGAAAGGATTATAATTTCTCTAATAGTTTGAGGAAGGATGTTCCAAAGTCCAGTTCCTGATACAGACAGTGACTTAGAGAACACGGCAGTGTTTGGTAGTGGTACAGAGAGGATTTTACTTTGTTGTGAATGATTATTTTTTGCTGTTGTGTTCAGACAGATGTGTAATGGTTGGAGATACATAAGAAAAAGTGTAATGATTGAGAAGATGATAGAGCAAACACAGATCTCTGTGATTATTAGCATGTAGGCATTATAATTGTTTGTAAGCAGGAGTGATGTGGTCGAAATAGCATATGTCACAATTGTAACATACTCAAGCTTTCATCATCAGTTCCAGCTGGTGTGAGCTCTCAGATGATAGCCCTTGGAGAATTGCATTCCAAAGGTGGATAATCACACTATTAAGCTGTTCATTGTGTTTTGGCTGGTCAGAGTGTGTGTTCCTCATTGACAATATTGGATTGTGAAATGTTTGTATTAAAGCAGGCAATAATAACTTCACTTATCCTGAAAAAAAGGGAATAAAATTTCTAGCTTATTATTGTCACACAACAGCTGTGGTTTCAACACCTGTTCAATGCCCAGTTGCTTTAAAGTTACTGAAGATTCTTTCCATACCTACTGCATAGTTTAATACAATTTGATTTAATTAAATATAATACCAGAAATTATGTACATAACTGAGAGAAATGATATTCCACAGTTAAATACACTGTTAATTTAGATATATTTGCAAATCTGTAAATATGCAAATTGTACCTGTGAGCTCTAAAAATACATATTTGGATACATACCTTTAGAACATGAATCTAATAAGCCCTTGACAGCTGTGTCACAGGCAAATGAAAAAATAATTGCAAGATGAAGACATCACCTTGAGACACCACTGCATACTAAAAGTCAGGACTTGGTTCAGGGTTTTGATGAGTGTTGAGAGAGAGAGAAAAGAAAGAAAGAAGAGAACTGAAGTCCACATAAGCACTGTTAACTGCAAAAACGATGGGCCAGACACACTTGAGTAAAAGTCTCACATGTTATTATTATTATTATTATTATTATTATTATAAGTATTACAGGATTAATTATTAATGACAATGCTTCACTGTATTCCTGTTATCTACTGCCAAGCCTCTCTATTCAGGGCATCTGCCTTGTGCACACCCTTATTCTACGTTATTTCAATGATGTGGTCCTTCGAAGAATGTCGTGGAGTGCCACATTTATGTGTGCCAGGTTATTTCCATTCAAAAATTTTCTTTGCCCACTGATGATGTGACATACTTAACAAATGCTCATACCACTTTCATGATTTTCTTTCAATTCTATCAATCACTATTTCATTTGCCCTAATTCTAGCTCTTACTTCATCATATGATTTTTTCTCAATTCTTTATATTCTGGCACTCCTTCATAAAAAATCCATTTCCACAGCTATTAGTCTTCTTTTGAGGTCAGCACTTAAAATCTAATGTTGTGATCCACAGCATAGGACAATTTAAACAATTAGCATATCTACACTTTTATTATTGTTGTTAGAAATGTTCTTGTCCATCAAAAAGAATTCATACATTCTATTGCTTTTCCATTGTGTTGTATTCCATATTTTACTTCTGTTTTACCCAGTACACTTTTGTCAATAAATGGGCTTACATATTTAAATTTTTCTACCTGTCTCATAACTGATCCACCATTGATGTGATGTCCTTCAGCAAAGGAAGGAGGTGCAAAATACTTGTTTGACCAACACTTGAATATTGCTTGTCAGTCTGGGATCTGTACCACATAGGATTGATAGAGGAAATAGGGTAAGTCAAAAGAAGAGAAGCATGTTTCATTATAGGTTAATTTAGTAACTGAAAAAGTGTCAGGGAGATGCTCAGTCAACTCCAGTGGCAGACACTGTTAGAGAAGAGTTCTGCATCACAGTATGGTCTACTGTTAAAATTCTCACAGCGCACGTGCCTGGAAGAGTCAACCAGTATACTGCTTCCTCAGACATAAGTCTAGTGAAAAGTCTCTGAAGATAAAATCGGAAATGAACCCACACAGAGGCTTACAGCAGTCATTCTTCCTGCGAACCATTCACAGCTGGAATAGGAAAAGGGAGAAGTTTGAAATGGTGTAAACTCATACAGTTGAAAGTACATGATGCTAGAAACAAAACATTCTCAGTAAACATAGGGTTGAAAATGCATAAAAATGCATACCTTAAGAGCTACAAGCAATTTTTCATCTTCGATACTGTGAAATAAATCTCTTCTACTGCAAGTTCTTTACTTTCCATATTTTGGGAACTGGTAGTATGGAACATAACAAGAAAAAAGGTCCAGTAAACATGTGCTCTAAAATGCATTCATTAAGAGCTGTGAGCCCTTATTCATCTTTGCTACTTTGAAACACAACTCTTCTAATGATCAAGTGCTCATAACTTTTAAGGTATGTGTTTTAGAGCACATGTTTGGTGGACATTTTTTCCTTGTTTTGGTCCAAAATATGGAAAGCAAAGAACTTGCAGTAGAAGAGATTTGTTTCACAGTATCAAAGATGAAAAATTGCTCACTGCTCTTAAAGTATGCATTTTAGACCCTATGTTTACTGAGACTTTTTTGCTTCTAGTATCATGTACTTTCAACTGTATGCATTTGTGCCATTAATCAGGATACACCCTGTATATTTATTTGAAATATGCTTCCCACAGTTTTGCTCTAGGAACCATGTCATAAGCTTTTGCTAAACCTACAAAGGCAATATATAACTCCTTCCCTACTGTTATAAATTTCTCCATTAGCTGTTGTAAAATAAAGAGGTTATCTGCACAAAATTTATTCCATCTGAACCCATTCTGGCCTTCCATAATATAGTGACCAACATTCTGCCTCATTTTCTCATAGATAATTTTGCCAAATAGGCAGCCCATCACACACTAATGCCTCTGTGGCAGTTAGTTTCTCTTATAATACTCTCCTTGAAAATGGAAACCATATATGATCTTTTCCTCTCTGATGGAATTTCAGTCCCTTGGCACCAGTTATTCATAAGGGGTATTATTCTTTTCTTCAAATGGTGTCTTCCAGCTTTCAATAATTCCATGGGAATATTTCCAGGACCAAGTGATCAGACAGTCTTAGCTAACACATTTTTCACTTTCTCCGTAGTATTGGTCATATTTTGAACAGTTCCTCCAGTCTTACTTTCTTCCTCTTTTATGAACTGAGGTCTGTCTTCAATCAGAAGACCTGTATAATGCTTTTTCCCAATCCCTTAAAGGAATTAAGTTGGCAGGTGCTTTGTTTACTTTTTTCCATACCAGTAATAGTCCTCCACACTTCTATCATTTGTGATCCACCTCTTAAACTCGCAATCTGAATGGATTTCAACTCCCACATCTTCTTATTTTCTAATTTAATCCTGTTTCTTAATTCATGACTTCTCAACTGGTAATTTTGTTTGTCTTGAGGTGATTTAGTTGATAACCATTTTTTGTATAAATTCTTCTTTTCCTGTATCAACTTTTTAAGGACATCTGACATCCATGGAGGATCTTGTTTGTCTATGCTCTTGCTCTCAGCCCCAGTACCCGTAGAGCAATTTTCCTAATTGCTTGTTTAGTATTTGTCAGCTTCTGGCATCATTTTTAGTTCACACTCTAATCTTCATTCAAATAAATCCTTCATGTTGATTTGCTTCAGGTGAAAGAGTTTGTACCATGTCTACATCAGTTTCTCTTCATTGCTCTGGCTAGTCAGTTGTCCAGTTGTTGAGAGTTTACTCATAAATGGGTGTTTCACCTTTGGTAAAGCATAAGTAGTGATTAGAGTGACAGTTGATTTCCCATGTGGCTCTACAGGCTTGAATTAATGTTTTTTTTTTTATGTTTGCGTAGTAATGATGTAATCAATTAATGATTTCTGCTGTAACAAGGGTCTTTTCCATGTATATCTGTGAATATGTTATGTGAATAATATGTGTTCAGAATCCTCAAGTTATAATGCTAATATAATTCTACAAGATTGTCCCAGAACATTTTCCTCATACCTTCATGTCTTCCTACTTCTGCATCATTTACTTGTGAGCCCACTCTTGCATTAAAACTCTTACTCTTATTACATCTTGGTGGTTTTTACCTCGGTTGAGTAGGTGGTCTTATTTCTGGTAGAAGTGATCTTTTATCTGCTGTAACATATCATCATTCAGTGCATATACTCCTATCATCACAGTCATGTTATACATGACTGTGATGGTAACAATGCTTTCATATAAAAATCTATAATCCTTGATGCAAGTGCTAAGGGCTTTGTTAATTAGAATTGAAACATCTGCTTTTGCCTGTTTATGTCTATCAACTCCAGACCAAAATTGAATGAAATTCCCAAATTTCTCATTTCTTTGTCTCTTTTTTTTAGTTTCAGACAAAACAGTTATGTCCATGTTCAGTCAATTCATTTCATTCTCTGTTTCAGTGAATTTATTTGCCATGCTCTGAACATTCCATGTACCGGCCCTCAGTGTCCTTACCTGGCCAGTAACTGTCATAATGTTTCTCCATCCTAGTCTTGAGGCTTTGTTGTAGATTCATGAGCATATGGAAGTTTTCATGGCCCATTCCACAGCATATCACCGGCAAAGTAATGGGCTAGTCGAGCGCTGGCACCGCACTTTCAAGGCGGCTCTTCAATGCCACGACTCTCTATGGACGGAGGCCCTTCCCCTTGTGCTACTCGGCATTCGTGCGATCTATAAGGAAGACCTCAAAGGCACAATAGCCAAGTTTGTATACAGCCAGAACATTGTTCTCCCTGCCAAACTTGTGAGCCCTTCTGCTTCTCTCCCTCAGTCTGACTTACCTTCCTTAGTGGACCACGTCAGACGCCACTTCATCAACCTCCATATCCCTCCACCTGCCAGCCATTCCTGCCATAACATTCACGTCCTGAAATCTCTGGACAATTTTGAGTACGTCATGCTCCGAGATGACACTGTCCATGCTCCCCTCCAACCTCCATATACCGGCCCGTACCGAGTTCTCCGCTGCTCAGCCAACACCTCTGACATCCAGATGAAAGATTCAGCTGTTACAGTCTCTCTCAACAGACTTAAGCCTGCTCATGTTGAGCCTTCTTCTAGCCCCCTTCAGGCCATGACCACGCCACTCACTGTCGTGGCTCACGACACTCCGACCATTCCCTCCACGTCAGACTTACACACTCGATCAAGTGACTTCCAGCTCCAATCGTCGAGCTCTCCTCCGACCTAGCTCTCTACTCCAGTTTCATGCACTCCATCAAGTGACCACATGCTCCCCATGTCAAGCTTACCTACGATCACGCCCTCGCCGCCGGCCCCTTCGCCTGTCGCTTCAACCACTCCACCGTCACCTGCCTCACCCTGTCGAGGTTTCTCATCCCCCCCCCATCTTGAACGTGCCCTCACTCGAGGTGTTTGTTCCTGTCCCACCAGACATAATCCAGAACATCTTAATAATACTGCGTGATTATACACCGTTTATTGTGTGTTTCCCTTCATCCAGTGCTCATGACACAACCTCTGCCATTCCCTGCCACCTGGTGAAATGTGTTCCCCTCCCGCCCGACGTCGACCTGGACATGCTTCGTGTGTTCGCCACGCTCTCCGGAGACATCGTCGTTGTCGCTCCGTTCCACCCACAAACCGCCGTCCTACCTGTTGCCACATGACCAGCACGCCCAGTACGACACCCAGCTTGCTTCAACAACTTCCAGGTTCAGTGGCCGAACCTTCCTTCACGACATTTACACACACAGCTTCCCAACGACGCTGTCTAGCTGACCATCGTCCAGCTCCTGCAGACCACCGCTGCCTATACCTTAGTCAACTAACTCCCCCCCCCTCCCCCCTCCAGCCTCTCAAGAGTACTCCGTACTGCCTGCGGGGGAGGGGGGGGGGGGGCTATGTGGCGCTGATGAGGTCGACACCAGTATCGATATGCGTTAGTCTTTGGACTCTGAGCGTCGTCTTTGGACTCTGAGCGTCGTCTTTGGACTGTAAGCATTGTCTTTGGGCTGTTCCACCATGTCAGTTCTTTGTGAGCATTGCATGTTTTTAGGTGAATAAATGAACTACTGCAAAATGGGTGTTGTTTGGTGTAACCAACCCTAACTTCTTCCTCACACTAATTCCTTCCCATGGGGTAGGGGGTGGTGACAGGAAGGGCATCTGGCCACCCCTTAATATTCACATGTCACATCTGATTAACCAGCAGACCCTGCAAGTTGAGATAAATGCTTGGAAAGAGAGAGAGAAAGACAGATTTTAGTCATTTGAAAAGTTTCTCTCAAAATTAAAGTGAACACGTTTCATGTTCTGAAATATTTTCTTATTATACATTTTAGTACATTTGTACTTAAGTGAAATAATTTTCTATAATTTATTAAATCATAAAAAAGACAACCAAAATTTATATAATTTATGCAGTACATTTGTGTATTGGGTAATCTGGTTTTCCAAATGTATCAGGTACTTCGAGTATTTGTGTTATCGAGTACTATGATTGTCTGCATTTATCATATATTCTGGTTTGTAGTTAAAACAAGGCTATTGACTAGTTCCAATACAAGAAACAAACCTGTAATTGGATACTATTGAGTTCTTTCTCTTTGTTATGAGCATTGCCTTGCTTTTTCCACATTTAAAGAGAGCTGTCTTTCAATACACGAAGTAAAAGTTTTTCCCAAGTCTTTCTGAATCTCCTTCAGTAGTCTGATGATGATACTTTCCTTTAGACAACAGCATTGTTGGCAAACAATTTAATGGTACTGCCTACTGTATCTGATGAGTTATTAATGTATATTGAGGAATTTATTGGTTCTATCATACAACCGTAGGGTACATCCATTTTTACTTTCATTTCTGTTCAACTTTGCCATCTACTGTGGCATAATGGTTTGTATTAGTAAAAAAATCACTGAATCATTAACAAATATTTGAAGATATACCATCTGATTATATTTGGATTATTAGTCAATGATGTGGAACAGTGTCAAATGTCTTTTGGAAATCTAGTAAGATGGAATATGGTTCTTTATCCGTAGATACCATTTGCAAGACACTATGTGTGAATAAAAATAGCTGTCTTTCACATGATAAGTTTTTTTAATACATGCTTATTATTTGAAAGAACCTTCTATTCTTCCAGGAATATCATAATCTTTGAACTTGAATATTGTCTAGGGTCCTACAACAAACAAATGGTAGTGATAGGAGTCACAATCATGTGGGCCCACTCTTTTACCCTTGCTCTAAACTGAAGCAGCACACACTATTTCAAATCACCTAAGCCAATTCACTGTGCAAGAGAATCTCATTAAAAATGAGTTCAGAGAAGGGCTAGTTGCCAAGCATATTCAAAGTAAAATCTAATAGAACACCTATCAAAGCCTTATGCCTTGCTTGTTTTGAGTAGTCTTAATTGTTGTTAAATTCAAATGATACTTATTTTATTTCTCTCTATCTGTGTGTGTTTGTGTGTGTGTGTGTGTGTGTGTGTGTGTGTGTGTGTGTGTGTGTGTGTGTGTGTGTGTATGTGTATGTCTGTGCGTGTGTGTGTGTGTGATATTCAAACAGTGGAATGGCACTTTTTAGTCCATGGTCTCCAGAAAAATGTGTCTGTTGGAGATGTATAGATGATAGTTAGCAACATCATTTCAAACTCCTTGCCTGATTTGCAGATTTGACTACATTCCAGTGACCTAGTCTGTTCCTAACATTACTGGTGCCAACTGCAGCCCTCAACTGTTTTAACTCAGCTTTTACTGCTGCTTTTACTACATAAGTCCAAGATCACCTCTTCCTTCTCCATAATCATGGCGCAGTGAGAAAAACTACTATGATGCCAAAGGCCTGCCTCATCTCCTTCCAAGTAGCTTGCTTCACAGGAAGCTACATGATAAATTGTGTTTATAATTTTATATCCTCCAAACCAATTAAAGAATTAGTTATTGCTCTTTATAAAATATTAATTACTAGCTTCTTTGCCCATTGTAAGAATGTGTATTATCACCAACTGTCACTTAATTCCTGCAAAAATACCCCTGTTAACACTTCCAAAGCTGCAGAAGCACTAAAACTAACCTCCTAAACAATTGTTATCTCTACAGCAGCTTCTTATTGCTGGAATAATCAAATTTAGCAGTGCAGTCACTTCCAAGGATCTTCATTTCTTGGCAAGTGTCCACTGCTGTGCACTTCACTGGAATGTAAAAGTTTACACAGCAAATGAATGAATGAATGAAAGTGATATGATTGTTAACTTTGTTGATAGGAGGCTTGTTGTCAAATAGATATCAAACTTAACTATTTTTTCAATTTCAGTTGCTGTTTTCTTTGTAGCTACTGAATTGTTAAAGAACTAGTTTATGCAGCCTATCTATCCGTAAACCTAGGTGCTGTAGATGATAAAATACTTATGGCATGCACGAATAATAGTAGAATTCTGAAAGGAAACTAAAATTACAGAATTTGACATATATGTTTAAGCAAAGTATGACAAGTTGTTCTTTTGTGCATCACTAAAAGAAATAAAATAGAAAAGTTTATAGTATACAGACTAGCACAATCAATTACCGGATCTGTCAACAAACAAAGGCATTATGATACATTTATTTTAGATTTCTTTAGACATAGATTGAATTTTTGTGTTTAATCCTTTTGATTGATTATGACACATAATTAATTCATATAGCCATTTAGAAGGATCTGAAAAAGTTATCTGCACACAGTATGGTGCTGTAATGTTGCTTTACTGGTAACCTTTCATTTCATTCAACACTGGGCAGCACTATTACATTTGGAAACATAAACTCTGTGGTTTTATTTTATGTCTGATAAAAATTTTCTTGAAATAAGTTTTTACCCTGTTTTGACTCATAAATATCTTAGTCAACAGGAATTCTTCCAGCATGTGATGTTAAATTCATTTTCAACTAGTGTCATGTACAGACAAAATGAATACAGAATGAGCTTATACAGCAGCAGAACATTGAACTTGTATCAGTGGTGTAATGGTTCAGATCCACATTTAGTACAACACTGTAAATTTGCTGTGGTTTTCCTAAATCTCTTCTTAAATCTTTTCTGACTAATGTAGTGATAATCTATTGATGAAGTTGAAATCCAATGATTTCTTGCTTCTTTTCCATATAGTTATCAACTTTCTCTAAAAATGTAATTTTTGTGGTATACTAATTGTATGAAACAATTGTCTTCTCCCCTGCTACCATACTGATCTCTATCATCATGTTTCAAACTAAATGTTCTTCATTTTAGAGGTATTCTTCAAGTTGTTCTCTTTATTTGTAGTCTCTTGTGAGATATGATCCAGTGTGCCACTTTCCCTGTACTACCTTCATTTCCATTTTTGATATGATTGTGCTTCCCTATTCCTCTGATGACACTTACTGGTGCCATTTGATTATTTATTTGTAGCACTATGTCATTTATTTTAACATAGCAAGAATAAAGTTGTGTCTCTTTTGCTTGTTTTTGTTTTATATATCTGGATATTTCCTTCTAGATCTACATCTATGTACATTCTCCACAAGCCAACATATTGTGTTTGGCGGAGGGTACCATGTACCATTAGCCATTTCCTTTCTCACTTGCAAATGGAGCGAGGGAAAAACAACTGTCTATATTCCTCCGTATGAACCCTAATTGCTCTTATATTGTTTTCATAGTCCTCATGCAAAATGTATGTTAGCAGCAGTAGGATTCTTCTGCAGTCATCTGCAAATGCCTGTTCCTTAAAGTTTCTCAAAAGTCTCTGCAAGAAGTATGTGATCTTCCCACCATAGACACCCATTTGAGTTCATCAAGCATCTGTATAATACTTGAGTGTTGATTGAAACTACTGATAACAATCTTAGCAGCATGCTTTTGAATTACTTTGATACCTTCCTTTAATCTGACCTGGTGAGGATCCCATATTTGCTAGTGGCACTGAAGAGTGAGTCACACAAGTGTACTGTATAGTCTCCCTTGTAAATGAGCTACATTTTCCTGAAACTCTCCAAATAAACTGAAGCCTACCGTTCACCTTCCCTACTACCATCCTTACATACTCATTCTATTTCATATTGCTTTGCAGCATTATGCCTGGATATTTAATCAATGTGACTCTATCAAGCAGCACACCACTAATACTATATTCAAACATCACAGAATTGTTTTTCCTACTCCACATTTAGAGCAAGCTGCCATTCATCACACCAAATAGAAATTCTTCCTAATTCATCCTGTATCCATCTACCATCACTCAACAGTGATACTTTCTGGCATACTACAGCATCATCAGCAAACAGTTGTAGCTTGCTGCTCACAGTATCCATCACATCATTTATGTATGTCAAGAACAAATTTGATCCAATCACACTTCCCTAGGACACTCCTGATGATAACCCTTATATCAAATTAAAACTTAGTATCATGGACAGTGTACTGCGTTTTATTATTTAAGAAGTCCTTGAGTCAGCCACATACCTGGGAACCTACTCTGCATGCTTGGGCTTTCATTAACAGTCTCCAGTGGGGCACTATATCAAACCAAACAAAACCATACATTTAATCTTAAGCAATTTTATAACATTTTAAGTAGCTTCATTTATTCCTTAATTATTTTTTCTAAATCTTTCTGATTTCTGAAGTAATAATGAGGCAAAATAAAAGTATATAATACCACATTTTGAAGTTTAGTATTTCTGTAAGTATTTTAAGAAAACAAAATAATGCTCTTCTTTAATTAAGTTGTAAGAGCATAACAGTATGACAACTGTAATTGTTACTACATAACATCATAGTACATACAACTTTGTCTTCCCCTGGTTTGGTGCACTACCTCAACAATGTCATAATGTTTATTGCAATGTAAGGGAGAGATAGCTTGCTATTCACCATAAAGATTACACATTGAGTTGCAGACAGGCACAATGAAAAGACACTTATTCATTAGCTTTCAACCAAAGCTTTCTTCAGAAAAGGAAACATGCATACATTCATTGACACAAGCAAGCACACCTCACACAGATATGACCGCCATCTCAGGGTAGCTCAGAGCAGAGCACACTCCAGTCTGAGCTGTCAACGATGGTAATCATGTGTGTGTTAGGTGAGCTTGCTTGTGTGTATGAATGTGTGTGCATTACCTTCTCTAAATAATGCTTTGGCTGAAAGATAATTGATAAGTGTCTTTTCATTGTACCTGTCTGCAACTCTATGTGTCATCTTTATGGTGGGTAGCAATTTATATTTTCCTTGTATTGTTGATATTCCAACCTGGAGTTTCCATTGTTTGATTGTTCATCCTTTTATTATTCAAGGACAACTAGTTGTTATGCATGTACATAAATTCTGCAGAACACACACACACACACACACACACACACAAAATCCACAAAAAATAGATTGTTCTAGTACATACAACAGTTAATGCTCAAAAAAGTTGCTGTCATTCTGTTTTGAGCCCATTCAATTAAGTTTTATATTTTTCTATAATTAAATATATGGATGTTATGGAAATAGTCATCTTTCCAACTGAAGTGAGGGGATTTAAAACTTTCCAGGCATATAGATTTTTCTGTGAAATTTCATGAGAACTTCTATTTATGATCCCACTAGCACATCTGTTATGCACAAGCATTCCTCCATGCAGTATCTGGCTCTAAACCAGATATCATTGACTTTTGCCATTAGGAAACTTTTTCTCTATGTAAGTGACATCTTTCCATGATTTTACTGAACAAAGTGATTGATCTGATAGACACTGAAAAGGCAAGCTCTCACAATGAATGGCATGCAAAACAATGAAGGGACTTACTGAGGAATGCATGTACTCAAATAACATCTGTGCAGGGACTTAGGACTTCAGCGTACATGTTCTAAAGATGCCTTCAATAGAGGAGCCTAGTGTACTTTCATCACAAATAAGTGGAAGACTCAGTAATAAGTTATCATGTGAGCATTTGATGTGTTCCTCATATCAACATTGCCGTAGTTTGTCCTCATATCTATGTATGTCCAGTAGAAATAAATATATATATTGTGTTCCAGAGCTACTGTAAAGGTATGGCAGCTGGACTGAATGAAGATACACTTGGTGGCGTACTGAAGAGTGGAATTGCACAATTCCTTGCCTTAGAAATCACAAGAGGAAACAGCAGAGACAGCAGAGCAGTGTCAAGATACTTGCCTTGGCTCTACAATGCACCTTCAGCTCTGCAACAAGGGTGTGTAAGGCTGACTTGTTTGAAGCATTTCCGTCTCACATTTTTTTTCTGTTTGCGGTACTGATATTTGCAGTAGAAGCTATCTTATTTATTGTACTTAGTCTGTGATCATTGTCTTTCATGCTGTTGAAGCATTTTACAAAATAAATCATCACTACAAACCATAGAAATGCAAGTGATGAACTAAATCCGTGCCTCATTATTACTGAAAACTGCATAAATAAGAGTCCAGTGCAGTGAGAGTGAGTTGAATAATTTATGACCTAAGTAAAAAAATTGTTCTCCTTCCAGTTAGTACAAAAATGTGAACATTTTCCAGCTCTTCAAATCCCACAAAATAATATTTTTTGTGTATATGCTGCTGGCTCTTAAAATTGTAACATCAAATTTCCATGAAGTGTGCTGCTGTATTTTAGTCAATCGGCACAAAGTAGGTAGGAGTAACACTTGTAAATTCTGTATATAAATTAATATTATGCAATCAGTTTTTCATTTATAAATCACATTTGAATGTTAATTGTTTGTGAGAAGATCATGTTATGACGTGTAATGGGGAGAAATGTCTACCGGCCCGTGTTAGAATTCAATAGCAGCGGAACTGTGACCTACTGAGGCTGCAACTGATCATTCTGCAGTATTAGCACTCACATTAATTGACATATGATACACTGCCATGCATGATCTAAATGGCTATGCATGATTAGTGCCCAATAGGACAGACATATTGATCCTCCACCTGTGCAGCATTGTACTGCCACATCAGATAACTTGAGCCTTGTTTGCAGTAGGAGAAGTATCCACATGGACAGCACCACAGACTATCAGCATGGTGTCCATCCTTGTGGCTTCTCTTGACACAGCAGCAGAGACAGGCATGATAAAAAGTATAGTGCACCCAATAAAAGCACTGGAAACAAGAGTGGTACTATGTGATCTTTTCCAATGAGTCACAATTTTGCTTGTACTATCCCAGTTCACATATATGAGTATGTGTGGATGTTCTGAGGAGAACAGATGTTGCCACATTTGCATTTGTCATCATCACACGCCCACCACCTAGCGTGATGTTATGGGGTGCCACTGGGTACACAGCAGATTACCTCTTGTTCATATAGTCAGTAATAATTGACAGCAATCATTACATCTCTGATGCGTTAAGGCCAGCAGATGTACCATGTTTTCAAGGTCTCCATGATATTGCCTTTCAACAAGATAATGCAGGGCTAAATTTCTCCCATCTTATACCAACTTACCACAATACAAAAGAGTTCAACTGGTGCCCTGGTAACTGTGTTCTACGAAACTATAAGCCAATGAAAATATTTGGTCATAGGCTGCAAAAGGCTGGAGCAGCTCAGCTTCTCAGCCAGCACTGTGAACTAAATTTTGCACCCTATATGCCTCCAAATCAACTATGAATTTAATCATGTGTTCTTACTCCTATACCGTATATGCACAATAAATGAAATTTTATTATTTGCTGTCTGTCCTGGTGTTTCACTTATAATAGGCAGTAGTGTAATAAAAACAACTTTTAACAGCAACTTTCATATTATCAGTAATGCCATTAATTATCAAATATGGTATAAAGGCCATGCAAAACGACAGTTTTCACATGCCATTCAAAAGCATTTCTTTTCAATCCATTAGGTAGTAATGAATGTTGTTCCTATAAATTTATGGCCAACAAGTTACTATCTCTGTCACCAAAAAAGTGTTTTGTTATAAATGAGCATATTCTTATGAACAAACATAATCAATCTATAAATGGCCACAAATTGTACATTAGATCAGCATTTTTGTGTGAAGATTTTGCAGCATCACCTTCGGATAAGACAGTTTTTGAAGGTATTTACATTACTCCAAACACTGCCAGGGTGTTGAATTTATTACTTAATGTATTTCCTAAATGTTTAATTCCACTTTTTATAGGTGAGACATCTTAACACATTATTTTAGTTCAGGGATTTTGCACACCTCCTGTGTCAGACTCTGAGATACTTTTCATAAGGCTTTATAAGTTTATTTTGCAAACAGTGACTCTGACATGCCTATATTTATGACTGGGCCTAATTTCCTCCAGTCATCCATAGCAAAATGAACAAGCTTTTATTTATTGCTAAAATTTCTACAAAACCCATGACAGTGAAAGTGCTTTTGTCTTTGACTTTGACACTATAATTACACCCTCTTGTAGCAAAGATTTCTATGGCATCAGCCGTTTTTTTGTTAATTTCTGAAGATGTGAAATGACCATGGTGTTTGCTTAACATAAGTTACAGCTGTTAAGGTGTTCAGTATATACTACAAGTTATATATCAGTATATGGAGACAAGTGTTTAAATTAAAAATATTCAAATTATATAACCTTCATCTTTTCATTAACTGATTAAGTCACTGCACTTAATCTTAGAAAGAGTATCAACCTATGTTTTATCGTAAGCTTCAGTTTAGTTTGCATATCTGTCTGTTACAGTAGTTCCATTATCAGTAGTTGCTAAGAAGCCATTTCTTTTCTGGATTACACAATATTAATCAACACTGTTGATATCTACATTTTTTATTTAATGATTCCATAAACAATGCTCACTTTCCACTTTTTCTTATTGGCAAGGTGCATGTCCAAGCACAAGTAAAGCCATTATCAACTAAAAGATTGATTCAAACACTGCACTGCATTACTAAACATGATACTATTGGAGGAAGCATGGTCTTACATTCCTCCAACCTTTTGGCTCACTTACTTAGCCATTTATATAGGGACCCATAGTATAAAATGGACTACAAACCACTATGAAATATAGCATTATTCATATTTTTCATTCACTGACAGAGGTGGAAGAAGTGATTAGTGATAGAAAAACTTCCAAGACCAACAAATAGTTGAAGCACGCCTCTCTTTATTTGTACCCTGGCACTTACCTACATAGCAACCAAGCCACGCTAAGCAACGACACCACATACAAGGTGTTAGTGGTATAAGTGCAGATGTTTCTGTTGATGTCTGAGGACAGTGTACTGAATGACATTACATTAGTATTTGCTTCATCTTCAGACCAATAGGTATAGCTGTTATAAATAGTATGTTTTTAGGTTGGTTAGTATTTCCAAGTATGTGTGACGTGAGCAAACCATTAATGTTTATTCCCCCCCCCCCCCCCCCCCCCAGGAAGTCAGTCAGATATTGAAATGTGGACATGTGGAGGCAAAACAAATAGTCTATACTGACAGGTGCAATCCACTTCATGGTGCAGTTACAACTGTTCAGAAAACATTTGATGTGTTTGTGGGTTTGTGGGAAGACTGTTAAACACAGAGAGAAAACAACTAACACACTGAAGTGGGTATGAGTTAAGGTAACAATGACAACTATATCTGTAACACTCTGGATATATTTTCCAGGAACCTTATAATGATATTTATTACAATCCTCAGTTTTATGTCCTGGCAGGTAAATACACTCCTGGAAATTGAAATAAGAACACCGTGAATTCATTGTCCCAGGAAGGGGAAACTTTATTGACACATTCCTGGGGTCAGATACATCACATGATCACACTGACAGAACCACAGGCACATAGACACAGGCAACAGAGCATGCACAATGTCGGCACTAGTACAGTGTATATCCACCTTTCGCAGCAATGCAGGCTGCTATTCTCCCATGGAGACAATCGTAGAGATGCTGGATGTAGTCCTGTGGAACGGCTTGCCATGCCATTTCCACCTGGCGCCTCAGTTGGACCAGCGTTCGTGCTGGACGTGCAGACCGCGTGAGACGACGCTTCATCCAGTCCCAAACATGCTCAATGGGGGACAGATCCGGAGATCTTGCTGGCCAGGGTAGTTGACTTACACCTTCTAGAGCACGTTGGGTGGCACGGGATACATGCGGACGTGCATTGTCCTGTTGGAACAGCAAGTTCCCTTGCCGGTCTAGGAATGGTAGAACGATGGGTTCGATGATGGTTTGGATGTACCGTGCACTATTCAGTGTCCCCTCGCCGATCACCAGTGGTGTACGGCCAGTGTAGGAGACCGCTCCCCACATCATGATGCCGGGTGTTGGCCCTGTGTGCCTCGGTCGTATGCAGTCCTGATTGTGGCGCTCACCTGCACGGCGCCAAACACGCATACGACCATCATTGGCACCAAGGCAGAAGCGACTCTCATCACTGAAGACGAAACGTCTCCATTCGTCCACGCCTGTCGCGACACCACTGGAGGCAGGCTGCACGATGTTGGGGCGTGAGCGGAAGACGGCCTAACGGTGTGCGGGACCGTAGCCCAGCTTCATGGAGACGGTTGCGAATGGTCCTCGCCAATACCCCAGGAGCAACAGTGTCCCTAATTTGCTGGGAAGTGGCGGTGCGGTCCCCTACGGCACTGCGTAGGATCCTACGGTCTTGGCGTGCATCCGTGCGTCGCTGCGGTCTGGTCCCAGGTCGACGGGCACGTGCACCTTCCGCCGACCACTGACGACAATATCGATTTACTGTGGAGACCTCACGCCCCACGTGTTGAGCAATTCGGCGGTACGTCCACCCGGCCTCCCGCATGCCCACTATACGCCCTCGCCCAAAGTCCGTCAACTGCACATACGGTTCACGTCCACGCTGTCGCGGCATGCTACCAGTGTTAAAGACTGCGATGGAGCTCCGTATGCCACGGCAAACTGGCTGACACTGACGACGGCGGTGCACAAATGCTGCTCAGCTAGCGCCATTCGACGGCCAACACCGCAGTTCCCGGTGTGTCCGCTGTGCCGTGCGTGTGATCATTGCTTGTACAGCCCTCTCGCAGTGTCCGGAGCAAGTATGGTCGGTCTGACACACCGGTGTCAATGTGTTCTTTTTTCCATTTCCAGGAGTGTATTTTTCAGTATCCATGGCAGGGAATCCATACCCTGTGTAAAATAGATTGTCATGTATGTGGCTGGATGTGTGGGAACTGCAGCAATTGAGAGGTAGAACCAAGGACCAGTGTGTATGTGTGTACCAACTCCTCCCCCTCCCTCCCCCCAAAGCATATAATGTGTTACTGTTTCTATTCTTAGACAACTTTCTTTTTCAGTGTTAGGTGAATGACACTTTTGTGGTGTGATCTCTTGGTCCAGTGAAATTACATTTTTCTATTTTTTTTTATTTCATGAGCAATTGAATTCCCTTCATCTGAATAACTCCACTCACTTTGACTTGCACACACCTTCCATTGTACTAACAAGGTGCACTTTGTGACAATCGCCCATTAACACTGGAAATTCTAGACCTTGGTGACATACAAATTAATGGTTCAGTTGTCAGGATTGTGTACGGCTCTTTTTATCCGAGTGTTTGGGGTTCAGTGAGCTTGTGAGGGCTACAGGAATCCACTGGAGGAGTAAGATAACTGCAGAAAGCCGTATGGTGTTCGTGAAAACTCTATATTGTTCTAACACACCTAGAGCAGCTACAGGTGTGCACCCTCATCATGTGGAACATCCTAGTCTCAACCCACAGAGTCCACATTCCATGGGCAAGGTCAGGCGTCAATCTCACAGACCTCAGCAGTGAAGCATTGTCATGAAGATGACAATAGCTGCTACTCTCAGCCCAGCCCAAGTGGATAGCAACCTTCCATGGTAAACATTCTTCTACAGTACTGTGTCAGGTACAGGTGTGGCAATCATGGTTCTTATGCTGCCAGTGGGGTGGCTGAGATCTGTCCAGCTGCTGCAAGTGACACAGGCATAGTTGTCTGGGGTGTGGTGCCAGTGTGGCATCTGGCTAGTGGTGTCTCACTGATGGCACCTGGCTGATGGTATCTGACACTGGCAGGTGCCAAGTGGATCAGTACCTGAGAGGGCCTCAGTTTGGCACTCAGCCCATCAATCCTGCAGCTGGACCCACTGGCAGGTAGTTCAGTCAGGATTATGGTGGAACAGTAGCAACCTCCTGATGGAAGTCGACACTGTGACATGTCTTACCAATTTGTTCCGGTGAGCTTCTCGGTCCGATAGTTAATATTTATATGCACCAGAGTGGGTTTGCTGTGATGTTTCTGCTGCTTATGTCACACACACCACATGCCGAAGTGTCCTCGGTTTAAGTAAATAGCCAGGCACTGGCTGGCAGGCAGGTGGTGGCACCCAGTGATGACATGCCATAATTCTGTACCATCATGTGTCCTTTTTATGGATCAAGCCCTCTTGCCTAGGCACATGCCATTACACTCTCCTCTCTTCAAAGAATTTTGCTCCCCAGATTTTCTTTGCTGCTGTACCTGGAACTACTTAATGCTTTACATTTCATTGACAGCTCATTCAGTTATTGTTTGGTTCACATTAATTTTAGAGTTCCCTTCTGTAGCTCTTCAATGGCTAATCTGATACATGGATACATTTCAAAACTTTCCACAGTCACAGGCTGCTCCTGGAAATTAGCTCCGGCCAGAGTGGCCGAGCGGTTCTAGGCACTTCAGTCTGGAAATGTGCGACCGCTACGGTCGCAGGTTCGAATCCTGCCTTGGGCATGGATGTGTGTGATGTCCTTAGGTTGGTTAGGTTTAAGTAGTTCTACGTTCTAGGGGACTGATGACCTCTGCAGTTAAGTCCCATAGTGCTCAGAGCCATTTGAACCATTTTTTTGGGAAATTATCACTAGTCCAGTAAATATCAGGATAGCTGAGATGTGTTATCATGCTTTGACTTTATTTGTTACATACATGATTAAGTCCACTTTTTAGTATTTCACTCACTGCTTCCTCTGACTCTCTCCAAGGTATGTCACTAAGGAGTCCATAACACACGGTGTAAGACTTTGACAAGTCTGTTAGGCAGTGGTGTCAAACCATCTTATATGGATTGGATTTTTGGATTTGTAGCAGGAATCCTACCACAGCTACTTCCAATTGACTTCCATAACATTTCATAACTATTTACTTAATCTTTCCTATAAATTATCCTCCCCAATTCCATATCTAGCTTCATTTATGAATCATTCTTCATCATCAACTTAGTCATCCTACTTCCTACATAATACATTATCTTAATAGCTTCTTATGCCTTAGAGCCACATCATGAAAAAGGACAAAGACTTGGCAAGAAGAACTTGACACAAATTATATATAAAAAAAGGAATCCATGATATAGTAACAGCAGCCACATTTTGAATTATAATGTCTAGAGAACTGTCAATTAAATCCCAAAACTTCTCCTGCCATTCCTGGGAGACTGGCTCAGCATACTGTATTTCATGAGCTTCGTGATACCACTCCTGTATTTATGCAACCACTGATACTCTGCCAGCTACAACCTGTGCCACTTAATTCAACTCCTCTTACTCAAAAATTATTTTCTACTCATCATATTTCTCTGAAATCTGGTACATTCTTCCATTATTACTGATTCTGACAGTTATCTTAGGTAGAATATCTTCTATCATGCCAATTGAATTTCAAGGGACTACAAGCAGTATAATGACGATGTCATGGCCAATGGCCTATGCAATATCTCAGTGCCCTACTTCACTGTTTTAAGTATGACGTTGCATGAGGGAAAAAAAAAATATTATTATTCTGCCTATGAAATCATCCTCAACAGACTTGGGTTTCATAAAGTTTGTGCAAGATGGGTCCCAAAACAATTCACACAGTTGCATAAACAAATGCACTTAGGCAACTGCAAAAAACATTTGGATCTCTATGGTAATGAAGGGGACAACTTCTTAAACAGGATCATTACTGGTGACGAAAGATGGATCCATCATTATGAGCCAGAGAGTAAACGGGAGAGTATGGAATGGAAAGATCCTAATTCGCCATGCAAGAAAAAGTTTAAGACCAAACCGTCCACAGGAAAACTGTTTCTTACAGTTTTTTGGGATGCATAAGGTCCAGTACTGGAAAACTATGGGGAAAGGGGCACAATAATAAACAGTGTACATTACAGTGAGATATTTACTGTCAGGCTAAAGCCTGCAATTCGAAGCAAATGCCAAGGATTGCTGTCAAAAGGTGTTGTGTTGTTGCACAGCAATGCCTGTCTGCATACTGCTGCCCAAACTGCTGAAACACTCCAGAAACTTAAATTTGAAGTACTGGATCATCCTCTGTATAGTCCCAATCTTGCTTCTTCTGACTATCACTTGTTTGGTCCACTCAAACAGGCATTAAGGGGCCATCTGTTTGCCTGGGACAAAGCAGTGAAAGAAGAACAATGGGCCAAGTGCCCTGAAACGCAAGGAGACTATGTCGAAAAATGATGTTCTTGTAAGTTTCCTATTTTATTACAATAAAAATTTATAACTACTTTGTGGATAATAATTGACTTACCCTTGTATCTACTAGTTTAGGCCCTTGAAAGACTCCTAAACATATACTTACATGACAGCAATATTTACAAGAAGTTACACCTTCTATCCCATACTACTTACATTTACCTAAACTTCCATAGTATCAATGTGCCACTTCATCTGAACTATTCTCCTTACACTTACTGCTGTAATGCCCTCTTTGGTGGCATGTCCAACATATCATGTCATGTGACTTAGTGCATGGAGATACATAAACTTGCAGGCATTAATACAACTGGTTTCATTGGTTCCTTCCTTGGGCCCTTCCCAGGTACCACAACCAAATTTATTCATGACATAATCAAACAGGACAATAGGAAGAGGACAAATCCAGGGACAATAAACACAAGGAACTAACAAGTGGTTATAGATGCATATGCTGCAACTTATTCTTGACTGGATTAGTGATGACTAAACTTCCATTGATCCCTCTTCTGGCACCAAAATGAAGTGGCCCGGTAGGTAATTACTGCTAAAGAGGTGCAGATGATTTATTCTTCAGATTGTAGAGATGGCATTCAGCTCTCCCACTTAGGCATTTGTGAAAATTATTTCTTGTTCCAACAAGCTTAGAGCATTTTCAGGTGTGCATCCTCATCATGTGGTGCACCATGGTCTTGATCTATGTTGTACCTGGTGATCAAAAAGTCAGTATAAATTTGAAAACTGAATAAATCACAGAATAATGTAGATAGAGAGGTAAAAATTGACACACATGCTTGGAATGACATGGGGTTTTATTAGAGCCAAAAAAATACAAAAGTTCAAAAAATGTCTGACAGATGGCGCTTCATCTGATCAGAATAGTAATAATTAGCATAACAAAGTAAGACAAAGCAAATATGATGTTCTTTACAGGAAATGCTCAATATGTCCACTATCATTCCTCAACAATAGCTGTAGTCAAGGAATAATGTTGTGAACAGCACTGTAAAGCATTCCGGAGCTATGGTGAGGCATTGGCGTCTGATGTCAGTCAATCACAATACACTTGCAACTTCAGGTAACCCCAAAGCCAATAATCGCACGGACTGAGGTCTGGGGGCCTGGGAGGCCAAGCATGATGAAATTGGTGGCTGAGCACATGACCATCACCAAACAACGTGCGCAAGAGATCTTTCATGCATCTAGCAATATGGGGTGGAGCACCATCCTGCATAAACATAGTACATTCCAGCAGGTATTTATCAGCCAGGCTGGGGATGATGCAATTCTGTAACATATCGGCATACCTCTCACCCGTCATGGTAGCAGTTACAAAACCAGAATCATGCATTTTCTTGAAGAGAAAAGGCTCGATAATGGTAGATGTGGTAAATCCAACCCATGCCGTGACTTTCTCGTCATGCAATGGAGTTTCCACGGCAGTTCTAGGATTTTTGGTAGCCCAAATTCTGCAGTTGTGGGTGTTGACAGACCCTCGTGAAATGAGCTTCGTCGGTCCACAACATGTTACTCAACCAATCGTCATCTTCCACCATCTTTTGAAATGCCCACACCACAAATGCCCTCCGCTTCACTAAATCGCCAGGTAACAGTTCATGATGCCGAAGGATTTTGTACGGATAGCATCGGAGGGTACGCCTAAGTGCCTACAAAACAGTAGTGTTTGGAATGCCGGTGCGACGTTCGACTGCACAAGCGCTGACTTCCCCATGCATAGACAAACTGAACTGTCTCAGCAGCATTACACCTTGTGCTCGGTCGGCCACTACAGGGTCTATCATCTAAACAACCCATGACTTTGAACTTCGAAATCATTCTCGCCACAGCTGCATTTGTCAATGGACCTTTACCCATTCAAATCCCCTTCCTACGGCGATAGGATCATAATGATGAACTAGCACATTCCCCATTCTCATAATACAGCTTCGCTAAAAGCACCTTTTCAGGTAACGTCAACATGCTGTGACTGCTGGCGCGTCTGATTCTCTCCCTCATTACAGCTCCTTTTATACACAATTGTGATGCGCAGTCACTGACGTTTTGCTGTCCAGCACCATCTGTCAGACATTTTGTGACCTCTGTTTTTATTTATTTTTTTTTTTTTTTTTTTTTTTGTTTTTTTTTTTTCTAATAAAACCCCATGTCATTCCAAGCATGTGTGTCAATTTTTACTTCTCTATCTACATTATTCCATGGTTTATTAAATTTTCAAATTTATACCGACTTTTTGGTCACCCGGTATATGTTCCACAAGTGTGGGTAGATGATGATTTCACAGACCTGAACTGCAGAGCATTTTCGTGACATCAGTAACTGCTATGCTCAGTGGGGCCTGAGCATTGAGTTGCTTTCCATGGCAGACATACATGTACTGTGCTGTGTCAGGTGTTAGCATGGTGGTCTGGATTGTTGTCAGGGTGTATACACCCTGGGACAACTGGGAAATCTGGGGAAAATGTGGGAACTTTTTCATCTGGGAGAAAGTCAGGAAAAACCCAGAAATTTTTCATAAGTCTGGGAATTTATCATTGTTTTAGTTTTCAGTTAAATTTTTGTAAGTCTGACTGGTAAAAATTGATACTCTAACAAATAATATTACTGTATCCTACTACTTCAAAATAATACTGCACCAATAAAACATAAGTGAGAGAAAAATACCAAAATAAGACTTTAATTGCAAAGGAAATGCACCATTTACAACAACAAAACACTGTGCACACACAAGCGTCTGCCAACAGCAAAATGTGTCAGAGACCTTAGGACAAAGACTATGCAATACCTTGTAACAACAAACTACTTCTGATGAGTGTGACATCACAACTGTTTACATCAGATTCGTTTGAACAGTTTCCAGCAGGCTCATGTGCATGCCCAGTTCAGTCACATATGAGCTGTACAGTATCCCACTTCTCTGGCTACTTGAAGCCACATGCTAACTGGAAAACATTTTTCTGGTGTTCCAGAGCTGCCAGATTCATGCATGCGCAGAGCAGTCTGAGTCACACTGGGGAGAGGGGTAGTCTCCACATGACCCATGTTTATGTTGAGTGATTTTGCTGTTTCCTCTTTGTGTACAGCTCCCACATCAAATGAAAACAAAACAGATTTCTGTGGCTGCGAGCTATCAAATGAATTAAAATACATTTACATAATTACAGAAGGTGAAATATATTATTAGTTTCAGTTTTCTGATTTTATTTCATTTCCACATTTTTGGCAGTCAAACAATAATCACCTGGCAGAACAACGAAGTTATTTTTATCAAATGTTAAGAAGTTTGGTTTTTATTAATCTTTTCCGCTGAAGGAGTCAGTTTATTTGAAACAAACCATTTCATTCCACAGTGTAGGCTAGTTCCTACTGTTTGCTGAATTTCAAGTGCAGTTTTCATCTTCTGGCACATACGGAATTTTGCCATAATAAAGAACCAAAAATGAGATAGTACAGTACTGGTACTTCAAGAAAATTTACATCCCAAAAACCACACTGAGAAGCTTAACATCAGGTTGTGGCCTACTTCACCGTGAATCAGGACATATGAATGTGCACTTCAAGCAGAATTATGCAATTTAGTATGGTTTACAAACTCCCAATCCTCTTGGTGTATCCTCTGATATCCTGTATCTTTTGTGATGTAATATAAGATATCTTAATGCTTAGTATGTATTAACATACAAGCTTCCATTGCCATTGTAGCTGCGCAAGTGCGGTAATGCCTACTTTCTGTCACACTCTGGCAACTGGTGAGATGAACTTATTTCTAACAGGTCTTAGGAAAATATTGCAAATGGTCATTTGAACAGCATTACTTTCAAAGTAAACTTCCTTTTATGTTACATTTGGAATGTGTGATTAATATTTTAAATAATAGAGCATTTGACTCTCATTTAAAACATAACAATTTGAGGACCAGCCACTTAGAAGTATTTCAAGCCCAAAAGACCAGACATTTATTTCACTATTTTAAATTTTACTGGCACATTTGTGTGACGTATCTTAAAGCGTAACACACACAAAAAAGACCAATATTACATGTGAAAGCTTAGCTTCTATTGTAGCTTATTAATCTTCAAGATCAGTATTATATGTGAAAGTTTAGTTTTCCTTGTAGCTACACTATGTATAGTAACTTAAACCATTAACTTTTCCTATTTGTGTGTTTGCTCTACTTAAGTGCTGTTGCAATTGACTAACAATATCATGTCCTATGCTCTGAATATTAGCTGTCATCAGCTGGTGAGATCACATGACATGAGCTATGATTTTTTTTTTCTTTTTTTCTTTTCTTTTCTGGGTTTCATTTTCTAAAGTGGTGTTAGGAAGATCTATGCCATTGTATAAAACATTAACCATCCAAAGGATTGATAAGTGTAAAGAGTTCCATGGGAAAGTATACTGTCATTTAACACTGAAAAAGTATATTTTCACCCAGGAAAAAGCATATTTTGTAACTGGGAAATCTGGGAAAAATCTGGGAATGTTTTTTCTTTGTCCCTGTATACACTCTGGTTATGCTTTCAGCAAGGCACCTGGTACCTGCCCAGCTGTGGTGAGTGACTGAGGTGTAAATCTTCAGGGTGTAAGCCCCAGTCCAGCATGTGGCTGTGACCATGTAGGTTGCAGATTACTCAGCTTGCAGCATAGGGTGATGGTATTTTGGTTTCTGCTAAATATGCCAGGAGACCATTACATCCAGAAGGTGGCTGCATGGGCAGTGGACACTGTGTGGCATGGACTGGGCAATTTTTTAGGTTAGAATGTCTCAGGAAAACACAAAGATGGCTTCAGTCTCAAGGGGGGCATGTTGAACACAGGAATAACTTATATCTAGGAACTATTGGTATAACAGTGGTAAATTGTCATAGCTGTGCTGTGAAATTACCAGAGCTGCAAACACTAATAGAAATCAGTGATGCTGAAACTATTATAGGCACTGAAAGCAGGCCTAAGCCGGAGATGAGTTCAGACAAAATATTTATGAAGAACCTAACGGTGTTCAGAAAGGATAGGCTAAATACAGTCAGTGGTGGCGTGTTGGTTGCTGTTAGTACTAGTTTATCTTGTAGCAAAATTGAAGTAGATAGTTCCTTTGAGTGAGTATGGGTAGACATCATTCTTGGCAACCAGAACAAAATAATAATTTAATCCTTTTACTGACCTTCCAACTCAGATGATACAATTGCTGAAAGGTTCAAAGAAAATTTGAGTCTAATTACAAACACATATCTGACTCCTACAATTATAGTTGGTGGTGACTTCAATTTACTTTAGTTATGTTGGCAAAAATACATGCTTAAATCCAGAAATCATCTGAAATTGTGCTAAATGCATTCTCTGAAAATTATCTCAAGCAATTAGTTCATGAGCCCATTCAAATAGTAAACAGTTGTGAATTCACACTTGACCTCTTAACAGCAAATAATCCTGAACTACTAACGAGCATCAAAAAAAGATACTGGGATAAGTAAACACAGTGTTGCTGTAGCCAGATCATATACCCTAACTCCCAAACCATCCAGTAGTAAATGAAAAATATATCTAATCAAAAAATGGATAAAAATTCACTTGACACCTTCTTGAGAGACAATCTCCACGTGTTACATATTAACAATGTAAGTGTAGATCACATGTGGCTTGAATTCAAAGAAATAGTATCGACAGAAATTGAGAGATTTATAGAAAATAAATTAACAAACGATGGACCTGATCTCCCATGGCAGCCAAAACTAGTCAGGAAAATGTTGCAGAAACAACAAAAAGCATGCCAAATTCAAACAAATGCTAAATCTCCAAGATTGACAATCTTTTACAGAAGCTCAAAATTTAGCAGGTACATCAATGCAAGATGCATATAATAGTTTCGACAATGAAAACTTGTTTCAAAAAATCCAAAGATATCCTGGTCTTATGCAAAGTATACCAGTGGAAATACACAATAAATGCCTTCTCACAGGTGATAGCTAGGGAAATGCTCTTGATGACAGTGCTGCTAAAGTAAAAACAGCCTTCTGAAATTCCTTCACCAATGAAGATGAAGTAAATATTCCAGAATTCAAATCTAGAACAGCTGCCAGCATAAGTAACTTAGAAATAGATATCATCAGTGTACTGAAGCAACTTAAATTACTTAATAAAAGCAAGCTTTCAGGTCCAGACCATATATTAATTAGGTTTCTTTCAGACTATACTGATGCAATAGCTTCATACTTAAGAATCATATACAACTGTTCACTTGATGAAAGATCCATACCCATAGACTGGAACATTGCTCAGGTCACACCAATATTCAAGAATGGCAATAGCAGTAATCTACTAAATTACAGGCCCATATCATTAACAGCAATATGCAGGAGGATATTGACTATACAGGGTGGTCCATTGATAGTGACCGGGCCAAATATCTCACAAAATAAGCATCAAACGAAAAAACTACAAAGAACGACACTCGTCTAGCTTGAAGGGGGAAACCAGATGGCGCTATGGTTGGCCCGCTAGATGTCACTGCCATAGGTCAAATGGATATCAACTGCATTTTTTTAAATAGGAACCCCCATTTTTATTACATATTTGTGTAGTACGTAAAGAAAGATGAATGTTTTCATTGGACCACCTTTTTCGCTTTGTGATAGATGGCGCTGTAATAGTCACAAATGTATAAGTATGTGATATCACGTAACATTCCACCAGTGCGGACAGTATTTGCTTCGTGATACATTACCCATGTTAAAATTGACCATTTACCAGTTGCCAAAAAGGCGATATCATGTTGATGTATGGCTATTGTGATGAAAATACCCAATGGGCTTGTGCAATGTATGCTGCTCTGTTTCCGGGATGACATCATCCAAGTGTCCGGACCATTCGCCAGATAGTTACGTTATATAAGGAAACAGGAAGTGTTCAGCCATATGTGAAACATCAACCACAACCTGCAACAAATGATGATGCCCATGTAGGTGTTTTAGCTGCTGTCATGGCTAATCCGCACATCAGTAGCAGACAAATTGCGTAAGAATCAGGAATCTCGGTGTTGAGAATGTTACATCAACATCGATTGCACCCGTACCATATTTCTATGCACCTGGAATTGCATGGTGATGACTTTGAATGTCATGTACAGTTCTGCCACTGGGCACAAGAGAAATTATGGGATGATGCCAGATTTTTTGCACGCGTTCTATTTAGTGACAAAGCATTATTCACCAACAGCAGTAACATAAACCGGCATAATGTGCACTATTGGGCAACAGAAAATCCATTATGGCTGCTACAAGTGGAACATCAGTGACCTTGGTGGGTTAATGTATGGTGCAGCATTATGGGAGGAAGGATAATTGGCCCCCATTTTATCGAAGGCAATCTAAATGATGCGATGTAAGCTGATTTCCTACGTAATGTTCTACCGACGTTACTACAAGATGTTTAACTGCATGACAGAATGGAAATGTACTTCCAACATGATGGATGTCTGCCACATAGCTCGTGTGCGATTGGAGCAGTATCGAATAGCATATTTCGTGACAGGTGGACTGGTTGTCGAAGCACCATATCATGGCCCGCACGTTCACCGTATCTGATGTCCCCAGATTTCTTTCTGTGGGGAAAGTTGAAGGATATTTGCTATCATGATCCACCAACATGCATCAGGGCATTGTCAATGCATGTGCAAGCGTTACGGAAGGCGAACTACTCGCTGTTGAGAGGAATGTCGTTACACGTATTACCAAATGCATTGAGGTTGACAGATAATTATTTTGAGCATTTATTGCATTAATGTGGTATTTACAGGTAATCACGCTGTAACAGCATGCATTCTCAGAAATGGTAAGTTCTCAAAGGTACATGTATCACACTGGAACAACCAAATAAAATGTTCAAATATACCTACGTTCTGTATTTTAATTCAAAAAACCTACCTGTTACCAACTGTTCATCTAAAATTGTGAGCCATATGTTTGTGCCTATTACAGCACCATCTATCACAAAGCAAAAAAGTGGTCCAACTAAAACATTCATATTTCTTTACTTACTACACAAATATGTAATAAAAAATGGGGGGTTCCTATTTTTTAAAAATGCAGTTGATATTCGTTTGACCCATGGCAGCACCATCTAGTGACCCAACCATAGCGCCATCTGGTTTCTCCCTTCAAGCTAGACAAGTTTTGTTCTTTGTAGTTTTTTCATTTGACACTTATTTTGTGAGATATTTGGTCCGGTCATGATCAATGGATCATCCTGTATATTGTGTTCAAACATTATGAATCACTTCGAAGAGAAAAATCTATTGAAAAATAGTCAACACTATGAGCTCTTTACTCAGATGAAGTGCTGAATGCTGTCAACAAGGTATTTCAAATTGATCCCATATTTCCAGATTTCCAGAAGGCTTTTGATACAGTACCTCACAAGTGACATGTAATCAAATTGCGTGCTTATGGAATATCATCTCAGTTATGTGACTGGATTTGTGATTTCCTGTCAGATAGGCACCGTTTGTAGTAATTGATGGAAAGTCATTGAGTAAAACAGAAGTGATTTCTTGCATTTTCCAAGGTAGTGTTATAGGGTCTCTGCTGTTCCTTATCTATATAAATGATTTAGCAGGAAAACTGGGCAGCTGTTTAAGGTTTTTTGCAGATGATGCTGTCCTTTACTGTCTAGCAAAGTCACCAGAAGATCAAAATAAATTGCAAAATTATTTAGAAAAGGTATCTGTATGGTGCAAAAATTGGCAGTTGATCCTAAATAATGAAAAGTGTGAGGTCATCCACATGAGTGCTAAAAGTAATCCATTAAATTTTGCTTACTCAATATATCAAAAGACAATTAATTCAACTAAATAGCTAGGAATTACAATTATGAATAACTTAAATTGGAAAGAAAATGCAGAGAATGTTGTGGCGAAGACAAACTAAAGACTGTGTTTTCTTGACAGAACACTTAGAAGATGCAACAGATTTACAAAAGAGACTGCCTACCCTATGCTTGTCTGTCCTCTTTTGGAGTACAGCTGCATGGTGTGGGATGCTTACCAGATAGGATTAAAGGAGTACATTGAGAAAGTTCAAAGAAGGGCAGCACCTTTTGTATTATTGAGAAATAGAGGAGAGAGTGTCACAGACATGATGCAGTATTTTGGATTGATATCATTAAAACAAAAGCATCTCTCATTGCGGCAGAATCTTCTCACAAAATTTCAGTCACCAACTTTCTCCTCTAAATGCAAAAATATTTTGTTGACACTGACCTACATAGGGAGAAATTACTATCACAATAAAATAAGGGAAATCAGAGTTCACACAGAAAGATATAGGTGTTCACTTTTTCTACATGTTGTTCAAGAGTGGAATAATAGAGAATTAATTGTGAAGGTGGTTTGATGAACCCTCTGCCATGCACTTAAGTGTGATTTGCAGAGTATCCATGTAGAAGTAGATGTAGGTATAGAAGGTTGGTGTTGTTGGGTATCCAGTGGTCCAATGGCTGGGAGAGTCTTACTCACCCCTCAGCACATCAATGCTGTGGCCATATGCCCTATTGGGCAATCCTATCAGAATGATGGTGGGGTAGTAGTGACCTCACAGTTGGTTTGTTGTTGTGATATTGCTGCTGCTAATGCCACATACACTGCTTGCTTAAGTGTCTCTGGTTTCGGTAACACTGACTGACGGGCAGGAGGTGGCACCCATGGCCATAACATGAGTCTGTACCAGCATATTGCTGCAAGTGCCCTTTTTATGCCACTGAATCCTCATGTGTTGGCTCATGCAATTACATTGAATCAGATATAATGTTGACAGTTGCTTTTGGTACTTTCCACTATATTCTGTTGCTCCCATTAAATTGTTTTTGATGGAGTAAAACCAAACCTGACCACAATGTAAAAAGGAGTTGTCATTTGGACGATTTAATTATACCAATTTATATTTTGTTACTGCTGTTCTTCTGGACACTGTTGATGTTATAAATCAAGTTTGTATTTAATAATGAGGATTCATTTATTATTGCAGTAAATGTGTGATTAAAATTTGTGCATTTTGTTGCCTAAGTACATATGAAATCTCAAGTTGGCTTCCTCCTTTTCTATTAACTTGAAGAACAACTTCAAAGGGTGCAAGTGGAGACTGAAATACTCATGAAAATTTAGAAGCCCATTCCCAGTCATCATCTATTTCACAGATTTCCTGAATTAATTTGTCTGTTATTCTAGGAAAGATTAATTAAAGTCCATCTGTCCTCATTATTAGCCTTGGTTTCCTGTGACACCTCTTGTGCTATCAATGAAATTTCATTACTTAGCAGTAAAGGTCTTCTTCTAATAGTTTACTTTTAATTGCATCAGTTAGTTAATTCTTCTATGTATATCATTTGAGTTCATGTTGTTAAAAGTTTTTCCAGTCAGAGATCATTGTAACTGTAGTATTTTGTTTCACACAACAGATTGCACATGAGATGTAGGTGATGACTTTGACACTGGAAAGGTCTTAGGCCAGATCTATTTGTCTATAAAGATCTTAGTGTTGTATTTCTTACTACATTCCATGCAGCTTTCATGTTTCCTACTGCAGGAATGATTTTAAATATTTCCCCAATGCTAATAAAGTATGTCATCTGTAAAACTCTCATTGTCATAAGGCATTTACTTTTGTATCAGATGAAGGTAATGAATTTTAAATGTAGAAATTTTGCCTTGGTATCTGTACTAGATTTGGAAACTCATATTGTCAGTTGTTCATGACTTGATGCGTTGTCCATCTGAAAGGGGGCATCTCTTATGATGTGTATAATTTTCAAATGTTGTATCACTTCTGGACAAAGACAATTTTTAAACCAGTCTGTGAACATTGTAGCTGTCATTCAAGACATCTTGTTGGACTTCATTTTTATAGAAAGAGTAGATTTGTCAATGTTCATAAACATACAATGATATTTGGAACTGCAGATAAGAAAAGGCTTGGATCTTAAATGTCCTCTTGCGCTGGTGCAGAAAAGTTTAGTGTAATTGACTTCATTTGCTTTAAATCCAGAAACTTATCTTTTAAAATTAATGTTTAATAAGGCAAAGGTTTTAAGCTTAAACCAATCTTACCAGTATTAAATAGTTCCTCTGGAGTGTAGTCTTGATTTGCTATAGTTTCTTTTAATGTATCTATAAATAAGCTTGCTGAAGTTCCATCAGGAAGTTGCTGCATCTTTTCTGAATTTTATATTGTACAATTTATTTTGTTGTTTAAACCTACGTAGCACTCCCTATATGTGTAACTTTCCTTTGTTAACAGAAGTTTCACAGTCCTTTTTCTGAAATTATTATACAAAAGCTTTGCTTTTGTTCCGACAGTTACAGTAACTGCACCAATTTGTTTGTTATTATTGTCTTCTACTTATTTGTACAGAATTTCTTATAGTCTTTCAGATATAGGGTCATAGACATTTCCAGTGATCTTTCCAGAACTAGGGCTGTATTTGTATACAATTGTGTATGGCAGAGCAGTCCTACTCATACTTCAGGACTACAAGAAGAAGCATTGTTACATAATGCTTCACATTGTGTGATCCAAGCAATCTCTCTCTCATTCAACAAGCACACAGAGCCCATTGTAGAAGTAGGAACAATTCTCTGTAGACATAATTATTATTTACAAGTGGATGTGGTTATATGGCACAGTTGCCTTCCAAGATTTTTAGGCTGTATTTGTATAAGAATAAATAAATAAACTACAAATAAAAATTCCGTATTCACTAATATGCATCACCTTATTTTTTTTGACATGCATGGAGAACAGGAGTTACTAAATGCATCATTCAGAATGAGTGGAAGAAAATTGAAGAAATTAATTGGTCCTTCAAATTCAAAATCATGTTAAGCATTTCACAAAATATGTCATCATTTATGTTCTAACAGCCTTCTGAGGTGCCATGCCTGAATAAAATCTTCTTGGTTTGCAAGCTGCAACACGTGAGCTTTTGATAGCTGTATTTACCATTGTCATCAAGAGTAAAAGCCACCGACTGCTGGAGCTGGCACGGTGCTTTGCGTATAATGGTGTTAGTGCAGCATTTGGAACCTCTCAGAGAGGGCTAAAGTGATGCAGGCATGGAAAGACAAGTTGAGCAACTCCTAGTAGCTTTGGTCCACCATGGACACTGTGACATGCATGGAAAGACAAGTGGAGCAACTCCTAGTAGCTTTGGTCCACCATGAACACAGTGACATCAAGTGGCACAACGGCCTGGCACCCCAACTGAAGTAGATTAGATGTACTTTTCATTCCATTTGATCCATAGTGAGGAGATCCTCTGGAATGTGGAACATGACAGAAAACAAGAATACACAACAAAAATTTACAACATAAGAACAAATATGTACCTTCCACAGATCCCAAATGAAATTGCCCTTATGGATGTGGAATCAGTCAAAAAAACTATTATAAATCTTGAGCCTATTTACATTTAAAAGGATATATAACTTTTCACCAAATATTAAATGTTCAATACACTTAGTTGCATATGATAATTCTTAGGCTGTTGGAGCAATGCAGCATCAAATAAAAAAATAAAATAAAAAACATCTCAGTGCACTTATTTGCAATAATTCCTTTAATGCTCAAAATTTATACAGAAGGCAGACTGTACACAATATTCACATTAGGTGGTATTATTAGTAAGATACATGCATCAATCAGTTCTGCTCAGAAATTCATCTGTGGAGTAGGAGATGGCCACCAATAAATCCTTTAGACTCTTCTCAAACTGAACTCTATTATTAGTTAAAGTTTTTGTAGCTACTGGGACTGTGCACAATGTTCACATTAAGTGATATTATTAGTAATGTACACACATCAATCAATTCTGCTAAGAAATTCGTCTGTGGAGTAAGAATTGGCCACCAACAAATCCTTTAGACTCTTCTCAGACTGAACTGTGTTATTAGTTAAACATTTGATGGCTACTGGGACTGTACACAGTGTTCATATTGGGTGATATTATTAGTAACACATTGAAAATGTATTTTGCTGAACAGGGGACACGTTTATGAACCAAAATAAGTGACTATAACCTTTGTGGAAGTTATTCTACTGATTCCATGAACTGAGCCGTTGGTTTGGAAAACAGATATTTTTTAATAAAAAGTTTCATTCAGGAATAAATATACACTACTGGCCATTAAAATTGCTACACCAAGAAGAAATGCAGGTGATAAACGGGTATTCATTGGACAAATATATTATACTAGAACTGACATGTGATTACATTTTCACGCAATTTTGGTGCATAGATCCTGAGAAATCAGTACTCAGAATGACCACCTCTGGCCGTAATAACGGCCTTGATGCACCTGGGCATTGAGTCATGCAGAGCTTGGATGGCGTGTACAAGTACAGCTGCCCATGCAGCTTCAACACCATGCCACAGTTCATCAAGAGTAGTGACTGGCATATTGTGATGAGCCACTTGCTCGGCCACCATTGACCAGACATTTTCAATTGGTGAGAGATCTGGAGAATGTGCTGGCCAGGGCAGCAGTCGAACATTTTCTGCATCCAGAAAGGCCTGTACAGGACCTGGAACATACGGTCGTGCATTATGCTGCTGAAATTTAGGGTTTCGCAGGGATCGAATGAAGGGTAGAGCCACGGGTCGTAACACATCTGAAATGTAACGTCCACTGTTCAAAGTGCTATCAATGCGAACAAGAGGTGACCGAGACATGTAACCAATGGCACCCCATACCATCACGCCAGGTGATACGCCAGTATGGTGATGACAAATACTCACTTCCAATGTGCGTTCACTGTGATATCGCCAAACATGGATGCGACCATCATGATACTGTAAACAGAGCCTGGATTCATCCAAAAAATGATGTTTTGCCATTTGTGCACCCAGGTTCATCGTTGAGTACACCATGGCAGGAGCTCCTGTCTGTGATGCAGTGTCAAGGGTAACCGCAGACACGGTCTCCAAGCTGATAGTCCATGCTGCTACAAACGTCGTCGAACTGTTCATGCAGATGGTTGTTGTCTTGCAAACGTCCCCATCTGTTGACTCAGGGATCAAGACGTGGCTGCATGATCCATTACAGCAATGCGGATAAGATGCCTGTCATCCCTGCTAGTGATACGAGGCCATTGGGATCCAGCATGGCATTCCGTATTACCCTCCTGAACCCACCGATTCCATATTCTGCTAATAGTCATTGGATCTCGACCAATGCGACCAGCAATGTCACGATACGATAAACCACAATCACAATAGGCTACAATTCGACCTTTATCAAAGTCGGAAACATGATGGTATGCATTTCTCCTCCTTACACAAAGCATCACAACAACGTTTCACCAGACTATGCTTGTCAACTGTTGTTTGTGTATGAGAAATCAGTTGGAAACTTTCCTCATGTCAGCACATTGTAGGTGCCGCCACCAGTGCCAACCTTGTGTGAATGCTCTGAAAAGCTAATCATTTGCATATCACAGCATCTTCTGCCTGTTGATTAAATTTCACGTCTGTAGCATGTCATCTTCGTGGTGTAGCAATTTTAATGGCCAGTAGTGTATTAGGAAGCAGTATTTAGTATCCCCAGTTCCGTAAAGAGCCCTCTGCACAATGTTCTTGAATTCACACCACAATGAATTCATATTGTTTGTTTTTGGGTTCAGACAATTTTAGCTTGGCTTGATGAGTTACCCCAGAAAATAATCCAGTATGACAATATGGAACGAAAGTAAGCATAGTAAGCTAGCTTTTTTACTTTTATATTCGTATGTCTGACATCATCTGCATAGCGAATAGAGATTTGGTTAGGCACTTTATCTCCTTTCTTACACAAATACTTAACTTCAACATATTTCAAGCATTCAGGAAATGTTCCACAAATGAAAGACTGGTTACACAATGACCTTAAAATATCATTAAACTCAGAGGCACATTTTTTAATCAACTTTGTTGATATATTATCATATCCACAAGAACTTTTTTTGTTTTAAGGATTTTATGGTGAAGATTACTTCTAATGGTATTGTGATGGTCATACTCATATTAAACAATGGAAATCCAGAATGGAATGTAACAGTATAATGAGAAGGAAAGTTGCTACTCAGCATATAGATGAGATGCTGAGTCGCAGATAGGCACAACAAAAAGACCCTCACAATTAAAGCTTTCAGCCATTAAAGCCTTTGTCAATACTAGACACACACACACACACACACACACACACACACACACACACACAAACAAACAAACAAACAAACAAACACAACTCACACACACGACTGCAGTCTCAGTCAAAACTGTGGAGAGTCAGTGAAGCAAATGGTTAGTATCTATTATATAGGAGGGTAGATTCTGGGTAATAGACTGAATGTTATGGTCTACATCTGTGTAAATACAGAAAAATTTTCTTATTCCTAGCCAAATCCCAGTCCCTTATACTGTTCCTGCATTGTTGCTTGGCTCATGGGATCCCACCTAATGGTCTTACCATCAAATTACCCATCTTGGGCTGCCACCTCTCCTTCCCCAATGGCTTCCACCTGTTCAGATTCTGTCAATCCTTAGCCCTCACCAACACAGTCCTGCAAAATAATATCAACCAAGCCCATAAATCCTTGCAGTACCTTCTCTCCATATGCAAAATTCTCCTGTTATGCAATCCCAAATTCCTGGAACCCATAACACACAGTGAAATTCTTGCCTTCCAGAACTTGAGCAACAAGCACAATCCACCTCAAAAAGCTCTCCATCCTGCTCACTTCCTACTCCGACCTTGGAGTACCACTGTCCACCACCTCTACAACAACCTCCAAACCTCCCCCACATCCTCTCATACCTGACAAATCCTCTCTCGCATACCTACTACATTTACCCTGCCCTCCAAAACTCCCTCCCACCACCACACAGAATTCAGAACCTAAACAGTCCCACAAAATGGTCATGAAACTTTCCTCCAGAAGCCTTAGCCCCACAGAGATATCAGTCTTTTTCAAAGGCCTCACCTTTTGCCCCACTCTCAAATTCAGTAATGCAGAACTTGTTAAAGACCTTCAGTGGAAACACTTTTTCACCTCCAACCCTACCAATCAGACTCAACCAAAGACCAATATTGAACCTTGCCTAACTCAGTTCACTCCTCCATCCAACTGTGATCCACCCCCACTGACCCCAAACCACCCCCTTCTAACTTTTCAGAGTTTCTTGATCTCAAACCTTGCCTCACCATCATTCCCCAAATCCCTCAACATGCAAACTAACCTTACATCTGCAGAAATAACCGCAGTCCACCACCTAAAAACTGATCCCGTCCTTATAATCCTACCTGCGGACAAAGGCTGTTGTTTTGAACTACAAGGATTACCTGGTGGAAGGACTCAACCAGCTGTCATATACTTCTACCTACAAACCTTGCCACAGTGACCCCATTCCAGTAATACAGCAGGATTTCCAGTCACTACTCAAATCCTTAGGCCCATCCCAGAGCCTCTCCCCAGAGTCCATCTCTCTAATCACCCCTACCACTTCTCACACTCCTACCTTCTACAGGCTTCCCAAAGTCCATAAACATAACCCCCATTGTGGCTGGTTATCGTGCCCCCACTGAGAGAATCTCTGCTCTCATAGACCAACACATTCAGCCTATTACCCCGAACCTACACTCCTTTACAAAAGATACCAACCATTTCCTCCACCAACTCTCCAATGTCACTGTCCCTTTTCCAGACATTGCCCAGCTCATCACTAGTGATGCCACTTCCCTGTACACTAACATTCCTAATGCCCATGGCCTCACTGCTATTGTACACAACCTTTCCCAATGCCTGATGGATACCAAAACAACAACCTCCTTCCTAGTCGCCATGACCAACTATATCTTTACCCACAATTACTTCTCCTTTAAAGACATTATCTACAAACAAATCAGAGGTACAGCTATGAGCACCAGCATGGTGCCATCCTATGCCAACCTATACATGGGCCATCTAGAGGAATCATTCTTAAAAACCCAGAATCCTAAACCCCTAACCTGGTTCAGATTCACTGATGACATCTTTGCTGTCTGGGTCAAAGGTGAGGACATCCTATCCACATTCTTCCAGAACATCAACAACTTCTCCCCCATTTGCTTCACTTGGTCCTACACAACCCAACAAGCCACCTTCCTCGATGTTGTCCTCCACCTCAAAGATGGCTACATCAGTACCTCCATCCATATCAAATCTGCTAACCACCAGCAATACTTCCACTTCAACAGCTGCCACCCATTCCATACCAAGAAGTCCCTTCCATACAGCCTAGCCACCCATAAGCATCACATCTTCAGTGGCAAGCAGTCCCTCTTGAAATATACCTAGGGTCCCACTGAGCCTTCACTGGCCATAATTATACTCCCAACCTTCAACAAAAACAAATCTCCTGGGCCTTATCTTTCCAGTCTCCCACCACCTCCCAAAGTCCCACCATCCAGCCACAGAGGAGCATTCCCCTCGTAACTCAGTACCACACAGGACTGGAGCAACTGAATCACATTCTTTGCCAGGGGTCAATTACCTCTGGTCATGCCCTAAAATGAGAAATGTCCTGTGTGCTACCCTTCCAACCCCGCCCACAGTCGTACACCACTGTCCACTGAACCTACACAATATACTTGTCCACCCTTGCACTACCCCTGCTCACAATCCCTTACCTCATGGCTCATACCCGTGTAATAAACCTAGATGCAAGACCTGCCCCGTACATTCTCCAACCACCACCTACTCCAGTCCGGTCACTAACGTAACCTATGCTATCAAAAGCAGGGCTACCTGTGAAACCAGTCATGTGGTCTACAAGCTAAGCTGCATCCACTGTGCTGCATTCTATGTAGGCTGTCTGTCCACATGAACAGCCACTGACAAACTGTGGCCAAGAAACAAATTGAGCATCCTGTTGCTGAACACACTGCCAAACATGATATCCTTCATTTCAATGATTGCTTCACAGCCTGTGCCACATGGATCCTTCCCACCAACACCAGCTTTTCTGAATTGTGCAGATGGGAACTTTCCCTGCAATACATCCTACATTCCCATTACATTCCTGGCCTCAACCTTCATTAGTCACTGTCATCACCCATCCAGCCCCTTCCCTGTTCCCATTCCATCACTACATTGCCGTCATTCCACCACCACACCCAGTCTCTTTATTTCTCTCCTTCTTTTCTGCTACTTCTCCCCCTCCCCCTCCCCACCTCTCCCCAACCATCATTTGACCTGCAGCACTTCACTGTCCACCATCCTCCACCATACTGTTCCTCCCCCTCCCCACCCCAGCCTCCTACTTACCTCCACCCAGTCGCAACTCCCATCATGATCTGGTGCTGCTGCTCGCAGTGTGGTTTCTGTTTCAGTTGCCTGAGACTGCAGTCATGTGTGTGAGTTGCATTTGCGTGAGTGTGTGTGTGTGTGTGTGTGTGTGTGCTCATATGTGTGTCTAGTGTTGACAAAGGCCTTAATAGCCAAAAGCTTTAATTGTGAGAGAGTTTTCATTGTGCCTATGTGTGACTCAGCATCTCTGCTACATGGTGAGTAGCAACTTTCTTTATAATAATATCATCATGTTAATATTATTGTCATTATTTGTAGTGACTGATCTGAGATATTTCCTGGCAGCATCTACTGAACCTGACAACCCCATCTTTTGCATAACAGTTGTGAAGTGCATATTGAAAAGTTCAGCAACAGTGCACACATCTGTTACCCATGTATCGTTTACTCTTAATGATTTGTGCTCCTCTTTTTCTCTAGTTCTACCAGTCTCTTCCTTCACTATATCCCATACTGTCTTTATTTTGTTTTCTGAAGTGACTATCCTTCTCTAATAATGCATTTGCTTTGATATTCGTATTACTATCTTCAATATTTTGCAGTATTTTTTACAATGATTTACAGCATTTACATCAGAGATGTTTCCAACTGATAGATATAGCTTCCTTTTTGTCTTACAGGATACCTTAATTCCTTGAGTAATCCATGTCTTTTTTATAGACTCTGGTTTAACCTGAGTTAGTTTTGGGGAAAAACAGTTTTCAAATAAGTTAAGAACATTATTAATAGAAGTGTTGTATTTCTCATTTATGCTATGAGCATTATACACACCATTCCAGTTTATGCCTTTGAGGAGTTTCCTAAAACAATCAATTTTTGACTTACTGACTACACTTTTGAACGCACATTTAGTAGAGTTTATACCCTGATCAGTATTAATATTTAGCAAAAGAAACTGCATGTCATGGTCTGGGAGGCTACTTATTATTGCGTTTGTAATATAGTTTTGTTCACTAACATTACTATAAAGATATGATCAATGACCATCTTTGAGTCCTTAGCTATTCTAGTGGGAAAGTTAACAGTATAAATTAAGTTGAATGACAATGCTACTGAGTGCAGTAAGTTCTTACATGAAGAGTTTTGAATAAAATCTACTTTAAAATCACCAGTAACCACTAATTCCATGTTTTCTGCTGTTAAATAGGCCAATAGAGCTTCAGAGTTATCTATGAACATGTTAAAATTACCTGCTGGTACTCAGTTTATACTTACTGTTATGAATGGATTGTTACAAAATTCTACTTCTGTTGCACATGCTTCCATATGCTACTCTAGGCAAAATTTGTGAAAATATATATATATATATATATATATATATATATATATATATATATATATATATATATATATATATATATATATATATATATATATATATATAGTGGTAGTATTGCAAAGCTTTTTCTGCCTTAATCTATCTAACAAGCCCTCATCATGCTTCGACATTCCAGATGATATATAATCATGTCACTCTGGTCTCATGCTAGCCCGTGCCTCCCATCTGTTTGTGTCGATTCCAAAGCTCTCCATATCTTGTTTACAGGAGTCCTTGAACCTCAATACAGGACGTCCTACAGGTCTTTTGGCTATAGAGATCTCTCCAAGCATCACCTCACGTGGTAATCTGTCAGGATCCATACGGTGGATATGTCCCAGCCAGCGGAGTCATCTCTGCTTCAAGATAGCTGAAATACTGTTGCAATTAGTTTTAGATAGCACTGCTTCATTGGTCACTCGGTCCTTCCACGTTACTCTGAGAATGGATCTCAGGTACCGCATGTGGAAAGCATTAAGGCGATGTTCTTGTTTGGCATAGGTAGTCCATGTTTCTGATGCATACAAAAGGATGCTGAGGATGCAAGTTTGATATACAAGAATTTTGGTGGTCAAAGAGAGTTTGTTGTTTTTCCAAACACGTGTAGAGAGTTTGCCAAAAGTTGTCGCAGCTCTTCCAAAGTGAGCATCAATTTCCTTGTCAACAGACATGTTTGATTCTATAGTAGATCTAAGATAGCAGAAGTCTACGTTATTACATTTATGGCAATAACTGATGAATGTGGCAATTTCTCCATTGTCCAATTCTGCCCTCCAAAAGTGAGAAGCTAACCTAAATACTGAAACACTTAACACATTTTCGCCAGCCGTCACATGATGTTCAGAGATACAGACTATGTCAGCTGGGTTGGATGACTTAATCATCAATGCAGATAAGTAGTTCATTAATATCACTTCTTAGCCCTCCAGTATTTTGATGCACTAGAGATAGTTGTATTTAACATTGACTGATATAAAACTTGGTGGAAATAAAATGTCTGCTGATTGATGAAAATTTTTAACCAACAGCTGTGTTTGTTGATCCACTGTACCAGAATTATGTTGTTTAGTTTCTTTCTTGAACTGAAGGTTCATTTCAATCCTGAACTCTCTTGGAACTCGACTTCTTTCTTTTGTACCTATCCTAAAAAAAAGAGGCTGCTCCAATACCTGTAACCACTAGTATTTTATCACTCTGAAACTGCTGATCCTGCCTCTGTACAAGTGCAGGCATCTGTCTTTACTTTCACTCGATACCCCAAGCCTGCCCCCATGCCCTACTAAGTGTGTACCCCTGGCCTTGGTTAAAATTGTTGTGGTTGATTCTAATCTTTGTAGTCTCCTTTAGAATGGAATCCCAATAAAATGATGTGTGAGCCTAGACTCAAGTCTTTTCAAATTGTATTTTATGTCAGTTTTCCAGGCACTGTTCAGATATGGCTGACTTCTCAAGGTCTCTTTGTTTAATGGGTCACTTTTTCTCATTACAATGCTCAACAATACTGGAAATAGTTTGACAAAAAATGCTGCCACATTCACAGCGGTCATATACACACTGGGCACTGAAAGAGCTATGTTGTCTTTAATGTGGAATAATTTACCTTGTATTTTGGAGGTGGCCAGAACACTGGTCTCCTGAAGAAATATTTCTCCACAACTTTCAAACAGAATATTTTATTAGTGGATTCATCTACTGTATTATATCAATGATATACATATTGACCACATACATAATTGTGTCAGTATAATTAAATTAAAAAGGAATTGGGAATATTTAAGATCAGCATTTGACTAGACGCTCTGAGGAATGATAAGTTTCTATTGTGTCACAATGTACTATAATTTGATGAGATCATTATCACTGTTTTTTTAAGCAATGCACCCAAATAGTACCAGCTGGTTATTATTTTCATTTTCTTCTTTAACAGTTATTTCAGATATTCTCCTTATGGGACAAGTTTGTCAATTGAAAATTTCATTTTCTCTCACTGTACTTGAAAAATGATATTGCAGTATCATTGCTCTTAGATAAGTCATTTTTGTTCAGTCACAGCTCCAGGCATTTGCTGCATAATACATCCACATTAAAAACACACAACCCTACAGTTGAGACTTTGTCATTTGTTAAACACAGTGGACACCATATCAGTAAATACACTGGAAATATCCCAACAGACCAAGTGTACAAATGTTATAGAAACATAATTACAGGCACCTTGAGATTAGAGATGTGCAGAAAATTATTATGTTTGAAAAGACCTATTATATGGTCAGAAAAATATTGAATAAAAACTTATGGAACTACATAAAATGACTGTACAATTAATTTCTGTAGTAATAGAATGAAGCAATATCTAGTTCACAATGTTAAACATTAATGGGACTAATGGAAACTAAAAACAAAAGCATCAGTTCATAATTTACAAGAAAAAATCAAACTCACATGTCCTTTACAAAAGGTTTGTTTAATTAACACTTCTACAGCTATGTTTTTCTTTTTCTCACTGATCCATTGTTCTTTGATGTAGGCAGTTGCAGTTGTTGTGGGCATCAGCCTTCTGGCTGATACAAACAGTTGTAATCTAAATCTTACAAAACAGAAAATTAAAAATGTTGTCCTTAGTGATTAACACACTGTTAAAATCTCCATTGCTGCTAAAATTTCACTGTTAATTTCCTTCTTGCCCTGCTGGGTTTCCTTGCATGCAGAATTGAGAACTGCCTTATTGTGTTCCCTTCAAATGGTCTCATTTTCTATTGTCTTTTTCTCTGTTTTATCTAATAAAGGAACCTTTGGTTTCAAAAGTTTTTTGTTTGTGTGTTTGCTTGTCAGTACCTAATGAATGAGAGTCTTTTCTAGCTTTATGAAGATATAATTTAATTTTTGATTCTGTTTTCTCAGTCCTTGTTACTCAACATCACATTAATTTACTGTTCCTTCTGAACATACTACTTATATTTTATGTATTGAAGTGAAAGGTTTGTGAGAGATTTCAATTTTTCTCAGGCCTCGTGAATTCATTGAGTGTGTTGGTCACATACGCTTACTTTCATGGCTTCTATTGGGAGCACTGACCCACACTGCACTACATAGTGGATCAGTGACAAGTCACACTCCTTGTCAACCAGTACCACAAGAAGCCTCCTGCCACATTGCTGACCACATCCAAGTCATTATGGCAGGTTTTGCCGAGCAATCAAAAGCATCAGTTTTGCATATGTCTTCTCTTTTCCACGCCTTCATTCTTTGTCAGGTATGTATAGTGAGCACAAACTGCAATGTCTAAGATGTGCCTCTGTCAGGTAAGTTTGTTGTATAGCTTTAACGGTTAAATAATATTGCTGTCTTTTTGCAATTCAATTCCAAAGCTTTTTAAAAAGAAATAAAAGGATAGCAATGACAAAGAAATGATTCATAGTCATTTAATTGGAGATTTCAGTTGTATTTTAAAGTATCAGTAACATGTACTATATTCAGAGAGGTGTAGAGGGTATCAGATAGATTATGATTTTAATACAAATTCCTCTTCAGAAGTGTACCTTTTCTGTTCTTTCAAAACAAACATGTAAGGTAACATGTTCCATTCATCTTTATCCGCTGTGTGAAACAGCAATAGCATTTAACAGTGACTCTGATATTTATTAAATTTGTAACTAACTAACTAATATGCTAATCATGGCTGGGACTAACCACTGTTGTAATGATGAAAAGGGGATGCAAATCATAAGTGCATGACACTAAATGTGTAATGTGACACATGCAGGGTGTTAAAAGAAAGTATTCCATATTTTGAGAGGTGGTAGTGTGGACCAGAAGAAGACAAAAATGTCCAGTAAAATGCATACCTTAAGAGCTATGAGCACTTGTTTATCTTCACTAATGTGTAACACATATCATCCAGTGAAAGCTATGTCAAATTGCCTACAGAATGCAGTACACAAATGAGGACACTTTCCTGTATTACTATGCATGGATACAGCATGCAGTAAACATCTGTTAGTGTTGTTACTGTTCACTGGCAAATAGAAGCAACTGTCAAGCCTGTATTCTGAAATAGTACCCAGAATGCAAGGTGCCCTCTGGACAGTTATCCATCCATGCTTTCCAGTGACTAGCAGGCAAGTTCCGTACCTTCAACAATGGCAGATCATGGCAGAATTCACACCACTCTTACTTCTTTATGATATTTTGTGGTTGAATGCTTCTAGTTATTACTGTTAACATATAACAATCACTAACTCACTGTTCTGGCATAATTAGATTAGATTAGATTAGATTAGATTTACTTTCATTCCAATTGATCCGTAGTGAGGAGGTCCTCCAGGATGTGGAACATGTCAGAAAAAACAACAATACATGACAAATATTTAAACTAAAACAAATAAGCTAATGTACCATTCCACAGGTCCCAAGTGGAATGATCGTCATTTTTTAATGAACACTAAGAGTCATTTTACAAATACTATTGCACTGAATTTAAAATAAAAAAGTTTTATATTTATTTATAAGGTAAGAAACATGTAATACAACTACTGTAATACTTATTTACAATGAACACATTACTGCACTGAAATGGTGCAGAAGTTAGATTATACTTACACACACACACACACAAATTTTCAGTGAACACATTACTGCACTGAAATTGTGCAGAAGTTATGTTGTACTTATATACAAATCAGTTGGTTTTCCTCAGAAATTCATCAATGGAGTAGAAGGAGTTGGCCACCAATAAATCCTTTAGGCTTCTCTTAAACTGAATTTCATTGGTTGTTAAGCTTTTTATGGCTGCTGGCAAGTTATTGAAAATGTGTGTTCCTGAATAATGCACACCTTTTTGTACAAGACTAAGTGACTTTAAATCCTTGTGAAGATTATTCTTATTTCTAGTATTGATTCCATGAATTGAGCTGTTGGTTTGAAAAAGTGATATATTTTTAATGACAAATTTCATTAAGGAATAAATATATTGGGAAGCTGTAGTTAGTATCCCTAGTTCCCTAAACAGGCTTCTGCAGGATGTTCTTGAGTTCACACCACATATAATTCTTACTGCACGTTTTTGTGCCCGGAAAACTTTAGCTTGGCTTGATGAATTACCCCAGAAAATAATCCCATATGACATTATGATAAGTGACAGCATAAAGATGAAGAATGCAAGAGCAGAGAAGGCTGTGAGATGTCAGCCAATAGCCTTCTGACCATGACCGCATCATGACAGGAGCGCCCTCTAGCCGAAGAGAATATAAGTGCTGCTCCTGCCAGCCTCAGTCGCATAGTACTAGACGGACATTAGTAGCACAGTACTAGACTGGTTATAGCAGAGAGGCCTAGATGAACAGTAATATTAACAATAGCAGTTATTAGTGATCCATATTCATTGCTTGTATGGACATTGTCTACAGGAAAAGACATTGACTGTTTGCATGTTGCCCATCGCTTGTGACAGCATTGGAATTCAAAGTTAAGTATTGTCAATCTTCTTATTTGTATTAAAAACTATTAATGTTATTTGTTGAATTGTTGAATTGCTATCCAAGAATGCAGAATCCTTTAGGCACCCTATAAGCAACAAGTTGGCAGGACCACACACTCACATCCTTAAAACTGATAATATAAAATTGCTAGCGCCAGGTGAGGTTTGGAGGTAGTGTACAAATATAAAAATCTATTTTATGAATGCCACAAATGTGCTGGTATATTTTGAGTGTTTTAACCTAATGAATCACATTTCACAGTCTCATGAGAGCACTGTGTCTGGAAACGAGTTGTTGAATTGTGTGGGGGACATGAAATGGTTGAATGCTACCAGTTATTACTGTTATTCATAACTCTGCTGTGAAGGAGCAAGTATTTCAACAAGTGGAAGAAGATCCTGGAATTACAATACACAGAATTTCAGCATCTATTGGTGTTAGTCATCCTCTAGTCTGGGTGATCCTTTATGAACAGTCACTATAGCCCTTTCATGTACAACATATCCAAGCCCTTTGGCCACAAGAAAAGCCAGCCAGGATGCAGTTCTGCCAATTGCCATTGGAGAACTATGGTGAAGACCCATTTTTCACAACAAAGATACTTTTCAGAGACAATACCGATTTCACAGCACATGGGATTGTCAATTTTCATAACCAGCATGTGTGGGCTGATACAAATCCAGTGGACAATGGAAGATGCAAGGCATCAGCACCAATATTCATTTAATGTATGGGCAGGAATTATTGGTGTAAACCAGGGCTTCACAACATACATGCTCGCGGAGCAAGCTGTGAGCAGCAAAGCGCAAGCACGGAGCAGCGCGAGCACGCTACCCCCACTACCGGACCAGAGCGGAGAGTGGTGAGAGTCACGTGGGCCACACAACAGCTGCTGCCAGTCAGTGTAAATCCGCAGCCACCTGCAGGGATATCACTCATGAATTATACTGCGACAAATGAAACAAATAAAGGAGAATCTACACGTGCCAGATAATTTTATTAGCTTAGTGTATGCCTCTACATTCGTATTAATTTGTGAACTCTTACACAATAAAAGGTGTCACTGAAGTGTGGGATTCTCAGTTATCTTGTACTTTTTGCCCTTTACAATTGCGTTTATGTTCGGAGTAATTGTTCTTGTGCATTGTAGGCGCAGCATGCAGTTTAAATTTTGATCAGAAAATGCATTTCTCAGGCGCGTCTTGTTACATTTCATTGCAGAGAACAGTTGTTCACAAACATACGTGGAACTGAACATTGATATTATTGTAGCCACCAGTTTGTGCAAACGAGGAAATATATGCTGAGGGAAGTGTCTGTAGAATTCCAAAATGTTTTTCTTGTTCTGAAATTTGTCTCCGTATTCTCTGTCACACTGCAGGTCAATAATTTCTAGTTGCAGCTCAGGACGATTCTCTTCAATATTCGCTGAATATGGAGAGGAGAACAGATCAAAATCACTGTCTAGTGCTGTCAGATCTTGAAAGCGTTGATCAAATTCTTCCTTAAGGGCAACTAAACTATGTGAATAACGTTCACAGTTTTTGTGAACATCTTGCATGGATGGTAATTTAGGAAAATGAGCTAGATTTCCTGTTTCCAGCTGACTCACCCAAAGTGTCAATTTCATTTTAAAAGCTCGTATTCGATCTATGAAATGAGTAATTAGCAGATCTTTACCTTGTAGTGAAATGTTCAAAGCATTCAGATGGCTAGTTAAATCTGCTAAGAACGCGAGATCACATTTCCATGAAGGTTCTTTTAATTCAGGAACACACATGTTATTTATTTCCATGAACATATTTATCTCATCTAATAGGCAAAAATTTCGATTTAATAATTCGCCACGACTAAGCCAGCGGACCTCGCTGTAATAAGGCAGGCTACCATACTGGTTTCCTATATCCTCAAGAGAGCTTTTAAATTGTCTGTGTTGTAGCCCATGCTTCCTTATATAATTGGTTGTATGAACAACAACACTCATCACATTTTTTAGAGTGATACTCTTTGCACATAAGTTTTCCTGGTGGATCACACAGTGAACGCCGCTTATTTCATTCGGCACGGTCGGTTTTTGCATTTTCTCCTTCAACAACGCAACAAAACCTGATTTTTTCCCTGTCATCACTGGTGCACTGTCTGTAGACACTGAAACTAAAGAATTCCACAACAATTCTATATTTTCAACACTTTCTTCAACACTACTTAAAATATCACCTCCAGTTGCAGTGTTCTTCATGACTACTACATAGAGGAGCTCCTCCCTCACCTGAAGATCTCTATTAACACCTCTAATAAATATGGCAAGCTGTCTGTTCCAGTGAGATCAACACTTTTGTCCAGAACTAGAGAATACGCCATAAAATCTTTACAGATATTTGCAAGCTGGCTCTGGACGTCGTCTGCCATGTCCTGTATGCGACGCATAATGGTCATGTTAGATAATGGCACAATCCGAAACTGTTCAACTTGAGATGGACATAAATGTTCCGCTGCAGCTACCAAACATTCTTTTATTAAACTGCCATCAGTGAAGGGGCACAGGGATTTTGCTAAAAGCAAAGCAATTTTGTAACTCATTCTGAGAGCTGCCTCAGTTGATTTTTCTTCGTCGTCCAGATCTTCTTTGGATAGCTTCCTTTTAAGTTTAATAACTTCCTGTGCATGATCTGGTCCATCACATTTTCCACTTCCATAGTCTTTCGCATGGTATGACATATAATGTCGCTGCAAATTAAATTTCCTAAAAGAATTCAGCGTTTTGTGACATACTAAACATTTTGCAACTCCATCTTTTTCTGTAAACAGATACAATTCCTCCCAATGGAGATTGAACTGCGAAAGCATGATTGGGGTTACACAATGGCGACTTGACATGATTCTTAACCAGCGAAGTGACTGTTAGAGCTGATCGTAGTACTTTAAACGTTACACAGTCAGTGTGAATTCAATAGGCATGCTGCGGCCGTATTCAAACGTGCGCGCGCATTTCCCCTCCCTCCCCTCCTTCCCTACTCCGCAACCTTGCACCTGCTCGCGAGCACGTACCTGAGCAGACACGAGTACTCATGCTCAAAACCAGCCAGTTGTTAAGCCCTGGTGTAAACTAACATCCTCTTACATCTTCAGTTCCTATCAAATAACTTACCTGTCCTGCTAGAGAAGGTACCTCAAATTTTGGAGGACAACAGTTCAAACCCATGCTGATTTCCCTAAATCAGGTGCCAGGATGATTCCTTTGAAAGGGTGCAGCCAACTTCCTTCCCCATCCTTGACAAAATCCAAGCTTGTACTCTGTCTCTAATGACCTCATTGTTGACCATATGTTAAACCCAATCTTCCTTTCCTTAGAAGAGGTACCATTCCAATAATGGTGGAAATGTGTTTCATGCAAGTGGTGCACCAGCCCATTTCCTCCTAAATGTCTGAGAACGTCTGACATGGACATTTAATGGACAATGGATTAGTCCAGGAGGTCCAGTACATTTGCCAGTGCATTCTGCCAATCTTCATATTTTGGTTATTGGGCCACTTGAGATCTTTAGTGTATGCAAGCCCTCATTAATGATGTAAAAACAATACGGTAATGTACCATCAATGCCTGCCAGCAGATATCTAACCAACTTAGAATATTTAAGAGAGTCTGTGTTTTCCTATGATGTCAGACAGAAGCCTGCCTTACTGTGAATGGACGCTATATTATTAATGACTCACAAGTGCAGTTCATATGTAATGGCAAGCAAATTACATCAGAAATGCTGCTGTTTTGTAGTAACAGAATAATATCTTCTCATTTGTTTACTGCATTATGTAGATTGTTCATAATAGCAAAGAGCTTGCAGTAGAAGAGATATGCTTCACAGAAGTGAAGATGAAGAAAGTATGTATTTTAAAACCCATCTCTACTGAACACTTTTGTCTTGTTTTTGTCCATGCTACCACCATGGATTTTTTTAAGCACCCTATATCCACTGAACGTCTTTTTGTGCATGTATACACTAGTTGCCAGAACAGTAGGTAGTGCAATAATTACTGGACTTACATTAAATTACTATTACTCATTTACTTGGCACACACATAGAGTGAAATGCATGGGTATTCCTCTGCTGCTTTTGCCCTTGTATATAATATGTTTGGTCACTGTATAATTCATTTCAGGAAATCCACGTGTGCTCTTTAAAATAAATGTTGATTATATTTACTGCATATATCCCTAAGAGTCTGTCTCCATCCAACCCAAACAAACTTTCTTGCATTATGGGGTTCTAGTTACCTGTAACTTTGATGATCCTCTCTCCCTTTTCTTTTGTGCACATTTATAGTTCTCTAAAGGCAGCTTTTTCATAAGGCATCTCATTTGTTGGTACAGCATGCACTTGTATTAGACATATTAATTTGTATTGCCTTTAATCTTTCACAAGTAGGTTGTTAATTCTGAGAACTGGATTATTGAAGTTTCTTTCCTTACAATAATTCCATCTGTTTTCTTCCACTGACTTGATATTAGACAAAAAATTATCCAATTTGAAGTTTCATAGACTCATCTGTTGTAGGTTACTGTACTTAAAATGTTCATTTGCAGGTTTACCATTTCCCATCTGATAATGTTTAATTTCTTGAGACCCATATGCATTATTGCTTCTACTATTCAGTGAATGGTCGCCTTTGCTTGTAAACTATGTTTACAGCAAATAAATTAGCATTCTTTGAGAAATTTAAAATTCTCTGTTAATTAATGAACCTTTTGGCACTAGGATCACACTTCAAAGCAGCATCCAGTTCTGTCCCAGGCACTTTTAAGGCTGCTTCCAACTGTGAAATGCACTAATCCAATGATGTTCTTATTTCTCTTTCCATTCTCCAGCACATTTATTTAAACATGGAGGACATTTTCCATTTTTGTCTCTGATATTTTATATCTCTTGCTGGAGATCATAAAAACATTTTGGAACACAGTTATCTCTGCAGTTAATATTGGTATGCTGTACAGACAATGTTGAAAAGTTCTAACTAAAATGGAAATAGTGTTCACACTAGAAACTGAAAATATTTTGTGCCTTTTAAAGGCTTTTGGCTGTGTAAACCATGATATCTTCACAAAAAAAATTAGAATCTACAAACATACTCTGAAAACCACTGTGAAGTTCATGGCAGAGGATACTTCTCATTGTATCACGTATTAGGTTTTCTTCCCATTCCAGTCACACATGCAGTAATTGTTCTTGAAACTTTGTAAGTAGTCTTTTGTGGGATAGTTAATGTCTGCCTTTAAGTACCTGTCTGTTCAAGTTTTTCATTATTTCCGTGATGCTGCCCTGTGACCATTTGTGACACCCTTCTTTGTATATATTAAGTATCTCCTGTTAGCCATATATTTTATGGGTTCCACACTTGAGCAGCATTCTGGGATGGATTGGGTGAATGTCTTTTTTAGCAATCTTCTTTGTAGACTGATTTCATTTACTTTGTATCCTACTAATGAACCAAAGCCTGTCTCGTGCTTTACATGAGACTGAGCCTATGTAATCATTCCATTTCTGATGTTATGTTGGTAATCTGGCACCTTATTTCATCTTTGCTGCAAGCATAAATGAGGTGGTGGACTATCTTTAAGGAATATCCCAATCTTTTTATACAATATAACGCTGTTGTGTGAATAGAAGTATTTTGAATAATGTAATTGTCATTTATTCAGATCATCAAAACACCATCACATTCGAACATGCTCTATGCCCAGGGCAGTAAATCTGTGCAGTTATCTATGTATGTTATGCTGACAGGATTATAAATAACTGGACATGCATATTAGGTTATGTGACCACATTGTTTGTGATACTTAGTATGGTTTACCATTACATGATTAAGTGCATGTGAATTCAGGTTTCCAGAAAGTCTTCAAATTTGTCAATATTATGAGTAGTATACATTGCTGCTCACCATAAAGATGACTTGTTTTGCTGCATACAGGCAAAATAAAAAGACTGTCACACATTGAGCTTTGACCACAGCAGCCAGAGATAATGGCCATCTGTGCATGAGGTGTGCTTGTTGTGTGAATGTGTGTGTGTTTTCCTTTTTAAAGAAGGTTTGGCCAAAACCTCAATGTTTAACAGTCTTTTCAATGTGCTTATCTACAACTCAATGTGTCATTGTGAAGTATGATGTAATGTTTAATTAATAAGTGAAAGGAAAGTAAATGTTATTTTCAATACACAAGATATATCTTCTATCAGAAATAATATATTTGTCCCTGGCTTGGCTTGTTCTCAGTTTCTGCTTTGGTTAAGAAAGGCATAAATGTTTTTGGCAAATGTGGGTGTAAGATGTTCAAAAGGGGTTAGCTACTTTGTTCTGAGTCAGAATCAAATAGCATTTATAACTAAAAAATGTTGAACCTGTGTCAGCTGAATATGCTCTAGCTGTTAGTAAAATTAGTAACACTGAAGGCTTATGGCATCCTAGACTTATTCATCTTGGGCTTGGCACTTTCTCCAGAGGCAAGACAGAGTGAAGGGATGAAGTTGGAGTGTTGTGATTCTGAACCTGTTGACAAGTATAACTCATGTTTGCTTGGTAAGATGTGTAAATTTTCATTTAATATGGCTGGAAGACAAAGGACAACTGAGATACGTGACTTGGTGCATGTCGATTTGTGTGGTCACATGGAGCAAATATCACAGTATGTGGTTAAGTACATGTATGTACTAGCGAATGATGATTGCAGAAGAACATTCTCTTTTCCTCAGTGGTATTGATCAAACATTTGGTTGGGGTTGAGCATTAGATTATTGTGTTGTATAGTGTAAAAAAGTATGGTGCTGTAGAAAGGATAAGAGATCAATTTGTGAGATGCCATGATGCATGTCATTTGATTCTGGTCTGCATAAGCAATATAGGGCAGAGGCATGCAAATGGCTGTATACATGAAGAACCTTGTTCCACATAGAGCACATAAAAGTAAGACATCACAGGAGTTATGGAAGGGTAAAGTATCTTCTCTGAGCCATTTAAAAGTGTTTAGTTCTCAAGCCTTTATGCATATACCAGTTAAAAAGAGGACAAAGTGGGATGCCAAGGCTAGGGAACTACTTTTGTAGGTTACAATGAAATGACTAAAGGTTACAAACTAGCTGATACCCAGGAACTCAAGAAAACTCTTAAAATCAGGAGTGTTGGTTCTCAAGAGAATGAGTGCAGGACTGCCAGTACCAGGGCACCAGCTGTAAGTGAAGATTACTGTGTGTTCTGGTCAAGTGAACAGCATGCTGAATGCTGTGAGACAGAGGATGTAGTGAAAGTCGTTAGCACTGGGAGTGACAGTACAAACACAGATCAAGACAGGGACAACATCTCAGATGCTCAACCAGTTGTGGACACAGAGGAATCTGATGTGCTTCTGATTTACCCTAATGTTCCAGAAGGTGATTAGCCATTCATAGTGTCAGCTTGTGTGCGGGAACCCAAGGAGTACCCAGATTATGCCACCTATTTTGTAAGTAATTTTTCCAGTTTTGGAGAAAATTCTGTGAACCTGGATGATAGCATGTTAAGGAGTGAGAGAGGAGACTGGATAAAAGCCTTGATAGAAGAAGTAAAGTGTTAACAGAATAATGGTGTTTGGGAACTTGTGGACACACTATTTCTTTAAATTTTTGTGTAATTTCAGTAAATTGGCTTAAAATTTTTAAGATCAGATGGCACTTATCTGTAATTAAGGAACAATATTCATAACTGAATTTTCAGAGAATATGTGCAACTGTTCAAATATGACTATCACAACGTCCAAAATGAAGCAACTTTGCATTGCTTTCCATTCTTGGTGACTGAAGTAGCCCCCATAACATTAGTCATGTCAGTGCTTTTGATTTTTTTCTGTATGAATTTCATTTACTAACCAATTAGTACTATAATTATTATTCCCTGGAGTAATCCTACATAGTGTTTTGATGGCAATGTAAACATATGCATATATATGAAGGATTATTTGTAATAGTTGAAAAGCAATGGCCAGTTTTTTTATGGGATATAACATTATGATTTAAAAATCAATGTAATGTGTGTTTTTATTCCTTAAGTATGAGATTATTGTACTGTGTATGGTGAAGTCTATTAATCAAATCATATGGAATTTCACTGTACATCTCCTGGCAGAAAAGACATGAAGTGTACTAGAAAGCTTAGGTTTTCCATGTGGCCACAAGTATTCCACCAGTGTTCATACACAGAAAAACAGGATCATCATCAGTGCATTTCAAAGGAAAATTAACTGTGAACATCATTTCATGACCTACTTAAATCATAAGTAATGTTTTGTAAACCCATTTAACTGTACAGGGTGTTTCTGTAAGAGCATGCATAAATGTAATAGGACATAGAGAATGCTCCACTGAACAATTTGAGGTAGGGAACCTGTGGTTGGAGAAGCCAGCTTAAGGGGATATGGAAATAAACTTGTCTACCAATTTGTCTTGAATTACTGTTTTCCAGCTTATTTACAACTAACGTGCATACAAGTTTACACATGCTGTGCTGTTTTTTTACATGTACATTCTTTATTTCCTGCAAGACAATAAGGAAGACAAGTCTGATTACTGCGAAGTCATGATGCAGGTTTTGTTTACTTGAGGTTTGTGCGAAGAGTTGCACCTGATTTGTTGGAGAATGTACCCTTGGCTGTTCATCAGAGGACGTGAATATAACACAATGGTGCACTACTTCAGTTTAGTGTGGACGTCCACAATGTCTCACTGCTGTATTTCCTGGTCACTGGATTGGAAGGGCAGGTCCTATTCCATGGCCTGCAAGGTCATCTGAACTGAATCCACTTGATTATTTTCTATGGGGATATCTAAAGTCACTTGTGTATGAGACCCCAGTGGATACAGAGATGGAATTAGTTGCAAAAATTGGAGCTATCTGTGATGTGATTCAAAACATACCAGGGGTATTTGTCAGGGTGCATCAGAATCTTGTTCGCTGAAGTCATGCTTGCATTGAGATTGATGGCCATCAGTTTCAGCACATTTTGTAAGATACAGTACAAATGGTATGTCCATTGTGTCAGTGATGTATTTGCAGTTAACTGTAACTAATGTGAATTAAAAAAGTACAGAGTAATGTGATTTTATGCCTATTATCTCCTTAGGCTCTCTTCTCTAACCCCAGGTTTCATACCTCAAATAATTCAGTACCGCATCCTCTATGTCATGTTAAATTTTTGCGTGCTCTTATGGAAACACCCTGTATAATGTTTCTAAATTCAAAATAACAAGTGAAATGAATGTTGTTTAAAAATATGCATACACTGAAATGACAAAAGTCATGTAATACCTCATAATATAATGTCAGACCTCCTTTTGGCTGGTACACTGCAGCAACTTGACACAACATGGACTCAACAAGTCGTTCGAAATCCTGTGCAGGAACACTGAGCAATGCTGCCTCTATAGCCATCCATAATTGCAAAAGTGTTGCCAGTGCAGGATTTTGTGCATGAACTGACCTCTCAATTATGTCTCACAAATATTTGATGATATTCATGTTGAGTGACCCAGGTAGCCAAATCATTCACCCAGACTGTCCAGAATGTTCTTCAAACCAATTGCAAACAGTTGTGTCCCACTTTCATGGTGCATTATCATCCATAAAAAATGCCATCATTGAACAGCTGCAAGTTGTTTCCAAGTAGCCAAACTTAACCATTTCCAGTCAGTCACCAGTTCAGTTGGACCAGGGGACCCAGTCCATTCCATGTAAACACAGCCCACACCATAATGGAGCCATCACCAGCTAGCACAGTGCCTTGTTGACAGCCTGGGTCCACTCGAACCCTACCATCAGTTCTTACCAACTGAAATTGGGCTCATCTGACCAGGCCATTGTTTTCCAGTCATCTAGGGTTCAATTGATATGGCCACAAGCCCAGGGGAGGTGTTGCAGGAAATGTTGTGCTGTTAGCAAAGGCACTTGTGTCAGTTGTCTGCTGCTGTAGCCTATTAATGCCAGATTTTGTTGCAATGTACTAATGGATAATGTTTACACATACATCCCACATTGACCAAGCCGTGGTTTTCCAGTCATCTAGGGTTCAACTGATATGGCCACAAGCCCAGGGGAGGTGTTGCAGGAAATGTTGTGCTGTTAGCAAAGGCACTTGTGTCAGTTGTCTGCTGCTGTAGCCTATTAATGCCAGATTTTGTTGCAATGTACTAATGGATAATGTTTACACATACATCCCACATTGACCAAGCCGTGGTTTTCCAGTCATCTAGGGTTCAACTGATATGGCCACAAGCCCAGGGGAGGTGCTGGAGGCAATGTTGTGCTGTTAGCAAAGGCACTCATGTCAGTTGTCTGCTGCTCTAGCCCATTAATGCCAGATTTTGTTGCAATGTACTAATGGATATGTTTGCACATACATCCCACATTGATTTCTGTGGTTATCTCATGCAGTATTACTTTTCTATTAGCACTGACAATTCTTCACAAATGACACTTCTCTTGGTCATTAAGTGAAGGTCATCAGCAAATGAAATGTCCATGGTGAGAGGTAAAGCATGAAATTTAGCATTATTTGCACAGTCTTGACACTGTGGAACTCAGAATATTGAATTCCCTAATGATTTCTGAAATGGAATGTCCCATGTGTCTAGCTCCAACTACCATTCCACATTCAAAGTTGTTAATTCCCATTGTCTGGCCATAATCACATCAGAAACCTTTTCACATATATCACCTGAGTACAAATGAAAGCTCTGGCAATACACTTCTCTTTTATATCTTGTGTATGTGATACTACTGCAATCTGTATATGTGCATATTGCTATCCCATGACCCTTGCCACCTCTGTGTATATTTTCATCACATAAAGCACACTTTTATTGATCATAAAGAAATATGCAATATGTGTAGTTCCAGGAGCCTGATCATCAAACTTTTCTGTTGCATTCAGTGCACTAGTAAAGATGTTGTGTCATATCTGTCCTAGCTGTATTGTCCTACACAGAAATTACAGTAATCAAATCAACATTTTAAAATGATTTTTTAAAGAATTTCTTTGGACTGTAAGTAATCCATCATGACTACCAGTTTGCCTATTTTCCATAAAGAAGACACTTTGAGTTGCAGACAGGCACAATTAAAAGACACTTACATAAAGCTTTCGGCCATGGTCTTCATCAGTAAAAAACACACACACCCAAGCAAGCACACCTCATGCACACACTACCATCAACTGCAGCATCTCAGGCTGGAATGCAACTATCATGTGGGATTCAAGCAGCAGGGAAGGGGAAAGGATAATAGTGCACACGTGGGGAGAGAGACAGATGCTGTCAGGTTTAGAGAGCAGGCACTATACTGCCAACAGGCACAGTGCCAGGAGGTTGTGGGGCAGGCTGGTGGGGAAAAAAGGAGCAAAATTGAAGAGGAGCAGCAAAGGATGGGCAGACATGTTGGCAGATGACTGCAAATAAAGGGGTGGAAGATGAGAATTGGGGGGAAATGATAGGACAGATGAGATGGAAACTGTTGGGTGGAGATTGTGGAGACAGTGTGTTACCATAGGTTGAGGTCAGGAAAATTATGGGAGAAGAGAATGTGTTGTAAGGATAGCTCCCATCTGCACAGTTCAGAAAATTTGCTGGTGCTTGGAAGGATCCAAATGGCTCATGTAGTGAAGCAGCCATTGAAATCAAGTGTGTTATGTTCAGTTGCAAGTTGTGCCACAGGGTGGTCTACCTTTCTCATGGCCACAGTTTGGCAGTGGCCATTCATCCTGGTAGACAGCTAGTTGGTGGACATACCAATATACAAAGCTGTGCAATAATTGCAGCAGAGTTGGCAAATGAATGGCTGATTCACAGGTAGCCCAGCCCTTGATGGGGTAGGATAAACCTGTAACTGGACTGGAATATAAAGTGCTGGATGGGTGGATTTGACAGATTTTACACCTGGTTCTTCCATGGGAATATGGTCCCTGTTGCAAGGGGTTGGGACTGTGAATGGCATAGGAATAGACCAGAATGTTGTGGAGGTTGGCTGAGCAAGAGAACACCACTTTAGGAAGGGTGGGAAGTATCTTGGGTAAGAAGTCCCTGATTTCAGGATATGATGATAGGTAATCAAAGCCCTTGTGAAGGATGTGGTTCAGTTGTTCCAGTCTGGGGTGGTACCGGGTGATGAAGGGGGCACTCTCTTGTGGCTGGTTCTTGGGGTTTGTGGGAGGATTGAGGGCGTGAGGGTAAATGGCATGGGAGATCTGTTTGCAGACTAGGTCTGGGGGTTAGCGCCTGTCTGTGAAGGCCTTGGTTAGCCCCTTAGCATACAAAACAAGGGAGTTTTTGTCACTGCAGGTATGCCGTTTCTAGGTGGCCAGACTGTACGGAAGGATTTTTAGTGTGAAAGGAGCTGTCAAAATGCAGGTACTGTAGGTGGTGGGTGGGTTTAATGTGGAGAGAGGTGCAGCCAGAGCCATTAGAGAAGAGGAGGTCAACATCTAGGGAGGTGGCATGCTGGGTTGAGGAGGACCACATGAATCAGATGGGAGAGAAGGTGTTGAGGAGGGTGTCTCAGCTCTGAGTCCAGATCATGAAGGTATCATCAATGAACCTGAAACAGACTAGGGGTTTGGTGTTTTGAAAGGTTAGGAAGGTCTCCTCTAGGTGGCCCATAAAAAGCTTGGCATAGGAAGGTGCCATGTGGGTGACCATGGCTGCATTTCAGATTTGTTTATATACCTTTCCTTCAAACAAGAAGTATTTATGGCTAGCATAAAGTTAGTAAGGTGTATGAGGAATGAGGCCCTGGGTTCGGAGACTGCAGAACGTTGAGAAATGTGGTGCACAATAGCAGTAAGACCATGTGCATGAAGGATATTGGTGTATAAGGAGGTGGTATCAACAGTGATGAGTAGGGATACTGGAGGTAAAGGGGTGGGGATGGTGGAAAGTCGGTGAAGGAAGTGGTTGGTGTCTTTGACGTGGGAGGCTAGATTATGGACAATTGGTTGGAAGTGTTGGTGAATGAGGGCTGAAATTCTGTCAGTGGGGGCACAATAACCAGCCAGAATGGGGCATCCAGGATTGTTGGGTTTGTGGATTTTGGGAAGCACGTAGAAGGTGGGTGTGCAGGGTGTCATGGGGGTGAAGAGGAAAATGGATTCTTGGCAGACGTTCTGGGAAGGGCCTAAGCCTTTAAGCAGGGACTGGAGTTTGCGTTGGACTTCTGGAATGGGATCACTCTGGCAGAGTTTATAAGTGGAAGAGTCAGATAATTGGCAGAAGCATTCTGCCAGGTTGTCACTGTGATTTATAACAATAGTGGTGGATCATGTCTGCAAGTAGGATGACTAGGTCAGAAGTCATTTTTGGTTGTGTGTGGCCATTCTTTCCTCTGCTGATAGGTTGGTGTTCTGAGGAAGCGACCTGGGGAAGAATGGTGAGGCTAAATTGCAGGTAAGGGGTAAGGAATTCCTGGAAGGTGATCAGCAATAATCAGCATTTGGTTAGGTGGGAGTGGGGGGGGGGGGGGGGGGGCATCACGGTTGTATGGTGGTATGAACTGGAAGAGACAGGTTTCAGTGTTGGAATTGGAGTTGTTTTGGTTGGACGGATTGGCAACAAAGGAATGCTTCCATTGCATTGATTGGGAGAAGGAGAGTAGGTCTTTGACAAGTCCAGTAGGGTTAAATTTGGGTGTAGGGCTAAAGGTGAGGCCTTTCGATAGGGCTTAAACTTCTGTGGAGCTGAGGGTTTTGGTGGAAAGGTTAACAACAATGTCACAGGAATGTTTTGCATCTTGGTTTGGTGGAGAGTTGGCAGGGAGTTTTAGGGGATGTGACAAGTTGAAGAGGTCAGCTAGGAAGGTTTAGCTGCTATGACGGGTGGATGAGGAGGAACACTGTTGGTGCGATAGGGGTTGGATAGTGGTGCTCCAAGGTGCCAGTAGAATGTCAGCAGCCCAGATAACTTACCAAGGTGGTGTCTGGAATGCTCCTCCAGGTGCTGGAGAGCAAAGGATTCAATTTCAGAGATGTGATTATGGAATAAGTATTGCAAAGTGTAGTATCTTGTGGAGGAAGCAGAGGTGGTTCTGGGATACCTGCGCCTTGGAGATGTGTTTTTGCAGTACCACATTTGTAAAAACAAGAAATTGGCATAATCAGAAAAGGAGTGGGTCATTGTGAAAGGAGGGATGGGATCCAGAGAAAGGAATTTTACAGTTAGGGCATTTGGAAGGACTCCATGGTTTAGGCAGCATTTGAGAAATAAGATGTGGGACTGGTTTTTATCCAGGGAAAGGGATACTCTTCTAAACTTATGCAGAAAGATGGACCAAGGCTCCATTTTGGCAGGAGTGGTCTAAAGGAAATGGGATTGACACAGAAATGGGCAAAATAAGTGTTGATATTTGTGACAGGAGCAGCTAAGTGAGAAGATGCATAAAAAATACATAAAGGCACGCAAAAACACGCACAGGTATGCAAAAAATGCACAGATATGTAAAAATATGCACAAATACATAAAAATGCATGAAACCACATGAAAATATGCACAAATACATAGAAAACGTACAGAAACGAGGGTTAAAGTAAACGATGAGGTGTGTGTGTGTGTGTGTGTGTGTGTGTGTGTGTGTGTGTGTGTGTGTGTGTGTGTGTGTTACGATAAGTGTGTGTGTTATGAGAGAGGGTGGGAGGATGGTTTAGGTCAAGGTTCAAGCCGTTGGTGAAGTATCAGTGCAGCAGCAGTGCAGTAGCGAGTCGCATATTTAGCTTTCACATTTGTTTTGTAGTTTGATTCTTAATTTCTTTCCGAGTGTTTGTGCTCTTCCATATTTAATTACATAAAATCCTTGCATATTCTCGTATTTGAGAGGAGTAATATTGCTTATTGATAGCCATAGGGTATAAATTCGCAGAGTTGTTAGATATTAGCAGTTGGATGGATAGGGTGTGTGCGTGCTGTGTGCAGGCGCAGGAGGAACTGGCCACAGTTCGCGAGCAGCTGAGCATGCTGTTGGTCACGGTCAGCCACCTTCGAGGCAGAAGGCCAATGTGGAGGCTGGCCGGCTGGCCGACTGGCCTTGCCCATTCATCCTATCAGTGGGCATGTGGCCGCTCCTTCAGCAGGGCCTGAGCAGGCTCACGGGGGCAAAGGCTTGCTGGTTATTAGGAGCTCCAACGTTATGCAGGTGATGGAGCCCCTTAGGGAAATAGCATACAGGGCTGGAAAGAAATCCAAAGTACGCTTGGTTTGTCTGCCGGGGGGCCTCATCCAAGATGTGGAGGCAGCCTTGCCTGTGGCTATCGAGCGTACGGGATGCAGTCGTCTGCAAGTACACTCCTGGAAATTGAAATAAGAACACCGTGAATTCATTGTCCCAGGAAGGGGAAACTTTATTGACACATTCCTTGGGGTCAGATACATCACATGATCACACTGACAGAACCACAGGCACATAGACACAGGCAACAGAGCATGCACAATGTCGGCACTAGTACAGTGTATATCCACCTTTCGCAGCAATGCAGGCTGCTATTCTCCCATGGAGACGATCGTAGAGATGCTGGATGTAGTCCTGTGGAACGGCTTGCCATGCCATTTCCACCTGGCGCCTCAGTTGGACCAGCGTTCGTGCTGAACGTGCAGACCGCGTGAGACGACGCTTCATCCAGTCCCAAACATGCTCAATGGGGGACAGATCCGGAGATCTTGCGGGCCAGGGTAGTTGACTTACACCTTCTAGAGCACGTTGGGTGGCACGGGATACATGCGGACGTGCATTGTCCTGTTGGAACAGCAAGTTCCCTTGCCGGTCTAGGAATGGCAGAACGATGGGTTCGATGACGGTTTGGATGTACCGTGCACTATTCAGTGTCCCCTCGACGATCACCAGTGGTGTACGGCCAGTGTAGGAGATCGCTCCCCACACCATGATGCCGGGTGTTGGCCCTGTGTGCCTCAGTCGTATGCAGTCCTGATTGTGGCGCTCACCTGCACGGCGCCAAACACGCATACGACCATCATTGGCACCAAGGCAGAAGCGACTCTCATCGCTGAAGACGACACGTCTCCATTCGTCCCTCCATTCACACCTGTCGTGACACCACTGGAGGCGGGCTGCACGATGTTGGGGCGTGAGCGGAAGACGGCCTAACGGTGTGCGGGACCGTAGCCCAGCTTCATGGAGACGGTTGCGAATGGTCCTCGCCGATACCCCAGGAGCAACAGTGTCCCTAATTTGCTGGGAAGTGGCGTTGCGGTCCCCTGCGGCACTGCGTAGGATCCTACGGTCTTGGCGTGCATCCGTGCGTCGCTGCGGTCCGGTCCCAGGTCGACGGGCACGTGCACCTTCCACCGACCACTGGCGACAGCATCGATGTACTGTGGAGACCTCACGCCCCATGTGTTGAGCAATTCGGCGGTACGTCCACCCGGCCTCCCGCATGCCCACTATACGCCCTCGCTCAAAGTCCGTCAACTGCACATACGGTTCACGTCCACGCTGTCGCGGCATGCTACCAGTGTTAAAGACTGCGATGGAGCTCCGTATGCCACGGCAAACTGGCTGACACTGACGGCGGCGGTGCACAAATGCTGCGCAGCTAGCGCCATTCGACGGCCAACACCGTGGTTCCTGGTGTGTCCGCTGTGCCGTGCGTGTGATCATTGCTTGTACAGCCCTCTCGCAGTGTCCGGAGCAAGTATGGTGGGTCTGACACACCGGTGTCAATGTGTTCTTTTTTCCATTTCCAGGAGTGTAGTTGCTCACATCGGCACCAATGATGCCTATCGCTTGGGTTCTGAGGTGATCCTCAGTTCGTACAGGCGGCTGGCAGATTTGGTGAAGACCGCTGGCCTCACACGTGAGGTGCAAGCAGAGCTCTCTATTTGCAGCATCGTTCGCAGAGTGAATCGGGGTCCTTTGGTTTGGAGCTGAGTGGAGGCTCTCAACCAGAGGCTTTGTCGACTCTGTGATGGTCTTGCCTGCAGATTTCTAGACTTGCACAATTGGGTGGGGAATTGTAGGATGCCCCTAGATAGGTCAGGGGTGCACTACACAAAGGAAGTGGCTACTCGGGTAGCAGAGTACTTGTGGCGATCACGTGGAGGTTTTTTAGGCTAAGCAGTAATGCGAGGTGTCCTGATGAACACCCACCAGTCAACGTGCAGGCAGGGAAATCAGGACGTGATCTGTGTAAAGACACTTGTGCTATCAAGATATTAGCAGTTAATTTTCAGAGTGTTCGGAATAAGGTTCCTGAATTTACTGCCCTCCAGGAAGCATGTGGCGCGCAAATTACTCTTGGGACTGAGACCTGGCTGAACCCTGAAATAGTTCTGAAATATTTAGTGAGGGTTGGAATGTGTATCAGAAAGACAGAGTAGATAGCGTAGGAGCTGGTGTCTTCAATGCAGTTGACAAAAATATTGTGTCTACTGAGGTCGAAGTAGAGTGTGATTGTGAAGTTATCTGGACATGTTTAACAGGGCTAGGAGAAATAAAGTTAATTGTTAGGTGTTATTACTGGCCACCAGGTTCCACCATGAATCATTCAAAGGGAGTCTACACTCTGTATCGCAGAAGTACCCGGATCATGCTATATTAGTCGGAGGCGACTTCGACCTACCTAGTATAGACTGGGATGTCTATGGATTCATTACAGGTGGTACAGACAAGCCATCATGTGAATTACTTTTGAACACATTATCCGAAAACTGTCTTGAGCAGCTAAATTGACAGCCAACATGTAATCGAAATATTTTAGATCTGGTAGCCACGAACAGACCAGACCTCATCAATGGTGTCAGTGTTCAGACAGGGATTAGTGATCATGATGTTGCCATTATGACTATGGTTATGAAAGTAAAAAGTTGGTCAAGAAGGCTAGGAGAGTATTCTTACTAGAAAGAGCAGATAAGCAGTTGTTAGCATCCCACTTAGTAAATGAATTTACTTCATTTACTTCCGGTATGATGGACATGGAAGAATTATGGGCAAATTTTAAACACATTGTAAATCATGCATTTGACAAGTATGTGCCAAAAAAGTGGGTTAATGCCAGAAAAGACCCACCATGGTTTAACAGCGCAATTTGGAGAATGCTCAGGAAGCAAAGACAGTTGCACTCACGGTACAAGAAAGATCGGGAGAATGAGAACAGGCAAAAGTTAGTAGAGATTCGTGCTGCTGTAAAAAGAGTAATGCGCGAAGCATTCAACCACTACCACTGCCATACCTTAGCAAAAGATCTTGCTGAAAACCCAAGAAAATTCTGGTCTTACGTAAAATTGGAAAGCGGGTAGAAGGCTTCCATCCAGTCACTCACTGATCAGTCTGGCCTGGCAATGGAAGACAGCAAAACGAAAGCTGAAATTTTAAATTTAGCTTCTGAGAAATCTTTCATGCAGGAGGATCATATAAACATACCGCCGTTTGAGTCTCGTACAGATTCCCGTATGGAGGACATAGTGATAGACTTTCCTGGGGTTGTGAAGCAGCTGAATGGGTTCAAAATAAATAAGTCACCAGGTCCTGATGGGATTCCAGTTCGGTTTTACAGAGAGTACTCTACTGCATTGGCTCCTTACTTAGCTTGCATTTATCATGAATCTCTTGCCCAACGTAAAGTCCTGAGTGACTGGAAAAAAGTGCAGGTGATGCCTGTATATAAGAAAGGTAGAAGGACGGATCCTCAAAATTACAGACCAATACCCTTAACATCGGTTTGTTGCAGGATTCTCGAATATATTCCCAGTTCTAATATAATGAATTTCCTTGAGACAGAGAAGTTGCTGTCCATACATCATCACGGTTTTAGAAAACATCACTCCTGCGAAACGCAACTCACCCTTTTTTCACATGATATCTTGCGAACCATGGATGAATGGTATCAGACAGATGCCATATTCCTTGACTTCCGTAAAGCGTTTGATTTGGTGCCCCACTGCAGACTCCTAACTAAGGCACAAGCATAGGGGATTGGTTCCCAAGTATGTGAGTGGCTCAAAGACTTCTTAGATAATATAACCCAGTACATTGTCCTCAATGGTGAGTGTTCATTGGAGGTGAGGGTATTATCTGGAGTGCCCCAGGGAAGTGTGGTAGGTCCCCTGTTGTTTTCTATCTACATAAATGATCTTTCGGATAGGGTGGATAGCAATGTGCGGCTGTTTGCTGATGATGCTGTGGTGTACGGGAAGGTGTCGTCGTTGAGTGACTGTAGGAGGATACAAGATGACTTGGACAGGATTTGTGATTGGTGTAAAGAATGGCAGCTAACTCTAAATATAGACAAATGTAAATGAATGCAGATGAATAGGAAAAAGAATCCTGTAATATTTGAATACTCAATTAGTAGTGTAGTGCTTGACACAGTCACGTCAATTAAATATTTGGGCATAACATTGGAGAGCGATATGAAGGGGGACAAGCATGTAATGGCAGTTGTGGGGAAGGCGCATAGTCATCTTCGGTTCATTGGTAGAATTTTGGGAAGATGTGGTTCATCTGTAAAGGAGACCGCATATAAAACACTAATACGACCTATTCTTGAGTACTGCTTGTGCATTTGGAATCCCTATCAGGTCGGATTGAGGGAGGACATAGAAGCAATTCAGAGGCGGGCTTGCTAGATTTGTTACTGGTAGGTTTGATCATCATGCAAGTGTTACAGAAATGCTTCAGGAACTCGGGTGGGAGTCTCTGGAGTAAAGGAGGCGTTCTTTTCGTGAATCGCTACTGAGTAAATTTAGAGAACCAGCATTTGAGGCTGACTGCAGTACAATTTTACTGCCACCAACTTACATTTCGCAGAAAGACCACAAAGATAAGATAAGAGAGATTAGGGCTCGTACAGAGGCATATAGGCAGTCATTTTTCCCTCGTCTGTTTGAGAGTGGAACAGGGAGAGAAGATGCTAGTTGTGGTACGAGGTACCCTCCGCCGCACACCGTATGGTGGATTGTGGAGTATGTGTGTAGATGTAGATGTAGTGTGGCACAGGCAGGTATGGAAAACAAAATGCTTCAGTAGGTCAGGATGAGGGATGAAGTGGGATCAATGGAATAAATATAACTATCAGAGGAAAGAATCTGGATCATCAGAAGCTCCCTCAACACCTGTAAAAGCAACCATGTCATTTATAAGCTATGCTGCCATCATTGTACAGCTTTTTATATTGGTATGACTACCAACCAGCTGTCTACCCGGATGAACAGCCACTGCCAGACTGTGGCACAACATGCAGCTGAACATAACACACTTGATTTCAATGACTGCTTCAGTAACTGAGCCATCTGGATCCTTCACTCCACCACCAGCTTTCCTGAGCTGTGCAGATGAGAGTTATACCTACAACACATTCTCTGCTCCCATAATTACTGTGGCCTCAACTTATCATAACATACTGTCCTAGCACCCTCCACCCAAAAGTTTCCATCCCCTCTATCCTGTCATCTCCTCCCCATCTCATCTCTCACCCTGTTTATTTGCAGGCCTCTGCCAACACATCCACCCATTTTCCCTCATTCCTTTCCTTTTTTGATCCAAAAAGGATGTCCTAAAACCTCCTGACACTGTACAGACAGCATTCATCTCTCTCCCCATCCATACAATACTATCCCTTCCCCTTCCCCACCCTCTCCAGATTTCTTCCTGCATCACACGTGATAGATGAATTCCTGCCCAAGACACGGAAGTTGCCAGTCATTGTGTGTGGCATGTGCTTGCTTGTATGTGTGAATGGTGTGAGTGCCTATCTTTTACTGTTGAAAGCTGTGGTTGAAAACTTTACGTAAGTGTCTTTTAATTGTGCCTGTCTGCAACTTGACGTGTTTTCTTTATGGTAAGCAGTAGAACTTCCTACATAGTTGACATTCCTACCTTTAGTTTACACTGTTTCATTTTTACCAAACAGTTTTCTTCCATCCCGAAACCCTGTAATGTTTTCCTTTGTTACTCTTCACTACAACATTATTCTTGTCAGTGTCTGATCTTTCTATTCTTTCTTTGTGTTTCTTCACCTACCTCTGAGCCATACTGCATCCACAATCATCTGCATACAACACAGACTCTGTGACTCCAAAGATTGTTGATGCAGTATCAAATGCCCCAGATTCTTTCCTCTGATACACACACACACACACACACACACACACACACACACACACACCTCATCGTTTATTTCACCCATGTTTCCGTACAGTTTCAACATATTTGTGCATATTTTTAGGTATCTATGCATTACTTTGCATACTTGTGCATGTTTCTGAGTGCCTTTACATATTCTTTGCGCATCTTTATGCATCTTTTCACTTAGAAGCTCCTGTCTCAAAGATAAACACCTCTTTTGCCCATTTCTGTGCAATTACCATTTCCTTTACACCATTCCTGCCACAATGAACCCTTGGTCCATCTTTCTGCATTAGTTTAAAAGAGTATCATTACTCATCACTGCTGATGCAACCCCACTATTCACCAACATCCCTCATGTCCATGTTCTTCTGTTATTGAACACTACCATTCCCAATGTCCTTCAGACTCAAAACCCACTACCTCATTCCTCATACACCTTACTAACTTTATACTAACCCAGAACTATTTCTCATTTGAAGGAAAGGTAAATAAATAAATCTGCAGCACGGCTATGGGCACCTACATACACCCTCCTATGCCAATCTTTTTATGGGTCATCTAGAGGAGACCTTTCTAGCCTCCCAAAACACCAAACCCCTAGCCTGGCTCAGCTTCACTAATGATATCTTCATTATGTGGATTCACATCCAAGATGCCCTATCTTTGTTCCTTCACAACCTCAACACTTTCTCTCCTATCCGCTCCATTTTGTCCTCCCCGACCAGTGTGCCACCTTCCTAGATGTTGAACTCCTCCTCACTGATGCCTCCATCCACACTTCATTCCACATGAAACCCACCAACCACCAACAGTACCTACATTTTGTCAGCTCTCATCCCTTTCACACCAAAAAATCACTCCCATAAAGCCTGGCCACCTGAGAATGGCATATCTACAGTGACAAAAACTCTCTTGCTCAGTGTGCTGAGGGTCTCACCAAGACCTTCACAGACAGGCGCTATCCCCTAGACCTAGTCCACAAACAGATGGCATGGGAGCATGCCATTTCCCCTCACACCCTCAATCCTCTGACAAACCCCAAGAACCAGCCACAAAGGAGTGTGCCCTCCATCACCCAGTGCCACCACAGACTGGAACAACTGAACCAAATCCTTCACCAGGGTTTTAATTACCTATCATCATACCCTGAAATGTGGGACTTCCTACCCAAGATACTTCCCACCTTTCCTAAAGTGGTGTTCTCTTGCCCACCCAATTTCCACAACATCCTAGTCCATCCCTATGCCACTCACAATCCCAACCACTTGCAACAAGGATCATACCCCTGTGGAAGACCCAGGTGCAAAATGAGCCCAGTCCACCCACCCAACACTTCCCATTCCAGTCCTGTTATGGGTTTATTCTATCCCATCAGGGGTTGGGCCACCTGTGTAAACAGCTCTGCTGCAGTCACTGCACAGATTTTTATATTGGTATGACTACCAACTAGCTGTCTGTCGAGATGAATGGCAAGGAGTAAAGTAGACCACCCTGTAGCACAACGTGCAGCTGAACATAACACACTTGATTTCAATGGCTGCTTCACTACCTGAACCATCTGGATTCTTCCCTCCACCACCAGCTTTTCTGAACTGTGCAGATGGGAGTTATCCTTACAACACATTCACCGCTCCCGTAATTGTCCTGACCTCAACCTATGGTAACATACTGTCCCCACACCCTCCATCCAACAGTTTCCAGCCCCTCTGTCCTATCATCTCCTCCCCATTCTCATCTCCCATCCTGTTTATTTGCAGCCCTCTGCCAACACATCCACCCGTCCTTCCCTGCTCCACTTCTTTCTTTCTCCTTTTTTCCCCACCTCCCTGCCCCACAACCTCCTGACGCTGTGCCTGTTGACAGTCTAGTCCCTGCTCTCTCCAGCAGGCAGTGTTCATCACTGTCCCCATCGGTACACTACTATACTTTCCTCTCTCGTCCCTGCTCCAGATTACTGCTTGCATCCCATGTGATAGTTCCATTCCAGTCTGAGATGCTGGAGTTCATCATTATGTGTGAATGAGGTGTGCTTGCTTGTGTGTGTGTGTCTTTCTTCACGTGTTGAAGGCAGTAACCAAAAGCTTTATGTTAGTGTCTTTTAATTGTGCCTGTCTGCTACTTGAAGTGTCTTCTTCATGATAAATAGCAATCTGTCTTTTTCTACATTGCTGATATCCCTAACTGGGGTTTCCATCATTTGAGTTCACCTATTTTCTAATTCTGTAGAATTTATTTTCAAATTTCAGCAAAACTTGTAAATATTTGGTTGATAAACATTTATATTCAGGTACTGACTGTGGCAGAAAATTTTATTTTTGTTAATTTTTATCATTATTTTGAGTCATGTTATATGAAGTAGAGAATCCACACTAATAACTACAACCACTAAATATGATAAGGTATATCAAAATTAATGCTCATACTGCTCAAACAAATAGGTCATCCATAAGGAAGTTAATTTCAGTAACAGTTCAATAAAAATAGAAAGCCTAGTATCTATTATATGTAGTTCTTTCAGGATAGATCACTATTCACCACACAGAAGAAGCATTGAGCAGTAGACAGGCAGGTAAGAAAGGAAAATTAAATTATTCAGAGAGCTCACAACAACAACAAACAAACAAACACACACACACACACACACACACACACACACACACAAAAGCCACTTTCTACTTCACAGCTGTATTCAGGTCTTGCTGCAGTGTTCTTCTTCTGCAGCTTCCGCTTCTTCTTTTTAATTCACTTTATAAAAATTTACTATGTACTTGTCTGTGAGTGTGTGTGTGTGTGTGTGTGTGTGTGTGTGTGTGTGTGTGTGTGTACGCACGTGTGTGTGTGTGTGTGTGTGTGTGTGTGTGTGTGTGTGTGTGTGCGCGCGCGCGCGTGCACGCGCACTTTTGTGCATGTGGATGGGCCGGTGGGTGAGTGTGGGTTTGGTATTGCCATGCTCATGTCCCATATTTATGAAGTATCTCATCTAAATGTCCAGCTAGAAATGTCCTTTTTAATTGCATGTCTACAGCCTCACTCCTTTCCTAATCAGTGACTAGTGATTTACCTGAGATAAATATTTATATTTAAGCCTGGAGTCTCCATCAGTTTTAAATGTAGGACAAATCAATTTAAAATTCAAGTCAAGGGATACAAAGTGAGGAAGAGTAGTTAGTAGAAAATTATTTGCATTTACTGAAATTATTTAAAATACATATTTATCTAATCACTGGTATTAGTTCCTTTTTGAAGCTAATATCATTGTTGTTGTGGTCTTCAGTCCAGAGACTGGTTTGATGCAGCTCTCCATACTACATGCAAGCTTCTTGATCTCCCAGTACCTACTGAAACTTACATTCTTTTGAATCTGCTTACTGTATTCATCTCTTGGTCTCCCTCTGCGATTTTTACTCTCCACGCTGCCCTCCAATACTAAATTGGTGATCCCTTGATGCCTCAGAACATGTCCTACCAACCGATCCCTTCTTCTAGTCAAGTTGTGCGACAAATTTCTCTTCTCCCCAATTCTATTCAGTACGTCCTCATCTAATCTTCGGCATTCTTCTGTAGCACTACATTTTCAAAGCTTCTATTCTCTTCTTGTCTAAACTATTTATCATCCGTGTTTCATTTCCATACATGGCAACACTCCATACAAATACTTTCAGAAACGACTTCCTGAAACTTAAATCTATACTCGATGTTAACAAATTTATCTTCTTCAGAAACGCTTTCCTTGCCATTGCCAGTCTACACTTTATATCCCCTCTACTTTTACCATCATCAGTTATTTTACTCCCTATATAGCAAAACTCATTTACTACTTTAAGTGTGTCATTTCCTAATCTAATTCTCTCAGTATCACACAATTTAATTTGACTACATTCCATTATCCTCATTTTGCTTTTGTTGATGTTCATCTTATATCCTCCTTTCAAGACACTGTCCATTCCGTTCAACTGCTCTTTAAAGTCCTTTGCTGTCTCTGACAGAATCACAATGTCATTGGCAAACCTCAATGTTTTTATTACTTCTCCATGGATTTTAATTCCTACTCAGAATTTTTCTTTTGTTTCCTTTACTGCTTGCTCAATATACAAATTGAACAACATCGGGGATAGGCTACAACTCTGTCTCACTCCCTTCCTAACCACTGCTTCCCTTTCATGCTCCTTGACTCTTATAACTGCCATCTGGTTTCTGTACAAATTGTAAATAGCCTTTTGCTCCCTGTATTTGACCCCTGCCACCTTCAGAATTTGAAAGAGAGTATTCCAGTTAACATTGTCAAAAGCTTTCTCTAAGTCTACAAATGCTAGAAACATAGGTATGCCTTTCCTTAATCTATCGTCTAAGATAAGTCTTAGGGTCAGTATAGCCTCACGTGTTCCAACATTTCTACGGAATCAAAACTCATCTTCCCCGAGTTCAGCTTCTACCAGATTTTCCATTCATTTGTAAAGAATTTGTGTTAGTATTTTGCAGCCATGACTTATTAAACTGATAGTCTGGTAATTTTCACACCTGTCAACACCTGCTTTCTTTGGGATTGGAATTATTATATTCTTCTTGAAATCTGAGGGTATTTGGCTGTCTCATACATCTTCCTCACCAGATGGTTGTGTTTTGTCAGGGGTGGCTCCCCCAAGGCTATCAGGAGTTCTAATGGAATGTTGTCTACTGCCGGGGCCTTGTTTCGACTTAGGTCTTTCAGTGCTGTGTCATACTCTTCACGCAGTATCATATCTCCCATTTCATCTTCATCTGTGTCCTCTTCCATTTCCATAATATTGTCCTGAATTACATTGCCCTTGTATAGACCCGCTATATACTCCTTCAAACTTTCTGCTTTCTCTTCTTTGCTTAGAACTGGGTTTCCATCTGAGCTCTTGATATTCGTGCAAGTGGTTCTCTTTTCTCCAAAGGTCTCTTTAATTTTCCTGTAGGCAGTATCTATCTCACCCCTAGTGATATATGCCTCTACATCCTTACATTTGTCCTCTATCCATCCCTGCTTAGCCATTTTGCACTTCCTGTTGATCTTGTATTTGAGACGTTTATATTCCTTTTTGCCTGCTTCATTTACTGCATTTTTGTATTTTCTCCTTTCATCAGTTAAATTCAGTATTTCTTCTGTTATCCAAGGATTTCTACTAGCCCTCATCTTTTTACCTACTTGATCCTCTGCTGCCTTCACTATTTCATCTCTCAAAGCTATCCATTCTTCTTCTACTGTATTTCTTTCCCCCATTCTTGTCAATCGTTCCCTAATGCTCTCCCTGAAACTCTCTACAACTTCTGGTTCTTTCAGTTTATCCATGTCCCATCTGCTTAAATTTCCATCTTTATCTAGTTTCTTCAGTTTTAATCTACAAGCTAATATCATAATGACATAAATTTATATTGAAAAATAAAAGATAACACTGGCAAAATCTTATATGTGAACATTATCTTTCAGTTGTGGACTGTATACTTGGAGCAAATTGCGTCACATAACTTGCCAAGTAGTGAAGCTCATTCATTGACCATGAGCATCTTATTTGATTTCTGGGGTAAGGTTACGCCATGTATACTGCATCTTGTGGCCCATTCTAAAGTGGTGAGTGCAGAATAAATTACAAAACTATACAGATGTTATATAATGCATTTAAATGTTGCATGAGTGTAATTACATCTCTTAGTAACTATTCTAAACTATATTTCTCATATTTACATTATAATGAACTTACCAGTTTTTTGTTTCACTTTGCATCCAGTAGAATAATTTGAATTGTAATCTGAGTGTTTGCAAATGGAGTTGTTATTTTAAGGTCATTTTAGCTTTCAGTAAATGTTAATGAAATTTAAAACACTCATTCTTACTTAAATCTCATATGTACAATAACTTGTGAATGTGAAAGAAATCTCTGAGCAAAGTCTTCCATTTGAAAATCTAGTTCCTAAAACAAACGTTCATCATTGTTACCTTTGCCCTACATTGTTTTTTCATTTTTCTGATCTTATATTAGACTTGTTTTGCTATAGAATTTTGTTTCAGATACAAATGTCAATTACCACTGCCTGAGTGATGCATGTGTCAACAAATGTTGACCTTCTCCAATTACGGAACTATTTTACATGGTCATAAACACTTCTGTTCTACCAAGTCACTCTTTGAATATAAGAGGAACATCTTTTCTCCAACACACTTTTCGTTTCATCTACATTATCCTGAATTCCTTATCCTAATATCTTTCTCCTCCTCTTCCCAAAGCTCACTATAGGAACTGGCTACTAAATCCTTGCTAACAATCACATTTTAAATCTTATTGTTTTTCTCCCACAGCACACTGTCCCCTCATATTTATAGAGAAAGTCTGGACTCTCAGTCAAGTTCATGGAAAGACCTGGAATTGCCCAAAAAAGGATTGCTTCGCAGTTTCTTATCCACATTCACATCTAAAATTACTTTCTTCCTTACAGGTTTACTTAAACTACCTACAGCATTCCTCACCTTTGTACATGGCACAGAGGACTCTTCTGTCTTCTCATGTTTAATAGTATTATAAAAAGATTCAGCAGTTCCTAAAACATTGCTTCCAGTGTACAGGAGGCAGTCTCCCACAATCTCCTCCATTTTAACTTTCATTACAGACTTGGGCTTTACAGTGGTAGCTTGAGATATGTGTTTCATTCAAAAAATCCTCTCTTATATCATGAATGCACTATTTACTCTCCCTTCTGTATTTCCTGTTCTTAGTCCTGTTCCTTCTGCAGCCTACTGTCCCATCTTTGGCTACAGCTGAGGAAAATTTCAGTTTTCCTGACTATGTTCTGACTACTCTGTTCTGCAAGATTTATTAAGGAATGCTCTCTCTTTAGTGCTGCACTTCTTATTATTTCTTTGGTAGTTGTTCCTTTGATAATTATTTGTGCTACCATACCTGTCCTTTTTGTCACATCAATTACTATTATCTCTCCTTTGATTTTCTGTCTCTGATTAAAATTCTATGGCTGGTTGTTTACTCATGTGAATTTTTATATTAATACTTGATACAGTTTTTCAATGTAAGCTAATAATTTTCAGCTGAATCAGTCAGACTGTGAATCAGCTCCAACTACAGCTGTTCTGACAGTGTTCATTTTTAACATAATGATATCAGTTAAAATACTTAGCAGCCTATCAAAATGAATTAGTTCTAGCAATTCTTCATGATAAAAGTCTGCTACTGACTGCCTGAACTATATACTGAGAATTCAAAAGTTTGTTCTTCGGATGGCATTCTTTCACTTGGCTCCAGTGCTTATGCAAGAACAGCTGTTTAGACATCTTTTATGATATAAAATCAACTGAATGCTGATTTGCCAGGGTTTCTGCAGCCATTTAATACATTTTACCTTAACTTCATCATCCATCCTGAATGAAACTGTCTTTATAAGATGCAAGGTATTCAACAGCATGATACCTATTCTTGCAGGATAAAAACTTAAAGTTTGGTGTGGCATACTAGGAAAATGTACATTTGCCTGAGCACAATTTAATTCAAATTATATAGATTAACATTTCAAACTTCTTTTGAAGATCATCAATGCTGCTAACTATTTCTTACCTTAAAACTAATTTAATTTCCTCATTACATGTCTGAACATTCCCATATACCTCTGCCAGAACTTCCCCAGCTGAAACTTTATGAGGATCTAACGGCCGCCTGCATAAACTAATTTCCCCTTGAAGCACTATTTTCACTGAATCTATTTTTGTATCCAGTCTCTCTTCAGCTGCTCCCATCTTAACTCTAATTTTCTCAATCATTATTTTATTTCCCTCTATAGCTTCATACTATTTTTTCCCTAAGTTATCTTTCGTATCCCTCAGTTCACCACTTAACTTCTCTAGTTCACCTCTGAATTCAGATTTTAGGCCTTCTATTTCACCACTTGGACTCCCTAGTGACACATTTCTCTGTTACATTGCATTGCTCAGTACAGTTGTCTAAGCAACCTCTGTTTCTACACCCATTTTACTTAGACATTTAACACAACTGATGTTGCATTGTCCAAAGCACTCATGTGATCTTATTGGCTGTTGACTGTTACTACGTAGAGACTGTACATATGTGACAGAGTCTGGCACTGCCTGCAAAATCATTAGATATTTGCCTATCCCTGTAAACTTTCTAAGTCCAGAAGTATGCACCACAAAAACTAAGTTAAAAGTGAAAAACTAAGTTAAAAGTGAGCACAAATTATTCAGAGTCCAAAGTCTCATTGAAAAAACTTCAGAGAATCCACCAGAGTCAACACTGTGCAGCTAATGTGCAATGCATATCATGAACTGCTCATAACAACAGACCTCCAACCTGGCTGTCATGATTAACCCCAGCACCCATGTCCCAGCATTCTTTTATAGCCAAGGTTGGTAGATGTAATGTTGTCAGCTTCCATTAAAATTATATTTGGTGTCTTACTCAGATTTATCATATTTTATATAGGCATCTGACATGTGCATGGAATTTTGCCAGACATTTTGCTTATGTAATCAGAATTGAGGTATTATTAACAGTATTCAAATAATCCTAAATAGAATTAGTAGATTTCTTGTCATATTTACTAATGACAAAGAAAACATCACTATTTACTATGTAGCACTATTATTTTATTGTTTCATGAGAAATGGCAGATCACTAGCTTTTATGTGGTGTGTGTTACTGGGACTGGGATCTATTTTTATGATCTATTTTTAAGACTTCTTATTTGCATATCACAGTAGTATGTAAATCAATCAGCTCATTCACTTTCCTTGTTAGAATTGTGCTTTTTCACTTTCACTGGAGCTTTACTGGCCCAGGCAAATGTTTGGCAGACAATAACCATGCTAGTTATTTCCAGTAGCTCTAGATAACTTCTTTCCCCTCTTTCTTAGTCAGTCTCTGTATCTGCCCACTTGTTTTGGACAGACAAATGACCAGTCCTTCATCTTGGCCACTTCTTTACTTCTGGTATGCATGTCACCTGTCTGTCAGATTCGTGTGACTGGTGCAGTGTCTCCCTCTCAGCTAGGGTCACATTCACTTGCTGTTGTGCACATAGCCTTGAGAGCTGCCATCTTGTATGAGGTAGAAGACGATATGGCATGCTGACAAACTTGACAGAATGTTTATACTAAGGATCCCAGCAAGTGGTGAAATACAATAGAGGGCAAATTTTAGCTGAAGCCTACCTATTCAGAGAGCTATTTATGATGATGTAATATGGGGAGAAGGGGTTAGAACTTCTCAAGGTGTAGATGTAAACATGAGAATTTTTGAAACTGAATCTGATTCAGTCTTATGAAAAACATCAATAGTCTACTGTATAAAGGAAATGTGCTACAATTAACCTAATCATACTAGGAACATTCTGGTAGAATGTAAATAATTAAAGAGTAAAGGAGGCCCCTCCTCAAATATCAGAAACACAGATTTGTCAACAGGCACTCACAAAAAGAAATAAAACATTTTTGATAGAAACAATATAATGAAAAGGGATAGTTGCTACTCATCATATAGTGGAGATGCTGAGTTACAGATAGGCACAACAAAAGGACTGTCAGAAGTTGAGCTTTTAGCCAACAAGGCCTTTGCCGAAAACAGACAACAAACACACACACACACACACACACACACACACACACACACACACACACACACACACACACATACACACACATGACCACAGTCCCTGGCACCTGAATCCATACTGTGAGCAACAGCGCATGATGGGAGGGTCAACTGGGTGGTGGGGGTAAGGATGAGGCTGCGACGGGGAGGAGGGGGGATATCAGGGTAGGGCTGTGGGACGGCAAAGTGCTGCTTGTGGGAGTATGCAGGAACAAGGTGGAGAGAGAGTGGACAGCTAAGTGCAGTCAGGAGGTATGATGGAGGGTGGGGGAGGGGGTTAGTGGACAAAGAGAGAAGTAAAAAGCCTGGGTGTGTTGGTGGAATAGAGAGCTGTGTAGTGCTGGAATGGGAACAGGAAAAGGGCTGCATGGGAAGGACAATGATGGATGAAGGTTGCGGCCAGGAAGGTTACATGAGCATAGGATATATTGCAGGGAGATTTCCCACCTGGGTGGTTCAGAAAAGCTGGTGTTGGTGGGAAGGATCCACATGGTACAGGCTGTGAAGCACTTCTTGAAATGAAGAATATCATGTTGGGCAGCATGCTCAGCAACAGGATCAATCAATCAATCTCTTTATTCATTTGTTAACAATATACATTGTATGGATGTAGTCAATTACGATATAGTTTCTTATCTTTAATTTGTTTCAAAAACTTGGATAATAAATACAAATATTTTATATCAGTATATATAAATAATATTACTTTTCCATATTCAGATATTCTTCAATGCTATAAAAACTATGTTTTTGTAAAAATTGTTTAAGATCTGCCTTGAATTTATGAAATTCTTTAATTTTCTTTATTGTAGAAGGCAATGCACTAAAATGTATTTTGGGCTGGTGGTTCACCCTTTTATGGTAGAGCACTCCTTTGTGGGTGTCTCTGTGAAAATCATCTCTGTTCCTTGTTTCATGGTTATGAACCTGATTATTTAATGTTGAAAATTCCTGGTGAGTTTTCAGAAAGTATACACACTCATAGATGTTTAAGCTAGGAAGAGTCATTATTTTAAATTCTTTAAATATTTCCCTGTATGACACTCTACAGGGAACTCCTTTCATTTTTCTAACAGCCCTTTTTTGAAGTTTGAAAGCTTGTTTTGCCATATCTGTATTTGCCCAGAAGATCACACCATATCTAAGCAAACTGTTCATGTAAGCATAATAGGATGGCCCAGCTGTTTCTTGGCCACAGTTTGTCAGTGGCCATTTCTGTGAACAGACAGCTTGTTGGTTGTCATGTCCGTGTAGAATGCAACATAGTGATTGCAGCTTATCTTATACATCACATCACTGGTTTCACAGGTAGCCCTACCTTTGATGGGATAGGTGATGTTTGTGACCGGACTGGCCTTCGCAGGCCATAATTACCCTCCCAGCCGTGTACAAAATCAGAACTCCCATGCCTTATCTTTCCAGTCACCCACCACCTCCCAAAGTCACTCCATCCCACCACGGAAGAGCATTCCACTTGTAACTCAGTACCAACTGAATTACATTCTCCACCAGGGTTTTGACTGACTCTTGTTGTGTCCTCAAATGAGAACTGTCATACTCACTATCCTTCCCATCCCTTTCACAATGGTATTTCATCATCCACCAAACCTTCACAGTAACCTCATCCATCCCTACACAACCCCTGCTCCCAACCCCTTGCATCATGGCTCATATCCCTGGAATAGACCTACACGCAAGACTTGTCCCATACCTCCTCCCACCATCACCTATCTATTCTGTTCATAAACATCACCTACCCCATCAAAGGCAGGGCTACCTGTGAAACCAGTCATGTGATATACAAGCTAAGCTGCAACCACTGTGTTTCATTCTACATGGGTATGACAACCAACAAGCTGTCTGTCTGCAAGAGTAGCCACTGACAAACTGTGGCCAAGGAACAGGTGGACCACCCTGTTGCTGAGCATGCCACCCAAAATGACATTCTTCATTTTAATGCTGCTTCACAGCCTGTGCCATCTGGATCTTTCTGACTTGCCCATGTGGCAACTCTCCCTGAAATATATCCTATGTTCTCGTAACCATCCTGGCCTCAACCTTCATTAGTCATTGTCGTTCCCATGTAGCCCTTTTCCTGTCCCCATTCCAGCACTACACAGCTCTCTACTCCACCAACACACCTAGGCTTTTTACTTCTCTCTTTGTCCACTAACCCCCTCCCCCACCCTCAATCATACCTCCTGACTGCACTTAGCTGTCCACTCTCTCTCCACCTTGTTCCTGCATACTCCCACAAGTGGCACTTTGCCATCCCTCAGTCCTACCCTGCTATCCCCACTCCTCCCCTCCACAGCCTCCTCCTTACCCCCACCACCCAGCTGCCTCCCCCATCATGTGCTGCTGCTCGCAGTATGGATTCAGGTGCCAGAGTCTGTGGTCATGCGTGCATGAGTTGCATTTGCGTGAGTGTGTTTGTGTATGTTGTCTATTTTTGACGAAGGCCTTGTTGGCTGAAAGCTCACTTGCTGACAGTCTTTTTGTTGTGCCTGTCTGCAACTCAGCATCTCCACTAAATTGTGAGTAGCAGCTATCCTTGTCATAATATTCTTACATCCCATCCCGGATTTTCCACTGTTTGATTTTTTAAAGAAAAACAGTCTAGGTTGCAGGGGAAAGAATACTTTTATCAATGCATTTCACTCTTCTGGGGCATCATCAGAAAATTTTAATGTACTGGAAAATTTTGCATTTGTCACATCTGTGTGTGTGTGGGGGGGGGGGGGGGGGGGAGGGGGAGGGGGGGGGGTATTGTGTGTACCTTAACATGTTCACACTAGCATGTACAAGTGGTGACTCACACTAGATACTCCCACTGGGTGACATGAACTACTGGTGGCTCACACTCAACTCTACCAATTATGTTACCAACAATACACTAACCAAATGCTGTATTACCTATCAGCTAGGTGCAATGAACAGTTGTGAATACAGTATTGTATGACCTTCCAAAAAGAAAGATTTTAGAGCAAGTGACATATCACATAATTCTTCATTGATTTAGTGTAAATTCATTTTATGAGATCTCTCATTATTTTAAAAGAATCAGCTTTCAAAATAAAAGGTAAATATAATAAAATAATAGGTTACGGTATTGAATATGAAAATTGCCCCACAGAAAGAAACAGGGTTAGCAGCACCATCACATGCAGGAAAACTTTAATATGTGTGCTGCCCTAGAGCAAGAAACACAAGTCTCAGTGCCAGTGTGATTAAATGAAACACATTGGAGTCAGCTGAAAAGTAGTGTTGAAATATGACCACATTTATTAGTTTTGAAACTACATATCATAATCTGTACACTAAGCAGTAACTCATTCCAATCAGACTCATTTGCTAGCTTTCAGAGCAATCCTTACTTAAGCTAGAGTACAAATACACATACAAAACACACACACACACATGGGAATCCCTGGAGGGAAGACAACGTTCTTTTTGCAGAACACTATTGAGAAAATTTAGAGAACAGGCATCTGCAGCTGACTGCAGAATGATTCTACCACAACCACCATACATTTCGCATAAGAACCATGAAGATAACATAACAGAGATCGGAACTTGTAGAGAGGAGTATAGGCAACCGTTTTTGCCCCATTCTATTTGCAAGTGGAAGAGGAAACAAAATTATTAGTAGTGGTACAAGGTACATCTATATATACATAGATACTCCGCAAATCAGTGTACATTGCATGGCAGAGGGTACCCCGTACCACTCTTAGTCATTTCCTTTCCTGTTCTACTCACAAACAAAGCGAGGAAAAAACTGCTGTCTGTATGCATCTGTATGAGCACTCTCATATCTTATCTTTGCGGTCCTTACATGCAATGGCTGTTGGCGGCCATGCACCATATGGGGACTTGTAGCATACATACGTAATGTAGCTGAGACCCCTGACATTATCTTCACAATTTGTATAAGTCATTTGTCTCTCTTTCTAATGTATGTCATAACAATGGACTGGCAAATAAACAAGCCATTTGCAAAAGCTTTGCCATGGTCAGTCATTGATAGGCAGAACACCATGCACCTGGTGAACACAATAAAGACACATGAACAGCCTGTGAAGTGCCCTCAGTGTACTGTGAAATACGTTAGGAATCACAGTAATGTCTTACATGCTTATACAGGGATCTTTTTTTATACAGTCTTTCTGTTCAGGCATTCAAGCAAATCAAGTATGGTGGTCCAGAATCTGTGATACTACAGATCCTGTCTCAACAACACAATGATTAACAGCAGCAAATATGGAATTACAGCTTCTTCTATTTGCAAACACATTTTTGTCCAATAACATTTGCATGGCTGTACATAAAAGTCACATCTGCCTGTTCTGGATATGAATATCCCATGTTGGTTAAATGGATCACTTAGCACACTGCTACTAGTCAAATGAAAAATAAGTGAATCAGCAGGTTGACTTGTATGGATGTGACTATTCAGATATGTATAGAAATTAGTTTTAATTATTGGTTACAAACTTCAGTTATTGGATTATATTGAGTGTCCTTGAATGAATTGATCTTAAATTTTCATTACAATTCAAAAATTAAGTATCTTTTGATGTATGTTGGTGTGGACTTTTATTCTTGTTTTGGTGTGAGAAATATGCCTCTAGGGTTTGTAAAGTTCTACTAATGGTTTCTGTAGATCACCCCAGACTTTGATAAGCATTTTTAATGTTTATTTCCTGTTTCTCTATTAAGAAGTGCTATTATCTAACACAGATTATATTTTATTGACATCTGTCATAATTGTTTCAATTCTTCTGATTTTTTTTTTATTTCAGGTTTTCAGTTTTCAAAGTCAAACAGATGTTGTTGGCATAGAAATAAACATATCTGTTGTGAAAATGTTTCTCAATTTGTGTTCTAAGGTTTTGATCATTTTGCTGAAAACTTATTGGATATAATCAAATTACGATAAAATTTCACATCATGAAGTTAACCTTCCAATAGGCGCGCCTCCTAATTGGACAAGGGCGGTCGCACAGATCTCACAGATACCACTTGTTGTTAATAAACTTTATGTCTTCTTAAACATTAAATTTTTATGATAAAAGTAATACTGGGTATTATCAGTGGGTCATACAAATAAAAGCAACATAATAAAGTTATGTTTCCAAATATACATTTTCTTCCCACACCTTCTCGAGGTACAGATACTTACTTTCCGTGTACAAATGTCAAATTTATACAGAATTATGCTTAAAATTTTGGTTTCTCAATACACTAAAGTTATTTAGAAGCTGAATTACTATCAATGCAGACATTTTTGAATGCTGTAAGCAAATAAACTGCTGCTGTTGGTGTTCTTCTTCTGCGTGCAACACATTTAAAACTTTTGTACGGAGGTTTCCAGCCTCTTTAGTACTTCTCCTTTTTACACGTTCCTGCACAAGTTCATTCAAAAGATATCTGAGATATTTTCTTCTCTTGAGATTATCACTGGCGTTTCCTTTCCAGGTTATAAATGAATTTATGGCAGCAATGTTCATCATCAAAAAAAACACCACCACAAGCCATCACTTTTTGTTTCTCATAATGTTGAAAGACCTACAAAATTTGTTGACAGTGTCAATGCTTCCTTTTGTGTGACTGTAAAAACTTATAATTTCTGGTTTCTTGAGATACCTGTTCCTTCATCAATTTTTCCATCATTGTGAAGGCTGGGTACCAACAAAACATTCTTGTAGTTTTTTTTTTTTTTTTTTTTCATATATTATATGAAAGCACATCTACCTCGAAAAGCATCGAGTTTTTCATCGATTGTGACATTTTCACCAAGTGAATAGCATTTTTGGCAGTTCACAACAAATTCTTCAAACATAATTCTTATAGGAGCTAGGCGGTCAGTTTTTCTTCATTCTCCTCCTGTTTCCTCATCATCTAAATGAATAGATTGCATTAAAAACTGAAATCTTTTTATACTCATGATGGCTAGGAAGTCATCCATCTGCCATAAGTAGTCAAGATTCAGATGATTCATGTGGTACACCCCAGCAAGATAATGCAGCCCAAATAAAGCTTTCATTTCCAGTGTGTCTGTCTGTTGAGCATCCCTTTAATGAGAATAGTTGCCTTGCAGCGTAAGAATAAATTTGTTTGTATTTTCTGCAATACATTGAATCATTGTGTCAGAGATGAGGCATTTCCATGAATCTAGAATATTAGTCACGTTTTTTGCAGGTCTGATTACTCTGGGCAGATGTAGTAAAATATTTTGTTAACCTCACCTATGTCTGTTCCTTGGCTTTTTTGTGCCATGACCAAACCTTGATTATTTTTTTTTTTTAATTTTTCCTTTGAACAGCTTGAAATGTCAATGTGGCACTCTCATCTCTGTTGTTTTCTGAGCTGGACTGAGCACTCAGTTCCATATCAGAATCTCCATCTCTTTCTGATATGTGCTCTTCTTCATCATTGTCACTATCCTCTATAAAACTGTTGTCTTGATCATCCTCATCATCAGTATCACACAGAATTGCATTTATCACAGCATCAACATCCAAAGGATTTTTAAAATTATACTTGTCTTTGTCCCCCATTGTACCTAAGAAATAAATATGAAACAAAACTCAATAAATAACATGAAACAAGCATTGAAGGTTGCGCATATCTGGTACATACAATTTAGTTTAATTTCATTGTCAATTCAAGACACATGTAAATTCACCATGTACACTTCTTTAAATTATTAATAAGCACTAAACATTTAACAATAAATAATGGAAAATGGAAAGTTAAAATCTTACACAGAGAGTTGCACATATTCCTCAGATACAAAACACGTGTTACTAGCTTGCTGTTTACCATAGCAGGCAGCAACCAGAATTGAAATAGGGTGGCATTGAAAGAGGAGGCTAGAACAAAGGGGGATTTCCCTCCTGCCCACTTTCCAAGAAAAGGTAACAAACATTGTCACTGTGTATCTGACACGTACACACACATATCTGAAGGTTAAAAAGAGACATAAATAATCATATTATGATAACAATAGGATGTACATAGTACATACTTATGACATCATGTGTACCTTTCAGGCAACACAATTATCTTCCAACAAAAATATTGAATTTATAGCTACCAATCTCTTGGAATATAACCATAACCCAAATTATATAATAAATGGCGAATTTAGAAACTCCACAGTCCTTTTGGGTAGATAAACTTTAATAGTGCTTGTCTGCATTCACAATTTTTCATAGTCTACTTGTAATTTGACAGAATAGGTTTTTTAGCACAGTAACAAGTCTAATATAAAATGTTTCTTCACCATACATAAATAACAGATCAGTTGAATAATGACAGTAATTTTAAAATCATTCAGTATCAAGATACAAATGATGACACTAATTGAAATTAAGATGTAAAGCTGTTACCATGCAACAGACTTCATAATTTTCAGCTATTAACTGATGTTCAATGCAAAACAGGTTTGCAAATGTCTGGGAGACAGTTTGAAAACTTGTGTAGGCCCCTATTGTGTAGTTGATAGCTGGAAATCATTATCCATTAAAATATTCCTAGCCTTATATTTATTAACATATGATACTCATTGAAAAATACTGCAAAAGAAACATCATACATTAAAATAAATTCCTCATTTTTTATGACAGCATAGATAATAGCAACACTGTTTTGATGTATGAAAATGTTATGTCTTCCCCAACTGAAGTTTACTGCAATTAATTAAAGATTATTTTAAACTGGATCTGTTTCACATTTATTTGCAAAACGTTTTCTGCAGCCATTCTGGAAATATGGATACATATGTTTTTACATTTTGGTTGTTATAGATTAAAAATATTGTTTCTTTATAAAGTTGGTGTGCAATTTACTTACAGTGTTTCTACCTCTTGTTCACATATTCTGCAAATCATTGTTTTTTCCATCAATGTTAGCAGAGGTTTCCAATGGCCTTGTCACAGTGGTAACATCAGTTCCCGTCAGACCAATGAAGTTAAGCACTGTCAGGCTGGTCTAGCATGTGGGGGTGACCATCCGGCGTGCAGAGTGCTGCCGGCAAGCAGGGTGCATTCAGCCCTTGTGAGGCAAACTGACCAGCTACATGCATGAGAAGTAGCAGCTCTAGTGTTGTAAACTGACGTATGGCTGGGAGAGTGGTGTGCTGCCCACATGCCCCTCCATATCCACATACAGTGCCACCTGTGGGATGAGGATGACACAGCAACCAGTCTGTAGCATTGGGCTGTTATGACCTGTTTGGATGAAGTCTAGTTTAGTTAGCAGAGGTTGAGGATGATTGAAACTTTGTTGCATACATACGCTTGACAGTTTTTGCCTTTTTGAAAGCACTTTCTCGTATGCTGCCTTGGCGTTATTTGCACTTCACCTCACTTTACAAATAGAACTGTAGTTACATGTGTTCTGCTTTCAGCACAGTGTGTGTGTGTGTGTGTGTGTGTGTGTGTGTGTGTGTGTGTGCACATGTGTGTGTGTGTGTGTGTGTGTGTTTGTGTGTGTATGTGTGTTGAGGAGGGAGGAAGAGAGAGAGACAGAGAGAGAGAGAGAGAGAGAGAGAGAGAGAGAGAGAGAGAGAGAGGGGGGGGGGATGTAGTCATGTAGAGAACATGTATTCCAATATACCAACAACTTAAACAATAATCTTTATTGGACAAAATCTTAAGACATACAGTACACTTCCATGTGAATACATCAAAGAAATAGTCAAGCTGCTAGAGCCAATAACAGAACAGAACTATTTCCAGTTCCATAATGATTTCTATTTATATAGTGAAGGATTATCAATAGGATCCCCAGTGTCTGGAACCATAGTAAGCATTTTTATGGACCATATAGAACAGGTCATATTTTTAAAAAATAGTGCCAAATAGGTACAACATCCTACACTGGATCAGGTGTATGGATGACACCTTTTGCCTGATAAATCAACCAAGCAATAAAATTGACCAGTTACTTAAATTCTGTTCATGAAAAGCTAAATTTTACAATAGAAAAAGAGCAAAATATGCAGTTAATTTCGTGGACCTTGCCATAAAGATCCATAAAAACCAGCACACATTTCACATATGCCAAAAACTGTCAACAAAAGACACAATTATACATAAGACATCAACTCATCTTAATTGTCAAAAACAAGCAGCACTTACATTCATACTCCCTAGACTACACACGGTACCATTAGACATGGACAACTATCAAAAATTAATACATAGTACAAATAGCCACAATCAAAGGGTACAAAGAAAACTTACTTCTGCATCTATACTCCACAAGCCACCCTAGGGTGCATGGTGGAGGGTACCACTACCTGTCATCTCCTTTCCTGTTCTACTTGCAAATGGAACAGGGGAAGAATTGCTGTCTAAAGGCCTTCATAAGAGCCCTAATTTCTCACATCTTACATGAAATGCATGTTTTCAGCAAGAGACTTATTCTGCAGTCAACCTCAAATGCTGATTCTCTAAATTTCCACCATACTGCCTCCCAAAAAGAGCATTATCTTCCCACCTGGGATTGCCATTTGGGTTCATGAAGCATCTCTGTAATATTTGCATGCTAATCAAACCTACTAATAACAAATCTAGCGGCATCCCTTTGAATTGTTTGAATGTTTTCCTTTAATCTGGTATGCTGGGGATCCCAAACAATTGAACAGCACTCAATAATAGGGTGCAATAGAACTCTGTATGCCATCTCCTTTGCAGATGAACCACACTTTCCCAAAATTCTCCAAATAAAACAAAATCAACCATTTGCCTTCCACACTACCAACCTGTCATTTTCATTCCATTTCATACCACTTTACAATATTACACCAAGATATTTAATCAAGGTGGCTGTGTCAAGCAGCACCTTGCTAATGCTGTATTCAAGCATTACAGGATTGTTTTTTGTACTCATCTGTATTCACTTACTTTTTCTACATTTAGAGCAATCTGTGATTCAACACATAAACTAGAAATTCTGTCTAAGACATCTTGTATCCTCCTACAGACACTCAATTATGACAGTATCACCAGCAAACAGCCATAAATTGCTGGTTTTCCTATACATCATATCATGCATGTATATAGAATGTGGTCCTATCACAATTCCGTGGGGCATTCCTGATGATAACCTCGTGTCTGATCAACACTTGCCTTTGGGGACAATGTACTGGGTTCTATTATTTAAAAATTCTTTGAGCCACTCACATATCTGGGAACCTAATCGTTATACTTGTAACTTCCTCAGCAGTTTACATTGGGTCACCATGTCAAATGCCTTCCAGAAATTTAAGAATATAGAATGTGCCTGTTGCCCTCCATCCATGTGAGAAAAGGGCAAGCTGAGTCTTTTACAAGTGATGCTTTCTAAATCCTTGCTCATTTGCTGACTGAGTGTCCATTCTTTCTGATATGGCTGAAAGAACAGAGACCATTTTTATCCAGCAGCCATTATGAACTAATACACAAAGGAATTACTAACATTGGCTGCAAGTGGACATTGATTGAAATCAATGGGGAAAGATGAAAATTTGTGCTGGACCAGGATTTGAACCCAGATCTCCTTCTTACTAGGCAGATGCTCTGACCACTAAGCCATCCAGACACAGCAAGCACTGCAACTGCACAGACTCCCTACCACACTTCCCATCAGATCCAAATTCTCAACTTCTCCATACTACTAATGTAGTGCGACTTGCTGATTATCCCCATTACTCATGGCATTTTGCTGATTTCCATAAGAGTTTGAGCCTGATGTGCATCTGCACTGAAGAGATCATTGGCCGTCTCACCTGAATTTTATCTATATACATGATGCCTGAATTTTTGTATCAGGCAAGATGGCCAACGATCTCTTCAGTACAGAGGCACATGACGCCTGAATGCTTACAGAAGTTGGTAAAATATCTCAAGTAATGAGGATAATGGGCAGGGGCACTACATTAGTAGTGCGTGGATAAGTTGAGAATTTGGATCTTATGGGAGGTGTGCTAGAGTAGTCAATGCAATTACAATGACCACTGTGTCTGGATGCTTAATGGCCAGAGCATCTTCCTAGTAAGAAGGAGACCTGGATTCAAATCCAATTCTGGCACAAATTTTCAAATTTCCCCATTGATTTCAATCAGTGCCGACTCACAACCAATGTCAGTAATTCCTTTGTATCTTAGAAGCTTTTCTGTCTCAAGGAAATTTACTACATTCAAACTGAGAATGTTTTCAAGAAATTTGCAACAAATTGATGTTAAGGATATTGGTCTGTAATTTTGTAGACCCATTCTCTTACCCTCCCTCTGTACAGGAGTCACCAGTACTTTTCTCCAGTCACTTGGGACTTTGCAGTAACTGATAGATTTGTGATAAATGAAAGTTAAGTAAAGGGCCAGTGCCATAGAGTATGCTCTGTAAAACCAAATTGGGATTACATCTGGATCTTGCAACTCTTTTGGTTGCTCCTTTATGCCAGGGATGCCTATTTCTATGTCCTCCATGTTTGGGTCTGTGTGACAGTCAAATGATTGTATATCTGTATGATCCTCCTGCATGAATGGTTTCTTAAATGTGAAATTTAAAACTTCATCTTTCCTTTTGCTGTTTTCTATTGCCACATCAGACTGGTTGATGAGTTACTGGATAGAAGCCTTTGATCTGCTTGGTGATGTTACATATGATCAGAATTTTCTCAGGTTCTCATCAATGTCTTTCTCTAATGTATGATAATGGAAGCTGTTGTATCCTTTGCACATTGATCTTCTTATGGACACACAAATTTCTACTAACTTTGCCTGTTAACATTTGCACATTCTTTTTTGAACCAAAAGTGCAACAGTCTTTGTTCCCTCAGCATTTTCCATATCTGATTATTAGATCATGGAGGGTTCTTTCCATCCTGAATCCACTTACTTGGCACATACGTCTCCAGAGCACAATATACAGTCAGTTTAAATTTTACCCATAATTCCTCTACATCTGTCATATTAGTGCAAAATGATGAACATTCATTGTCTAAATAGGATGCTAACAACAGCTGTTCTGCTTTTTCTTGCATAAATATACTCCATACCATCTTGACAGATTTAATAACCATTGTCACAAAGATGACATCATGTTCACTAATCCCTGTCTCTATGCTGACACTGACTATAAGTCCAGGCCTGTTTGTAGCTACAAGGTCAAAAATATTTCCAATGGGTGTGTGTTGTCTAACTAGTCATTCAAGTTGTATTTGTAAAACATGTTCAAAAATACTTCACAAAACTGTCTGTCTGTACCACCTGCAGTGTATCCATCAGATTAAAGTCACCTCCAACTAATACTGCATGATCTGGGTATTTCTTTGTTACTGTGTGTAGATTTTCCTTGAATAATTCTGCAGCTCTTACGGTGGATCTTGGTGGCTGGTAACATCTGATAATTAACTAGAGTTCACCTGGGCTTTCTCCTCATGTCCAGATAACTTCACCAAGTAACAAAGCTAAACAACAAAAATCTAGAAACAGGAAAAAGCAAACCCCAACTTTCATCTACAAAAGGGCAGAACCCCACACAAACAAACATTCAAGACACAAACGGCAACAACACAGTGTGAGAAAGAAATGGAAAAGAAAATATGGTAATCAGTGATGTAAAACCATAAATACACACAAAGAATAAGCAATATTTTCAAAACAATAAGGCATAAAAATAGTCCACCAACCGAATAGTTCAATTCAAAAGTACTTTCCAAAAACAATAGGGATAACTGACCCATGTCAGAAAACAGGAATATACCAACTGAAAAATAATAAACATGACAGATGATACATTGGTCAAACCAAAAGGACATTTGACACCATATACAAAGAACATGTAAGAGCATGGAAGTATAGGATGAAACAGTAAACTTTTGGTGAACACTTACGCCAACATCAACATAAAATTACCATCAGAGACACAGACATGGGAATTATATGGATAAACATCAACAAAAAATACCTCTTCACCATACAAGAAAACTACCACTTTCAGAAACTGTAACAGAAAAGAAACAAGTCATAAATGATAATACCAACCTGAAAAACCACACACTGTTTAAACTAATTGACCATTTAATACAATACCACTTAATACAGTCAGACCTCCACATATTTCACCCACTCACTACCACCCACTAGTCAGGCCTCATTCACCACTACCATCTCCTCCCAGTTTCTCTTTTGTGATCATTATCCTCAAAGGTTCAAACCACAACTCTCAACCCAACCCCTCCCCCCAAGCCCCACCATATCTCTGCTGAACATATAAGAATGTCAAGTTTTAAGAGAAGTTAGGATTTAGACAAACCTTTAGTTTGAGAAAGAAACGAAAAAAACATAATTCTAGCTTATTACATCAGCATAAACAGATGTTGTTTAAGAATTTTCAACAATCAGCAGAAATTTCAACTGTACCCAATTTTAAATCAGTCAATGTGAAGTGTCAGTTATCTTTATTGCATCAAAATATTCGAGGACTGAGAAATAAAGTTAGTGAATTAATTATGTGCATAGATGACATAATCTGCCTCTCTGAACATCATGTGACCACTGGTATAGAACTTTTAAGTGTTACAGGATTTAGATTAGCATCTCACTTTTGTACAGCACAAATGGATAAAGGAACTATCATGAACTGTCATAAATTTAAGAACATAGACATTCATAAATTTTGCCTAGAACAGCATATGGAAGCATGTGCAACAGAATTAGAATTTCACAAAAAATCCTTCATAACATTAAGTGTATATTGAGCACCTGCAGTTAACCTTAATCTGTTAATAAACCACCTTGAAGCTCTACTGGCCCATTTAACAACCAAAAACAAAGAAACAGTGATTGCTGGTGACTTCAATGTAGATTTCCTTAAAGACTCTCCCAATAAGAACTTACCTGAGTTAGTAACACTATCATTCAACTTAATTCCCACTGTAAAGTTCCCCACTAGGGTAGCCTATTGCTCACAAACAGCCATTGATAATATCTTTACAGAAAAGTCCAATGAACAAAATTGTACTACAAAACCAATAGTCACTTGCCTCTCAGACCATGATATGCAGTCCCTTCTGTTGAATGTTAATACAGAACAGGATATAAAATCTGTTAAAACTGAGCCCAAGAGTGTAATAAATAAGCCAAAAATTGATTATTTTAGGACACTCCTCAGACACATTCACTGGAGTGATGTTTACAGTCCTCAAGGCATGAATGAAAAATATAACACTTTTGCTAATACAGTGCTTACATTATTTGAACACTGTTTTCCCCAAAAACTAACCAAGGTTAGAGCAAAGTCTACAAAGAAACCATGGATTACTCAAGGAATAGAGGTATCTTGTAAAACAAAAAGAAAACTGTATCTGTCAATCTGAAACAGTTCTGATCTTGATGCTATAGCACATTACAAAAAATACTGCAAAATATCAAAGACTGTAATGTGGCTATCAAAGCAAATATATTACAACGAAAAGATAGTCATATCAGATAACAAAATAAAGACAATATGGGATATTGTGAAGGAGAAGACCAGGAGAACCATTCATGAAGAGGGACAAATAGCATTAAGAGGAAATGATACATTGGTGACAGATGTATTTAGTGTTGCAGAACTTTTTAACAAACATTTTATAACTGTTACTGAAAAGATGGGGTTGTCAGGTTCTGTAGATGCTGCTATGGAATACCTCAGACCAGCCATTTCAAGTAACTTCAATAATATGAATTTGACCCTCACTACCCCAGCAGAAATAATGTCCATCATAAAATCTTTAAGCTCAAAAACATCTAGTGGGTATGATGAAATATCAACAAAGTTAATTAAAGAATGTGATTCTGAGTTAAGTAACATATTAAGCTATCTGTGTAACCAGTCATTTAACCGGTCAAGCTAAGCTACTACTTTAAGAACGGAGATAAAGAAATAGCATCAAATTTCTGTCCAATTTCACTTTTGCCAGCATTCTCAAAAATTTTAGAAAAGATAATGTACAATTGGTTTTATAACCATCTTATCACAAATAACATACTGTCAAAGTCACAGTTAAGATTTCTAAAGCATTCTGATATTGAGAAGGCTATCTACACTTACAGTGAAAATGTTCTTAATTTACTAGACAAAAAATTGCAGGCAACTGGTATATTTAGTAATCTGTCAAAGGAATTTGACTGCATAAACCACAATACCCTTTTAAGTAAATTAGAATGTTATGGTGTAACAGGAAATGCTGCAAAATGGTTCAAATCTTATATCTCTGCCAGGTAACAAAGAGTATTATTAGGATAGAGACATATATTAAGCTATCAGGCATCATCCAACTGGGAACCAATTACATGTGGGGTCCCACAGGGTTCCATCTTAGGGCCCTTACTTTTTCTTGTGTATATCAATGACCTTTCATCAGTAACATTACCAGATGTCAAGTTTGTTTTGTTTGCCGATGATACAAACATTGCACTAAATAGCAAATCAAGTGTAGTCTTAGGAAGATTGGCTAATAAAATATTTGTGGACATTAATCACTCGTTCCTAGGCAATTCTTTGCCACTATACTTTGCAAAAACACACTACATGCAGTTCAGAACTTGTGAGGGGTGTCCCACGAGTATATGCCTAACATGCAATGACAAGCAGATAGAAGAAGTGGACAGTGTCAAATTCTTGGGATTACAGCTTGATAATAAATTCAACTGGGAGGAGCACACCACAGAACTGCTGAAAGGTCTTAACAAATCTCTATTTGCAAAGCAAAATTGTGTCAGACATAGGGGATATAAAAATGAAAAAGCTGGCATACTATGCTTACTTTCATTCCATAATGTCATATGGGATTATTTTTTAGGGTAATTCATCAAGCCATGCTTAAGTTTTCCAGGCACAAAAGTGAGCAATAAGAGTTATATGTGGTGTGAACTCAAGAACATCCTGCAGAAGCCTGTTTAGGGAACTAGGGGTACTAATTCCTTAATGAAATTTGCCATTAAAAATACATCACTTTTTCAAACCAACAGCTCAATTCATGGAATCAGTACTAGCAATACGAAAAATCTTCACAAGGATTTAAAGTCACTTACTCTTGTACAAAAAGGTGTGCATTATTCAGTAACACACATTTTCAATAACTTGCCAGCAACCATAAAAAGCTTAACAACCAATGAAATTCAGTGTAAGAGAAGCCTAAAGGATTTATTGGTGGCCAAATCCTTCTACTCCATTGATGAATTTCTCAGTAGAACCAATTTTTGTGTGTGTGTGACTGTCTATATATATGTTGTAGTTCTATATGTTTATTACCTTATAAATAAATAAAAAACTTTTTTTATTTTAAATTTGGTGCATTAATGTGATCTTAGTAAATGAGTGTTTGTAAAATGATTCTTTCCTATAGTGTTCATTAAAAAAATGATCATTCCACTTGGGTCCTGTGGAAGGTACATTAGCTCATTTGCTTCAGTTGTACATATTTGTCATGTATTATTTATTTATTTATTTATTTAGCATCCAATAGATCACACATGTGATATAGGATTTGTCATTTGATTACACGTAACACATAACAATGCATACACATAATAAATTGACAAACACACACAAACAGCAAAAAAATTACATACACGTAGTACATAAGTAGTGTACAAGAACTTATTACCCAAAAAACAAAAGTACGTGCTCATGATAAACAATTTTAGAACATGAACTATGCCTTATACACAAAACGTATTACAGATATACACAAAACGTATTACGGATATTTAACAGATTTTTCCTAAGTACCATAATTACAAAGTTGAAAACATCATTAAATTAGTTTGAATTTTTAAATAATAAGTACACCTTTCAATCCACAGTCTGAGACAGGTATTCATTTACACTGTAGTAGCATTTTTCCATCAAGTATTTTTTTACTTCATGCTTGAAATTATTTTTGCCTTTCAATTCTTTAATTTGAGATGGAAGTCCATTTAAAAGCTTTATTCCTAAGTGGCTAACATGTTTCTGACTTCTAGTTTTTGCTACATAGGGAATGTGGAAGTCTTTACAATGCTTTGTATTGTGATCATGGTAGCTTGAGTTGGTCTGGAGTTATTTTTACTTATCATTTCCAGGCATTTAAAAATATATATTGATGATATTGTAAGTATCTTTAGTTGTCTGAATAAGGGTCTACAGTGAGTTTGTGGTGGGCTGTGTGTCATGATACGAATAGCTCTTTTTTGCATAATAAAAATGTTATATAGTCTTGACCTGGTTTTTCCCCAAAAACTTATGCCATAGCTTGCAACTGATTGGAAATAACTAAAGTACACCGCTCTAATATGTACTTTGCTGCATACCTTGGATATTATTCTTAAGGCAAAACATGCTGAGCTAAGTTTCTGAGTAAGATATACACTGTGTTCATTCCAGTTTAAATCTTGGTCAATTCGTATTCCCAGAAACTCTGTGGTGCACCCTTTTTCTATTTGTTTGCTATCTAGCATAAGGCACATATTTTCCTCTTAGCACTTGCTTCCATACTGTATAAAGTTTGTTTTCTTTGTATTTAATGTCAGCTTATTTGAATAAAACCATGACTGTATGTACGAAAGCATTTTTCTCTGCTGTAGTACACAATGATTCTTTTATATCACTAATTATGATACTCGTGTCATCTGCAAATAGTAGAAATTTGGCTGAACTGTCTGGAGCCTGTATATCATTGATATAAATTAGAAATAACAATGGCCCCAGAATGCTGCCCTGTGGAACACCTACCTCAATTTGTTTTGGTTCAGATATGAGTTTAAAATTGTGAATATTGTTGGATGACCTCAGCTCAACAACTTGTGACCTGTTTTGCAGATAATATTCAAACCATTTTTTAACAGTACCCCTGATGCCTATTGCCTATTGTTATATATATACAAGGTGAGGCAGCTAAGTCATAACACCCATTGTATCTCCCCAACAAAGATGCCATTTGGATAGTGAATTGCAGTGACAGGGCCTATTTGAATTCATCACAAATCGTGTTTCTGCTAATTTTTTATTACAGAGGTGTGAGGCCATCTTTGGTTTTTTCAAATCAAACTCTATGTTGAATTTACCGTAACATGATGGTTTTAAAAAGACAGTTTCAAATATGTGTATATTATAATATTTAGGCAAATAGTTTATGTAACACAGATATATTCTCATATTGTGTTCATCCTTCGAAGTGGCATTGTCCAATGTGACCTTTCCTTTTGTGCAGAGTACATGGCAAATGTTGCGAGTCCATCCTTACACAAACACACCCATTTACTCAACAATAGTATTACATACACGAGGTGATATTTTACACAAAAATTAACTGATGGTGTCACACAAATATTATTCAGTTATTTCACAACTGTGATACCAAAGTAGTAGACAACATACAGTATTAAAATACTAGAAGATTTTAATATATTTTAAGTAACAGAAATACAAATGTAAATGATGAGGCCCTTATTCATCACAATTATTTCGTATGTACACTCCTGGAAATGGAAAAAAGAACGCATTGACACCGGTGTGTCAGACCCACCATACTTGCTCCGGACACTGCGAGAGGGCTGTACAAGCAATGATCACACGCACGGCACAGCGGACACACCAGGAACCGCGGTGTTGGCCGTCGAATGGCGCTAGCTGCGCAGCATTTGTGCACCGCTGCCGTCAGTGTCAGCCAGTTTGCCGTGGCATACGGAGCTCCATCGCAGTCTTTAACACTGGTAGCATGCCGCGACAGCGTGGACATGAATTGCTCAACACATGGGGCGTGAGGTCTCCACAGTACATTGATGTTGTCGCCAGTGGTCGGCGGAAGGTGCACGTGCCCGTCGACCTGGGACCGGACCGCAGCGACGCACGGATCCACGCCAAGACCATAGGATCCTACGCAGTGCCGTAGGGGACCGCACCGCCACTTCCCAGCAAATTAGGGACACTGTTGCTCCTGGGGTATCGGCGAGGACCATTCGCAACCGTCTCCATGAAGCTGGGCTACGGTCCCGCACACCGTTAGGCCGTCTTCCGCTCACGCCCCAACATCGTGCAGCCCGCCTCCAGTGGTGTCGCGACAGGCGTGAATGGAGGGACGAATGGAGACGTGTTGTCTTCAGCGATGAGAGTCGCTTCTGCCTTGGTGCCAATGATGGTCGTATGCGTGTTTGGCGCCGTGCAGGTGAGCGCCACAATCAGGACTGCATACGACCGAGGCACACACGGCCAACACACGGCATCATGGTGTGGGGAGCGATCTCCTACACTGGCCGTACGCCACTGGTGATCGTCGAGGGGACACTGAATAGTGCACGGTACATCCAAACCGTCATCGAACCCATCGTTCTACCATTCCTAGACCGGCAAGGGAACTTGCTGTTCCAACAGGACAATGCACGTCCGCATGTATCCCGTGCCACCCAACGTGCTCTAGAAGGTGTAAGTCAACTACCCTGGCCAGCAAGATCTCCGGATCTGTCCCCCATTGAGCATGTTTGGGACTGGATGAAGCGTCGTCTCACGCGGTCTGCACGTCCAGCATGAACGCTGGTCCAACTGAGGCGCCAGGTGGAAATGGCATGGCAAGCCGTTCCACAGGACTACATCCAGCATCTCTACGATCGTCTCCATGGGTGAATAGCAGCCTGCATTGCTGCGAAAGGTGGATATACACTGTACTAGTGCCGACATTGTGCATCCTCTGTTGCCTGTGTCTATGTGCCTGTGGTTCTGTCAGTGTGATCATGTGATGTATCTGACCCCAGGAATGTGTCAATAAAGTTTCCCCTTCCTGGGACAATGAATTCACGGTGTTCTTATTTCAATTTCCAGGAGTGTATTTGTTTTTCATTTGAAAATATTTACTATTGATCACAATACGAAGAAAATACACACAAAGATGCAAAATACATACTATGCATGATACAAAACTAAACTGAAGCATGTGCTCAAAATGCTTCCCCTCTCCTGCAATGTACATTTATAGTTGCCGTTCGAATGATTTGTGAATGGCTGCGAGGATGTCACATGAGATATCAGCGCATGCTTCGATGATATGTTGCTTCATATCATCTGGCGTAGTTGGTATTTGAACATACACTTTATGTTTGATCGCTCCCCACAGAAAAAAATTAAGAGGGGTCAAATTAGAAGACCGGGCTGGCCACTTCACTTCAGCACATCGTCCTATCCTACAATCCAGGAACTTTTCATTTAACAGCTCTGTAGCCACACAGGAAGAGTGAGCAAGGCAGCCGTCATGTTGAAACCACATGAACTGATGTGTAGTTAGTGGTACCTCTTCCAGCAAAATGGGCAGAACGTTTTGCAGAAACTGTGCATAGTTATTGCCATTTAGTATACCAACAATCCAGGAAATTTTCATTTAACAGCTCTGTAGCCACACGGGAAGAGTGAGCAGAACAGCCATCATGTTGGAACCACATGCACTGACGTGTAGTTAGTGGTACCTCTTCCAGCGAAATGGGCAGAATGTTTCGCAGGAACTGAGCATAGTTATTGCCATTTAGTATACCCAGAATGACGTACATCCCCACAATGACATATCTGACGATGCTGCACCACACGTTCACACTCCACGGTTGCTGATGCTGTACCTGTCGAAGCCAGTGAGGCTTCTCTATTGACCAGTAATGCATATTATGCAAATTCGCATTACCGTGGTTGGTGAAAGTCGCTTCATCAGTAAAAAGCACCCATTCAAAAAATGTTGGATCATCTTGTAGGTGCTGCAGAGCAAACTGGCAAAATTCCTGGTGCTGTTCGAAATACACACCAGTGAGTGCTTGATGTAATGAGAGGTGAAACGGGTGAAATCTATGCCAGTGACTTATACCACATTCTGAGGCAATATGTTGTAATGAAACAGTAGGGTCATTATGTGTGAACGCTAGAACGCTGTCTTCATGTACCTCACCAGCTGCAGTTTTCTGCCTTATCCACTGTACGGCATTCCATGATCTCTATTCAAGTAGCTTCTTGAAAATATGTGCAAGAAGCTCATGCATAGGAGGCTCACGATCAGGATACAGCTCTCCATATTGCTTTATTGCTCTAACAGCATTTCTTCTGCTTTCACCATACACTAGAACCATATCTAACTTTTCTTCGTTGGTGTACATGTCTGCTCCAAGGAACTGTGACAGAAATGCGATGTCTCATTACCCAAGCAGCACATTTATACCCTTTTCTCCAGCTACCTCGTGTATCACCTTGTGGTGTTATCGAGAAGCAGGAAAACAATGCCTTCTCTGTTAAGTTCCTCAGTGGTCAACAGGAAAGGTCATATTGGACAATGATGCTTTGAAGGACGAACACAATATGAGAACATATCTGTGTCTCAAAAACTATTTACCTAAATATTATGATATACACATATTTCAAACCGTCTTTTTAAGTCCATCATGTTATGCTAAAATTTAACATAGGGTTCCATTTAAAAAAAACAAAGATGGCCTCATATGTCTGTAATAAAAAATAGCACAAACATGAAATGTGATGTATGCAAGTAGCCCCTGTCCCTGCAATTCACTGTCCAAAGGGCACCTTTGTATCTATTATGGTTGGTGAGATACAAGGGATGTTATGACTTAGCTGCCTCACCCTGTGTGTGTGTGTGTGTGTGTGTGTGTGTGTGTGTGTGTGTGTGTTTTGACAGTGCTCATGATCTACACAAAAAATAAATGAACAAATATAAACACTGTAATACTGTTCTGAGAGCAGAACACGTGTAACTGCAAGTGTATATGTACAACGAAGTTTCTGCTGATCTCAGCCTCTGCTACCAACGAGGGGGAAACAACCAGAATATAGCAGTGGAAACTACAAGTTGGAATATCAACAACATAGGGAAAGACAGACTGGTACTCACTGTAAGGTGACATTTTGAGTTGCAGTAAGGCACAATGAAAAGACACTTAAACATCAGCTTTCAGCCAGATTCTTCTTCAGAAAAGGAAACACATACACATTCATTCACACAAGCAAGCACACCTCACACATGCATGACCACCATATCCTGACATACTTTTAGTTTCATCCATATGAGAATAAATATTAGGTATTGACAGATCATGCAGCAATGAAGTGGTTGTTAGGTTTGAAGGATCAATCAGGCAGACTTACACGTGGGCATTACAGCTAAGTGAGGTTGACTTTGAAGTGATTCACAAACTGAGTAAGAACCATGGTATTTTAGATAGGGAGCATATGATGATGTATTACCTGGGCATGGAGGTCATAGAACCACAGACAGAAGAGTAACAGAATGTTAGTGTTGGAGAACAAGGAAACAATATGTAGATCAGTGTGTACAAAATTCTGTGTCATTTGCACAATGTGAAGATTTAAGTCATCAATGAGTCATGCTACAAAGGTTGCCAGAGACAACTAAGACTTAAAAGATAACAGGAATGGGTATTTTAGCACCTTTTATCCAGACACCAGTGGGAAACTGCTACATTCTGACTATTATAGATCATTTCTCCTGGTGTATGGCATTGATCACTACTCCAAATCAACAAATCAATAGGTGGACAGGATAGTGTGTGTGATGGTAAATGAATAGCTGCTAAAGTTCAGAGTTCCAGAATTGCTAATCCCAGACCAGTGCACCAACTTCATGTCAGAACTGACAAAGCAGTTATACCACTAGTTACATGTTTACAAACTGCAAACTAGCCTATTATCCATGGGCTAATAGAAAGTTGGAATGCATTGATTGCAGGATAAGTAAGATGCTGAGATATTACTTCAATAGCCACAATAATGACTGGGATCTTTTCTTATCATAGATGGTAGCAGCTTATAATTCAAAAATATATGACAACACAAGTCTGTTACCATATGAGATAGTGTATGGAAGCAAAGTACCTCCACCATATGAGGTTATCAAAGATGGGAAAGAATGGGAAACCTGTATGGAACTTCACTAGGGTATTGAAGGAGTTATGGAAGTGAGTGCAAAAGGTGAACACCAAGACCCTTGAATGCCAGGAAAGAATGGGGCATCATAATAATACATTACAAGAATGTTAGTTAGGGCAATGGGTAACATTGACAAGCCCGTATACCCAGGATGGTAAGACAAGGAGTGCCATCACTCAGTATCAACATTCATACCAAGTTGTTGAAATTCCATTGCCAGTGCATGTCAAATTACAGTTACCTATGCATATGACTATTGTGTATGTGGGGTGCTTTCATCCTTTTAAAGGTGCACCAGAAACACTGCTGCAGGTGGTAGCATTAATCTCTAAGAGGAATGTAGGGGGTAAGAAGATGAATAGGCAACCAGAAGCACTCATGGAAGCCACATGCAAAATTCCATTCACATTAAGGTCTTAGAAAGAGGGGAGCATAATAATGTGTTTTATATTTAAGTGAACTGGCAAAATTCTGTTATAAAATGACATCAGGTGATATAACTGGAGTTTTGTATATACTTGATAGTGTATTTCCAGGTGTGGATCATGGACACTGGATATTCTAAACAGGGGAAGGAAGAGTAATTGCAGCTACCTTTTCCCAGGCAGCATCACCAGAATCATAGATGGTTGAGAGATTGACTGCATTTATTGTGAAGAATTTTGTCTACTAATGTCTTATTTTTTGTGTGTGTGAAGTTTTGGTGATGATGGTAATTATAGGGTTCTTTATGGTATTCTGAATATACATTTTTTGTGATTTAAAGTAGCAGTATGTTTTTTCCATGTTTGCAATATGTAGTGGATTATGTTGTAGACTTCTGGTATCTGAAGTGATTTTTTCTTGTCCTATATCTCACTGATTGGAATATTGGAGATTAATCATGTAGTGCCTTTAGGTGACTTTTGTATGATGATTAGTAAGGGATTTATATGATTTATGGCACATTGAGGATTTCCCTGTTGTTATATGTAGAGGAATATACAGGATCTAGGAGAATCACTGTTAACAGTTATATTTCATTCTGATTTTTTTATTTTTTCTTGGTTATTTGTCTTGTTAGTTTGGGGCTTTGGGAGATTGCTCATTTTGATTTGTTTCACTTGTCAGTGTACTTAAGATGAGATTTGTTTTGGTGTAACTGATTATGTAGGGGGACATATGGTGACATACTATCCTTACTGTGGAAGTAACAGAAAGAGAATGGGTTTGTGTGTGAGCCTGACCCAAGTGCTCAAGAGTGTTACAGAAGCATGTGAGGTGCAGTTATTTCTAGGGGGAGCAGAGCAAAAGGATAATCATGGGATGTCCTGGCACTGCAACCCTATTTTCAAAAAGCAGAGCTACATTAGATAAAATCCATGTATGAGCATGGGGTGGTTGTTGCAAGTCATTATGAGCAAGATCAACCAAGGGGTACAGTATGACTACAGCTGCAAGGCAGTGGTTTGTTAATCAATCGTACAACTTACGACATATCTGGACCAACTTTTCATCTCCTGGATACCACAACTGGTACTATCATTGTGAATATGGGGTAATACTTATTGTACTATCCAGATAAACTACTGGGAGTACTCCCAGGCCAGAAACTGACCCATCTCAATGACACCACTGGATACGACCTTCTTCACTCACTGCACAAGCTAATAGCAACCCAAAAAGAAGGGATGAATGTGGAGCAGATGCTCACACATGCAGCAGTACCATAATAATTGGCCCCACAGAGTTTTGATGATAAGTGTTTCAGTTTTTGGTACCACTGTAGTTTTAACTCTTCCTAGTGCAGCCTGTATCTATTTAAGGAGAAAACTGCTCTCCCACCTGTGAGCCAATTACACCAGCTACCTGTCGACTGAGTCAACCTTAGGAAGTAAGAATTGGCTGAGTAAATACCCAATGGACATTTTGGTTCAAGCTGAATTACAGTAAAGAAAATCTAACATGTCAGGTGCAAAAAGTGAGTTGAGACCTTTTCCAGAAGGATGGACACTCTGTGATCTGGTGGAACAGATCTTCCAAAGAGAGGACACACACTGCACCACAGATTTGTTTAGCCTAGCAGAAGAGACCCCTGACTGACTCAGCAGATAGACGTCACTGCAGAGTGACCTCAGTGCTAGGTGTTCTTGTGCAAGAACCTGTATTCAGACTATCTTGAAATTGCTAAATTCATCAGTTGGGTCTCCTGAAAAGTGAAGTTGCAACATCATCATGACACGCTACGCCTGTGGAAAAACTGGGTCCATGGGGTGGTAATGTCATGATTGCCCAATGAGTACACCTTGTGACCCAGTTCTGACGGAGGGAAAGCACTGACTTTTCAAAAACTTTGGTGGACTACATTCATGCAATAACTGCCCATTCTAGAGAAGCAGTACCAGTCACTACCAGTAGCCAGCTATGAGGGGAAGCCTACACTGATCAACATCCTGAAATGGATCATCAAGCTGTTGCTCCTAGACACTAGCAGCGAGTCTGCCTAAGTCCAAATGCTGCTGACTTGGTGCTTCCAGCTGGTGGGCCATCTGCTGGTTAACTTTCATTTAGTGCAGGCTGCCTACCTTGGGGATCCACAGTTTGTATTTGGGCCACTTAACAGCATAGCTGCCATCACCTTGTGCAGGCAAGCTCTGCTGTTGTTCATTGTCCTGTGCAAACACACCTCTTAGCTGTCCATAATGATGCTGTCATCTGTACTGTGCTCCACAGTTTAACTCTGTGTGCCTTGGCACATCCTGCACTGAGTCGTACATCTGCCCAATTATTGCAACTGACTAACAGTGTGTTGACCAACTCCTCAGTAGGTGATGCAGTGCTATAGCTCTCTACTTATGATCATGTAACCTAGCTACCAGATGGGACACAAAATAAAGCAATATATGAAATTACTGTTTTTATGACTAGATGACAGAATCACCAGGTAACTACCCACCATACCATTTCAAACACACCACAGATGGAGATGACCAACATCTTTGAAGTAATGTACTCCGGTCACATATTTCATATTGCTTTTTCATTTGACAACACAGTCTTCACACTATTGACATTTTCAAAATACTAAAACTGATTATTGCAGATAATTTGTAGGAGTAGGCTTAAGGTGCATTGTTGCACTATTTTTTATTATGCTCAGGCTACTTGAGCATTGTAAATCCATACATTTACAGCTGTGTTCTCTTTGACAGAAATATTGACATGAAACTCTTTAACAGTGATGAAATACATAGCTATAACATCAGAACAACTGATTAATAGACAATCTACGCTGATGAGCCAAAACATTAGGACTACTACCATCCATAAGACTGAATGCTGCCTGGTGAACTTTCAGGCAAGTGACGCAGCAAGGAAAGTATATAAGCAGAGCACAGGTGAATTGGGAATTATTCTTGCAATGATACAGGCCACAAATGGGAAAATTCACAGACATAAGTAACTTAAACTTAAGGCATATTGTTATGGCTCAGGACCTGAGAATGAGCATCTCAGAAGCACCAATGCTGGTTGGCTGTTAGCATGCTACTGTCATGAGCATCTACAAAAAATGGTTGAAGTATAGTGAAACTACAAGTAGGTGACCAGGTGTTGGACATCTGTACCTCATCATGGGATATGGAGGTCAGAGGCTTGCCAACCCTGTAGCAGGTCTGATGCAGATTTCAATATTGGTGCAGGCACAAATGTTATGAAGCACATTGTTTAGCACACTGTGGAACATAGGGCTCCAGAGTAGTTGACCTCTATATGTCACTATGTTGATCCAATGACATCATTAGCCATAACTGCAGTGGGTTGGAAAGACATTGAGATTAGACCATGGATTGATGGAAACATACCTCCTGGTTAGATGAATTACATTAATATTCACTGCACCTTGGATGTAGGATGGCAGGGAGTATTGTGCCTTGGAGAATGTTCACTTAGACCTCCATGGGGCCTGTGGAAGTAATCAAAAACTCCATGACAGCACAGCTGTGGACTACATGAAAATTATTGATACTCATGTGCTTGATGTCTCCCCTGATGGCCATGTTATCTTCCAGCAGTACTATTATTTGTCTCACAAGGCCAGAATCATACTACAGTGGTTTGAGGAGTGTGATACTGAACACACATTGACACCTTGGCCATGAAATTTGCCTGATGTTAACCTGATGGAACACACCTGGGATCTTATCAGGCACTAGCTTCACACCCACAACCCACTCACCTGTAACTTACAGTAGTTGCATGACTTGTATGTAGACATCTAGTGTCATATACACTCAGAACTCTACTAAGGACTTGTCAAAGCCACGCCATACACAACTGCTGCTGTGTTGTGTTCCAACACACTATTAAGCAAATGGTTATAATGCTTTTTCTCATCCATGTATTTTACAGTATAATAGAATTTTATGAACTAAACAATGCAGATATCATTTTGTAAGATAGTAACTGTACTTATGGTCTTGATTATTCTGCTTATGTGCTGTTGTTATTAGCTTCACAGATGATAAGTATATACATTGTCTTATTAGCTCATCCTGTATATCTATTTATATTAATTTATTTATTGTATTTAAATGCTTGACTAGTTACTTTACTCAGTGTTCTAACATATATTGTATTTAGTACATGTTTGTATATTAACAGTATTTATGAATAATATTCACTGTCATGTTGATTTTAATCATGTACCAATGACAACACTTATCTTACTTCATGCGATAAATGGCTAAAAGGAATCCTGATTCTTGTCCAGAGTGACTACATGCAAACATTTTGTGGTCATTCACTCATAGACACAAGTGGTCTTCATATCTGAAAGCTACACCATGTGATCATAAGTATCCAGACAAATGGCTGAAAATGACTTACAAGTTCATGGTGCCCTCCATCAGTAATGCTGGAATTGAATATGGTGTTGGCCCACACTTAGCCTTGATTACAGATTCCACTCTTGTAGCCATATGTTCAGTCAGGTGCTGGGAGGTTTCTTGGGGAATGCCAGCCCATTCTTCACAGAGTGCTGCACTGAGGAGAGGTATTGATGTCGATCAGTGAGGCCTGGCACGAAATCGGCTTTCCAAAACATTTCAAAGGTGTTCTGTAGGATTCAGGTCAGGACTCTGTGCAGGCCAATCCATTACAGGGATGTTATTGTTATGTAACCACTCCGACACAGGCTGTGTATTATGAAAAGGTGCGCAATCGTGTTGAAAGATGCAATCGCCGTCCCTGTTTTGCTCTTAAATGTTGGGAAGCAAGAAGGTGCTTAAAACCTCAATGTAGGCCTGTGCTGTGACAGTGCCATGCAAAACAACAAGGGGTGCAAGCCCCCTCCATGAAAAATATGACCACATGATAACACCACCACCTCCGAATTTTACTGTTGGCTCTACACATGCTGGCAGATGACATTCTCCGGGCATTCGCCATACCCACACCCTGCCATCAGATTGCCTCATTGTGTACCATGATTCTTCACTCCACACAACGTTTTTCCACTGTTCAGTCATCCACTGTTTTATGCTCCTTACACCAAGCGAGGTGTCATTTGGCATTTACCAGTGTGATATGTGGCTTATGAGCAGCCACTCGACCATGAAATCCAAGTTTCCTCACCTCCTGCCTAACTGTCATAGTACTTGCAGTAGATTCTGATGCAATTTGGAATTCCCGTGTGATGGTGTGGATAGATGTCTGCATATTATGCATTACAACCCTCTTCAACTGTTGGAGGTTTCTGTCAGTCAACAGACGAGGTCAGCCTGTATGCTTTTGTGCTGTATGTGTCCCTTCGCGTTTCCACTTCACTATCACATCAGAAACAGTGGACCAAGGGATGTTTAGGAGTGGGGAAATCTTGCATACAGACATGTGACACAAGTGACACCCAGTCACCTGACCACATTCGAAGTCCGTGAGTTCCGCAGAATGACCCATTCTGCTCTCTCGTGATGTCTAACGACTACGGAGGTTGCTGATATGGAGTACCTGGCAGTTGGTGGCAGCACAATGCCCCTAATATGAAAAACATATGTTTTTTTGGGGTGTCTGGATACTTTTGATGACAGTGTATGTGCTCCGACTCTGTATCTTGCCATTACCTCTTGACAAGATGGCATTCTAATCCTTACTGGTCATGGTGGTTGTCTGAAAGGTGTTGTGGTGGGGGTCAATGTGTCCTTAACCAATTGTCACTGAAACATTTTACAATGGAATGACTGGTTGTAGGAAGGTTCAAAACCTCCAGTTAATGCTGTCTGCTTTCTCTGATCCCTTTCGTCTAATACAGTATGGTAGTCACACCTGCACATCACATGCATTCCATAATTCTCCAAAAGGTCACACTGTTTCCTTAAAGTTGCATGCTGTGGATTTATTCTTCAGCTGATATCATGTGTGAATCTTCCTCTACACTATTTTCCACTTGCCATGTTTCTAGCATGAGATATACATTCTCAGTTGCGACATCTGTCTTATAATATATGCTGTCACTTGTTTAAACAATCCTGCCTTTTCTACAGCTGTATAAAACGTGTTGCTGTTTCAGTTGGCAGAAATGGTCAATTTACATTTTCTAAGCCTCCTAGAAGCTCTTCTTGAATGCAACTCTGCTGTTTTGAGTAAACTTCTGCCAATTTGGAGTCCTGTTCTGTTTGCGTATCATATCCAGGTAAGAGTAAAAAAAATTGTATTATTTGAATTTCTACATTCGTTGAGATAATGCTGTATTTACAGTTCTCTCAATGCATTTCTTTAATTTTGCCAGATAATCTTCAAACTTGTGGTGTGTGATGACTCATATGAAGTCCAATCTTTTGATTCACACCTTGCAACCAGTTATTTGAGTTTCCTGTAGTAATTAGTGCTTATTGCTATTTCCATATTTCACAGCTTCCAGGACATCTGCATGTTCGCCTTCAGGGATGTCGTAACTTTCCACCTGTGGTCACACCAGCAATGCCACCTCCAGATGAGACTCATTCCTTGAGTAACATAGTCCTTCTACGATGGCTTCAGCGGCTTCAGTTTAAGATGGGACAAATAGAGTTGCAGTCATCTGCAGCAACACAGTTCTACTCTGTATAACAATGTTCTGCAACTGCTTTACAGCAGACCAATTTCCAAAAGAAATTCAGATCAACTCAGTGAATCTACTGGATAACTGCACCTAATATTTCAGTTCCAGAAAACAGCCTTTGGCCAATAGATACCATTAAAGGTGGTGTTCATAAAACACAACAGTTTTGTTGTTTGCACATGAAACATCAGTTGTAGTGCATAGGACACTTTTTGCCTTGAAATTAATTTAAAATATCTTACAAAATTTACTGTTTGCCATTACATCTCAGTATACACAGTATTTTATAAATGAGAGTCAAATTTAAAGAACAAAAAGGTACAAAGTAAAAGTTAAAATAAGTATTGAACTAGATTGTTTAAAAAGCCTTCTCTAGAAAATAATACTACTCACACATTACTTGTATGAAAAGAGTGGCTAAGGTTTTTGTGATCATGGGTTTGAAAAATTGTGTTCCATCCATCACATAAAGCTAAAATATTAAATATTCACATTGTACTAGCTATTCATATTGTAGTTTTTATATATGAGAATAAATCTGTTGTTACACAGAAGGAAACAATTCATTACTAGTGTCACTTCTCTCATAAAAATCTCATCACTGTCACGACAACAGATGGGTACACTTGCTTTTTTGTTATCTTTCCACCCAGAAATCAAGATCTCTTTTCCCAGCCCAGATGGACTCTTGTGCATAGATCCATTATTACTGGTATGTTTCTTTGATACTGAGTTGCTTTATATGAAAGAAACTAAAAATGTTCCATCTCTGATTCCATAGCAAGAATTTGGCTGTCATATTAAACATGCAGTCAGTTAGATAACTACAGCTGTAGCACCACAACCAGTAATAACATTGATAATTTGTATTTTTTGTACTCATATGTATTTATTTTAAATGGCTATATGAAATACCTGCAAATTCTTATCTCAGCTACTTACTTGTTGTTTGATCATATATGATATTATTATGTAAGTTGTGTAATGTAAGCCCATTCTTTCTTTAAAATAGCAATATATTAAAAGCATTTTGTACCATTTAATTATAAGTGACTGTACACATATAGATGTAGTATTCTGTCACAATTCCAAATCTCTTACCAGCTATAAAAAAACAGTATTTTAAGTCTGAAATTCCGACTTACATTCATACACTCCTGGAAATGGAAAAAAGAACACATTGACACCGGTGTGTCAGACCCACCATACTTGCTCCGGACACTGCGAGAGGGCTGTACAAGCAATGATCACACGCACGGCACAGCGGACACACCAGGAACCGCGGTGTTGGCCGTCGAATGGCGCTAGCTGCGCAGCATTTGTGCACCGCCGCCGTCAGTGTCAGCCAGTTTGCCGTGGCATACGGAGCTCCATCGCAGTCTTTAACACTGGTAGCATGCCACGACAGCGTGGACGTGAACCGTATGTGCAGTTGACGGACATTGAGCGAGGGCGTATAGTGGGCATGCGGGAGGCCGGGTGGACGTACCGCCGAATTGCTCAACACGTGGGGCGTGAGGTCTCCACAGTACATCGATGTTGTCGCCAGTGGTCGGCGGAAGGTGCACATGCCCGTCGACCTGGGACCGGACCGCAGCGACGCACGGATCCACGCCAAGACCGTAGGATCCTACGCAGTGCCGTAGGGGACCGCACCGCCACTTCCCAGCAAATTAGGGACACTGTTGCTCCTGGGGTATCGGCGAGGACCATTCGCAACCGTCTCCATGAAGCTGGGCTACAGTCCCGCACACCGTTAGGCCGTCTTCCGCTCACGCCCCAACATCGTGCAGCCTGCCTCCAGTGGTGTCGCGACAGGCGTGGACGAATGGAGACGTTTCGTCTTCAGCGATGAGAGTCGCTTCTGCCTTGGTGCCAATGATGGTCGTATGCGTGTTTGGCGCCGTGCAGGTGAGCGCCACAATCAGGACTGCATACGACCGAGGCACACACGGCCAACACACGGCATCATGGTGTAGGGAGCGATCTCCTACACTGGCCATACGCCACTGGTGATCGTCGAGGGGACACTGAATAGTGCACGGTACATCCAAACCGTCATCGAACCCATCGTTCTACCATTCCTAGACCGGCAAGGGAACTTGCTGTTCCAACAGGACAATGCACGTCCGCATGTATCCCGTGCCACCCAACGTGCTCTAGAAGGTGTAAGTCAACTACCCTGGCCAGCAAGATCTCCGGATCTGTCCCCCATTGAGCATGTTTGGGACTGGATGAAGCGTCGTCTCACGCGGTCTGCACGTCCAGCATGAACGCTGGTCCAACTGAGGTGCCAGGTGGAAATGGCATGGCAAGCCGTTCCACAGGACTACATCCAGCATCTCTACGATCGTCTCCATGGGAGAATAGCAGCCTGCATTGCTGCGAAAGGTGGATATACACTGTACTAGTGCCGACATTGTGCATGCTCTGTTGCCTGTGTCTATGTGCCTGTGGTTCTGTCAGTGTGATCATGTGATGTATCTGACCCCAGGAATGTGTCAATAAAGTTTCCCCTTCCTGGAACAATGAATTCACGGTGTTCTTATTTCAATTTCCAGGAGTGTATATCACTTACTTTCACAATACTTCACTTTATCTCAGAAAAACTCAATCAAAATTTATTTATTTGCTCCATGCAACTTATGATGTACATATATAAACGATACAGTACAACAAAAATATATGCTGCACAAGACCCAAATATAAAAAGAAGTTATATGCATAGTTGAACACTATGCATATAATATTTTTAGAAAAATTGTCTATTAATTAAATTATACAATGACCCATATACTTTGATTTCTGAGTACCTTATTTATGAGCATGGTTTTTGCAGCATTTCCTATTAAAACAAAAACATAGTGCTAAGAATAAATAGCAAACTACCAGTGCATACAGGAAATTAACAATTTACAGCACTTCTTGAATTGTGTCTGACTCATCAAACATGAAACTTTTGAAACTTTTCATGGAAAGTTGGAAATAATGCAAAACCTGATAATTATAATAAAAGAAATAATTAAGTAGTGGACATAAGCATAAACAGGGTAATAAATATTTTTCAGCAGAAACTTAAAATATTCCAGATTCATGAGACATGAAACCTTTCATTGGTCAAACATTAAAGGAAAGAGATTCAAAGACAAGGCAAAAATATGAGATAATAGAATAACCACTACAAGTGCCCTAGAAAAGGAAAACATTTTAAAGCAAATATTGGAACTGCCCTTTGTTTTAATATTTTTACTATGCTTGGTGAGGAAGATGATACACAAACTCAGCCATTTGGAACATTCTATTGTGTGGCTGCTGTGTTCTCACAGAAAGCATGGACAATCTTGTAAATCGGTAGCTTCAGTCCAGTAGTTGTAGCTTAATTTCGTATATTATGGACAACAACCACTTCTTTTCCATAATTCGTTCTCCATTAGCACCAGGTGCTTTGCTGTCACTGTGAATGCCACCTGCCTATGCTAACCATCTCCTTGTTCCCACTGAACATTATTTCCTTCAACATTCAGTCAACTCCAAACCTCCTTCCTTGGTACTATGTCAACTGCAATTTCATGAATAATGCCTTCTCTTTCAGAAGCGAGATTTACAAAAGGTCTATGATACAACATGTGTCCTTACATTGCTTATTCCTGTGATAACATTCTACAAATAGCTTCATCCTTTGTCTAGTTCCAATTCTCTGAAAACTGAGATTTTTCATGCTTCAGTTGGGGTCCTAGTCTTGAGTGAATGTTCCTCAAAATTCATACAAATCCTTCACTTGCTGCATGACAACATGAGCACTACTGTCCTCAACAATTAAAGTGGATCCAGAGAATCTTTTAAAATAAAAACAGGAATTAAGCAAGGATATGCAAGGATTGCTCTTATCTTGTTTTCAATATTTGTTGGACCTTGACTACACCCTTTGAAAGAAAACTATCATCAGAAGTTTCAATAGCGTGCAGGATGGGTGGTGGGATTTTCATTTTTAGTAGACTAAGAGCTATGACTTAGTTGATCATAAATTCCTTCATCAAACTTCAGTATGCAGATTATAATGTGACTAACTCAGAGCCCTCCATGCAATTTTGAACATATTCATTATTGACCATCTGTCTAGATTTTAACAGCAGGAAAGCTTACATCTTGCATTAACCTTCACTATATACCAACTGTACAGATACGGTCATAACACTCAGTGGTGAAATCCTGCACTGTGTTGAGTACTTTCCTTACTGTAGTAGTCATCTCGTGACTAATCCAAATACTGTTGCTGAAATACAGTATTGCATAATGTCAGAAGTTCCATGAGGCTTTCCACAGATGATGTTTTTTTATACTGAGCAGTCACAGTGCTAGAAAATTGTAGAGAGCTGCAGGAAGACTTGTGGAGGACCTACAATTGGTTCAGGGATTGGCAGTTGACTCTCTACAAATGTAATCTGTTGTTCATAAACAGACAGAAAGACACAATTTTGTATGATTACATGACTGCAGAACAAGTACAGGAAGCACTGACATCCATAAAATATCTAGCAGTATGCTTAAAGAACAATTTAATGTGGAATGGCCACATTAAACTAATTTCAGGTAAGGTAAATCCCAGACTGAGATTCATTGAAAGAATCCTCAATAAGTGTTTCCACCCACAAAGGAGGTATCTTATAAAATCCTTGTTCGAACAATACTTCAGTATTACTCATAGGCCTAGGATCCATTCCAGACAGGATTGATAGAGGAAGCAGAGAAGATCCAAAGAAGAGTAGTGCATTTCATTATAGCTTCATTTATTCAAGTGCAAAACCATCATGGAGATGCTCAGCCAACTCCAATGGCAGACACTGCAAGAGACACATTTGGCTTCACAGTGTAGTTTACTGAAAAAATTCTGAAAGCATACATTCCTAAGTATTTTAAGTAGTGATTGCTCCCTCCTATTTATATCTTGCAAAAAGACCATGGAGATAAAATTAGAGAGATTTGATCTTGCATTGAGGTTCTTCCCACAAAATTCTCAGCTGGAACAGGAGAGGTGAGGACTGACAGTGGCACACATAGTACCCTCCACCACACACCTCAAGGTGGTTTCTGGAATTCTAATGCAGCTTTTGGCCATTTTCAGGAGGTCTTCAAGAACCATGAGCTCAGCACTCTGACCAAGCTCTTTGTCTATGAGACAATCATTATACAGACTCTCACTTACAATTGTCAGGCATGGATCACCTATAGAATGGGAAACAGATCGTCAGTGCTGCTTCAGAAGACTGCTGAATGTGAAATGGCAAGACAAACATAACAATATTGGTATCCTGGAGGAAACAAACGCTATTGATCTTTGGTGGGGTGGACATATTATCTGCATGTCAGACAGATATCTACGAAAACAAATAATATGTCCCCAATTCTACATGAATGATGAAAACAAGGAAGACAAATGAATGGTACGAAGCTGTTCTGAAGTCATAATTTTGAAAATGCCAAATCAGCACCTAAAACTTTATGAAGGTTTTTCACCCAAGAGAACTTGAACAAGCTAAATGCCCTCCTTAGTAAAGAAAAGTGGACAGAGATGTACACAGCCAATGATGTCAACATGAAATTCAACATATTTCTTGACAAAATGATCCACCACTTTGAAGAGGCCTTTCCACAAAAACCAGTAACAATAAATAGTAATAGAAACAAGAGTTGGATTACACCAGCTATAAAAATCTCTTGCAAACATAAAAGAATACTCCACATGTTATGTACACAAATTAGTGACTCCCCCCAACTAACAGAATACTATAAAAACTATACATGTATCCTAAGAAGAGTGATAAGACAAGCAAAAAGGATGCAGAATGATGAGTACATCAACAAATCCAGCGATAAAGTAAAAGCAATGTGGAATATCATAAAAAGGGAAAGAGGGGAAATGAAAGCTTCACATACGAACATAGAAATCAAACTCCACAATGAATCTATATCTGATCCCGAAGTTGTGGTGAACTCATTCAACAATTTCTTTACAAGCATAGCTGAAAAACTGGTCCAAAATAATCCTAACACAAATTACCAACCAGCAAACCAAAAATATCACACATGTGCAGAGTCAATTTTCATTACCAAAGTCACTGAAAATGATGTTGCAAAAGCCCTCAGAGAGTTAAAAAATTCATATTCAGCTGGAATTGATGGTATCCCAGCAGTTGTAATCAGAAATTGTGAACACACAATTGCTGAACCATTAACTCACCTCTGTGACTGTTCTTTCCAGGCAGGTCTCTTCCCTGAAGCTCTGAAACTTTCTAAAGTAATTCCTGCCTTCAAAAAAGGTGATAATAAAGATATGAATAACTACAGGCCTATCTCAATCTCATCCTGCTTTTCTAAAGTTTTTGAAAAAATAATGTCCAAAAAAATGATGGACTTCATTGAAAAAAAAAAAGATTTACTAAGTTTAGCTCAACATGGATTCAGAAGCAACAAATCTACTGAAACTGCAGTATATGATTGCATAAATACGCTTTTAGAACTGTTAGATAGAAAACAACCCATAACAGGCATATTTCTGGATCTGTCAAAGGCTTTTAACAATGTTGACCACAAAATATTACTGGAAAAATTAGAACACTACGGTATCAGAGGAACTGCAAACAACTGGATTGCAACATTCCTAACCAATCGGATGCAGAGAGTCAGCATGAAATATACTAATAGACAAAGCAACTCAATAACTGAAATACTATCAAGTAATAAAATTGTAAAGCAAGGTGTTCCACAGGGCTCAGTATTGGGACCCCTACTTTTCCTCCTGTATATTAATGACTTGAGCCTGAATGTTGCACACAAAACAATAATATTTGGTGATGACACAACTGTACTCCTCAAAGGGGAGAATACAGAGTCTGTACAAAAAGCTGTGAACTAGCTGTGAACTATCAACACCAAAAAGACAGCTTCCATGAACTTCCACACAACACAAAATGCAAATTCCTCTCAGCCATCTGTCACTATAAATAACCAGTCAATAGAACCGACACTGTTTTCGAATTCCTAGGTCTGTGGGTTCAAGATAACCTGAAATGAAATACACATACAGGAAAGATAAATGCCAGGATTTGTACTGGCTGTTATGCATTGAGTGTACTGAAAACATGTGCTAGCCTGAAAACATTAACCAGTGCATACTATGCTTATATACAAGCCCACCTAAAATATGGTGTAATATTCTGGGGAAATGCTCCAACTGCTCTGAGCACATTCAAAATCCAGAAGAGAGCAATGAGGATTATTACTGGGAGCAAACCCAGAGACTCCTGCAAACCCATCTTCAGAAAGTTGGAAATCCTTACACTGCCTTGCCTCTACATTCTTGAGACTCTAAAATTCTTCAGAAAACACATAGTGCCAACTGACCCCAGAGTCATAAAAAATAATGAAATACATGAACACAACACCAGGAAAAATGCAAACCTACATGTTATACGTACAAACACTCAACTGTGTAAAAAGGGAGTTTACCGCATGGGCCTCCAACTGTTCAACAATCTTCCCACTAGTATTAAGTCCATCGAAGACAACATAAAATTTAGCAAAGCCATGAAGTCATATTTGTTGTGTCACTGTTTTTACTCGGTAAATGAATACTTAGAACAGTAATCTTGCTGTTTGTGTTAAATTGAAAACATTTAGCAATATAATACATTAGGATACTATAGGCTTACGTTAATACATGTTAACAATGTTAAATGATATTTTCCGACATCTGCAACACACTGTCTACCATCAGATCACATTGAACAAATAAATAAAGCAATTGGGAAACCACTGCTTCTGATGTCAGCATGGCATCAGATCATTTACAATGTCTCACAATACTTCAAACAGCAATGACAGACTCTACAACCAGATAAACCGAACCACAGAAAATAATGATAAAACCTCATGACAAACATTTTGCAGCAATCTGTAGCTGGTATTGACAGGATATGCCCTCACTGTAGTAGAAAACATGGTGTCAGGATTGGTCTTACCTTTTCATGAATTCATAGAAGAAAATGGTCCTCATGGAAAGAAAAAAGAAAAAAAAATCTTTTTAGTAAGCCATTGCCTATGACAATGAGAAACTTGACTGTGAAACAGGTCAGAACTTCCTCAAGTATGTCATTCACATTAGACCCTAATTTAAAAACTGGCATATTATCCACTACAATCCTTATGTCATCAGCAAACATTGTGAAATTATTTAAATTATTTATTTTGCTGGTGGGTAGGGGCAGGACATTCACACAACAGTAAGGTCCCAAGCACAGAACCCTCAGAGTCTCAGTTGCATATTGTGCCCAACTCTGAGGTCACTGCATTTTTGAATGTGCAATCTGAAACATATGTAATTCACTATCTTGTGCCATCTGTCTTGAAGGTATGCTTTTAATCAGTTACCTACAGGGCCTGTGATTTCGTAAGCCAGGCCACCTCTAAGGGTATCTTGTGATGTATCCAAGAGAAAGATCACATGAGACACTGATTGACAATTTTTACTATTTAAGAATACTAACAGATCATTGGCAAATTAGAAGATTGCTTGATCCATAGTAACCACTTTCTGAAAAACCAAACTGTCAAACATTACTGCTGTTTAGGTTTCTGAAGTGTGCCAGTATTATGTTATATGCAGCTTTTTAAAGAACATTCAAAAATATGATTTAAAGCAATATGGGATGATAGTCTGCAACACTTGTTGGATCCCCAGTGTTGTGAAGAGGCCTAACAACAGCACATTGCATTCTTTCTGGAACAATTACTTTTTACTTGGACATGGTGCAAATATGAGTCAAAACTTTGCATTTTTCACTGAAACATGCATTAAGCACACTGCTGGAAATGTAATTTATACCAGTGGAGGTTTTACTTTTCAATGATTATGTGATTTTCCTTATTTTATCAACTATCACAGGGGATACACGTCTTTGGCTGTCTGTTTAAGTAGAGTTACATTTTTGTATATCTGCAGCTTTCTCTGCAGAACCATTTCACAGGCATGTGTGACTGTAACCTTCCCAACATGTTATGTGCCTTAGAAAAAGACAAATTTCTACTCACTGTAAAAAAGAAACATCAAGTTTCAGACAGGCACAATTAAAAGACACTTACATATAGCTTTTGGCCACAGCCTTCATCAGTAAAGGAGAGACACATGCACCATTCACATACAAAGGCAAGCACACTTTATACACACACGAGTGCCAACTCCAGCATCTCAGGCTGGAAAGCATTCCACCAACCAGCTGTCTACTAGGCTGAATAATGTAAAATTTGAAATTTTCCCAGTGAATCAACTGTTCAAAAAGATTTTGGGCTTGCAGCCAGTTGTCATAAACTTCATTGCATGATATTTCGGCAGGACAACGGCCAGCCATCATCAGGTGAACCCAACTAGCACTGACAAAGACATTCTGCCCTCCGTCTTATATAGTGCGATGATAGTACTGCCACGCATGCATTGCAGTCGCGGAGACACAAGGGCCACACTGCCCAATGACAGTGCCCTTGCTGGTGGAAGTGTAATACTCAGCTGCCATTGGTATTGTCACTGGCCACAGCTATCAAAGTCTTGTGGCGTCTTCGTCTTGAGCAAATTTCGGAGATGATGAGATTCCATGCATTATTCAATTGGTAATCAATGTCACGGTTCATTAGATTTCCTGCAATGCATATTTCAATGGATTCTTTGAAAAATGGAGCCCCAAAAAGTTGTTGCTGTGGCCAAAATCAAAGTTTTGTTGTACTCCATTGAATGTCTGTTAGGAATACAATGTTCTGCAACTGCAGACTTACTGGATTGCAGTAGGTGAGTGAAACATAACATCGCTCTTCCACTGTATGCGTTGTCTGTCCCATATAGGCCATACCACATTGAAACGGTATTTTGTAAATTCCCGCCTTCTGCAGTAACAAATCATCTTTCACCGATCCCAGCAAATCCGAAATCTTAGAAGGCGGATGAAAAACCACTTTCACATGAAAATTATTAAGAATCCTCGCTATCTTGAAGGAGGTATTTCCAACAAAGGGAAGAAAAGCTAGGGACTTGGCTGGCGCGTTCTCCTCTTTATCTACTTCCCGGTTCCTGGCTCTAATTGAGAAGGCTCTGTTAATTTGGCGGGTCAAGTATCCCAGCAAATTAACAGAGCCTTCTCAATTAGAGCCAGCAGAGAATGTCTTTGTCAGTCCTCATTCAGCTCACCTTAAGATGGCTGCCAGTTGTTCTGCCGAAATATCGTGTAGTAAAGTTTACAATGACTGGCTGCAAGCCAATCTTTTTGGACAGGATGAATGGCCACTGACAAACTGTGGCCAAGAGCAAAGTTGACTGGACTTGCATTCGGGAGGACGACGGTTCAATCCCATGTCTGGCCATCCTGATTTAGGTTTTCCATGATTTCCCTAAATCGCTCCAGGCAAATACCGGGATGGTTCCTTTGAAAGGGCACAGCCAACTTCCTTCCCCATCCTTCCCTAATCCAATGAGACCGATGACCTCGCTGTCTGGTCTCCTCCCCCAAACAACCCAACCCAAAGCAAAGTCGACCATCCTGTGGCACAAGATACAGCTGAACATAACACTCTTGATTTCAATGGCTGCTTCACTATCCTAGTCATCTGGACCCTTCCCTCCACCACCAGCTTTTCTGAACTACGCAGATGGAATTTAGCCTTACAACACATTCTCTGCTCCCATAATTATCCCAGCCTCAACCTGCAGAAACATACCATCTGCACACCCTCCACCCAAGCTTCCACCCCCTCTCTGCTATCATCTCCTCCCCATTCTCATCTCCCACTATGTTTATTTGCAGCCCTCTGGCAACACATCCACCTGTCTTTCCCCACTCATATGCTTTTTTGCACTTTTTTCCCCACCTTCCTACCCTACAAGCTCCTGACACTGCCTTTTGGCAGTCAAGTCCCTGCTCTCTCCACTAGACTGTGTTGGTCTCTCTACCCACCCATACACTACTATCCCTTCCCCTTCCCTGCCTCCTCCAGATTGCTGCTTGCATCCCACATGATAGTTGCATTGTGGACTGAGATGCTGGATTTAGCAATCATGCTTCCTGTGTGTGTGTGTGTGTGTGTGTGTGTGTGTGTGTGTGTGTGTCTTTTACTGATGAAGGCTGTGGCTGAAAATTGTATGTAACTGTCTTTTAATTGTGACTGTCTACAACTTTGTCTTCTTTATGGTAAGTAGTAATCTGTATTTTGCTACATTGTTGGTATTCCTACTTGGAGTTTCCATTGCTTAATTATAAGCCAGTTAGGTTATCTTCTTCTGGTCATTGTTAGGTTCTTCAAACAGTTACTAATTATTCAAAACAAATATGTCAGGTTTACCTTTTAGTTCATTTAGATTCACTGTTTTGAAAACAATTTGCACTATCTCCAAGTAAAAAGTAGTAGTCCCTGAAAGAATACAATACGCTGCACTTAGACCTTTTCACAACATAAGGTGATCAGCTTGCAGTCCATATTGAAAAACAGATTAGTAACTGACATAGGCCCTAAGGAGCCTAGCAAAATTTTACAAGTGGCCTTTCATAACTAAAGAAAGTGGTTAAATATTACAGACAATCAAACAAGTTTCCATTTGAGAGCACAGCTGCAGCATATATGTAATGTAACATCAGTACCGATATGTAGACAAGGGATTCATGTGACATTCATGTCTTTCGACGTGCATTCAGAACCTGGTAGACATCCACCAGAGAATGAAGAATTAATACAGGGAATGGTGCGCCAAGTTCTGGGCTGGACATGATTCGACACAAGATGTCAGTCGATCTGGGAGGCCAGTAAAGTTTTCCTTGCTGTTATAGCACCCTCAGTTTTTTTCTCCTGGGTGCCTATGGTCTGTATGTGAGTAGGTTGTCATCGTGATTCTGTGTTTCATGTAGTCATCCTGAGTATCATCTAGCTGAAATGGGAACAATGTATCCATTGGTGTTTCAGCCTCATGACAATGAGGCAGATAGAACAGTGTGAAACGTATAGTGTCTTACCTTGCTGAGTATATGCAAATGTCACAATGGGCAGTATCATGTCCCAATATCTTATTAATGAGTTCTTTGAGGCCATTCATTTTGGGTGGTAGGCAGTTATCCTGTGGGTGATGTCACAACTTGAAATTACCTCTGATAGTAGTCTCCACGGGAAAAGTTTTCCACGATCACAGATCATCGCACTGGGTGCTCCATGCTTTAAAATGATGTCTTCTACAAGAAACCTTGCACTTAAATGTCCCTACTGGATTGAACATATATGTGGCACTTGCATGGGGGGATAACTAATGATACTATGGACAACAATGAAAAAATATTTGATATAATACCTCAATGTGGGGTACCTGATACTACTTGTTGTTGATTGTGACTTTGTAGTGATGGAAATCTTGTGTTGTTCACAGGATGTCAGAATACATAAAAAAAATTGTCCTACCCTTATAGAAAATTTAGGCTTTTAAGCTTGATAAGTAAAATACTGAAGACAACAGTGTCACAGGTCTTGCTGAAATTTGATAGCATATGGTAATTTCATCTTGTTTGTTCATAGCTAACTATAGATTGTTTTTTTACATTTCATGAAGAGTTGAGATGTTTGGGGAAGCCTGATTGCTACTCATGTAGTAGATTATTTTTCGTTAAGTAGTTGGTAGTTTGAGATGTGGTTTATGTGTTTTAAAACTTTGGGTAGTGCCAAAGACAAATGAGGTGATAGTTGCAGGGTGCTGTGACAGTAGTTTTGATTGGTGGCTTGACAAGTCTCTGTTCCCAGGCAGTCAGGGGATGGTAGCAGATGATTGTTACTGTGAGCAGGAGAGGGTTATTAATGAACATAGGTAGCATAGTTATGAAGTCATGATTATTAGGTGTTGTTACAGTATGTGCAATAAATTTTGTATGGTATTTACTGTAACAATCACAAGAAAGAATTTTGCACTCAATACCATTTTCTCTCCAAAATAATAAATGTTATTTTGTTTGTGGTCCAGTAATGCTCCCAATAATGTTGTGTATTGGTTCAGCTTTTCACCCATGGCAATGGTACAACTGCGGCTTTTGCATTTATCTTATTTATTCCTGGACCACACAGTTTATTCCATATTAAAGCTGCTCTTTGTGTGTTGTGTATCAAGGTTTCAGGATGTCAAAGTTCAACTTTACTCACAGACTCAGACCAATATCTGCCTGTAGGTAACATGATTTTCCTTGAGATGAGACATTGGTTTTTATGTCTTGTGGGTTGCATCTCTGAGATTTGTGAGCCATTTAGTTCATCCATGATCCAAGGTGCAGATTTCAGTTTTCTATTTCTGATGATGATAAAAAGAATGTGCAGTGGAACCTCACTTTACAAGCACCTCCCATAATGTAGAATTCTTGTATTGAGGAAAACAAATTGTAAAGAAGTGACTCACTTAATGAATGATGTTTCTCATAATGAGTGACAATGACCTTTAGTACATACTGCAGTCTGGGTTTAGTGCTCTTTCTGCTACCATCTTAGTGCAGCTTTTGATCACACATTCTTCTGAACTTGTGTTCACACAGTGTTCTCTTTTTTGTCCAAATTTTAATAACCTTCCTAAATATGTCCCCAGAGGCTAAAAGATGGCCATAAGAGAAAGAAAATGAACTTAGAAATGAAATGTAAAATCATTGAAAAACCTGAATGTGGTGTGAGCGTTGCTGATTTAGCATGCACATACACTCAGTCTACATCAAGTATATGCACTGTCCTCAAGAACAAGGACAAAATTAAGGAGATGATGCTTCAAAGGGAGTGACAAGAATATCTAAACAGTGGTTTCATATTCTGGATGATGTCGAAAACTTGCACCATATATGAATACATGAAAAGCCGTTGCAATGCGACTTATTAACAACATACCTTGTGAGAAGATGAGAATGATTTTCGCTGACCTTGTTAAGAAGATGCCAGGATCAACAGTAGCCAAAGAGGTGTTTAAGATAAGCTGGGGGTAGTTCGAGAAGTTTAAAAGAAGTACCAGCATCCACAGTGTTGTGAGGCACAGCAAAGCGGCCAGCACCAACACACAGCAGAGAACTTCATCAGCAATTTCAAGATGCTCGTAGATTCTAAGGGTTATCTTCTGCAATAGGTTTTTAACCATGACTGATGGCTCTGTTCTGGAAAAAGATGCCAAAGCATACCTTTATAACAGCAGAGGAGAATGCATTTCTGGTCACAAGCCAATGAAAGACCATCTCAAATTGCTGTTCTGTGCCACTGCAACAGGGATTGAAAAATTAAATTGCTACTTGTTTATGATTCAGAAACTCCAAGAAGTGTAAAGTCCAGAAAAAGCAAGTTAAATGTGATGTGGAGGTGCAAAAAGAAGGCTTGGGTGACACATGATCTTTTTTGTGATTGGATCAATGAAGTGTTTGGTACTTCAGTGAAAAAATATTTGCTTGAATAAATGGCATGAATAAGATAGAACTTTTAGTGCTTTTTCTGCATGGGATGCATTGTTGTATTTTACATTAATTTGTATGGGATAAATTTTTTCGATCAAGGAGTGTATTGCACTATGAGTAAGATTCTGGAATGAATTATGCTTGCTATGCAATGTTCCACTGTATGAAGTCATTGTAATGATGTGTCAATTAAATTAACAGAAATAGTTATTTGTATTCACGTTAAAACTCTGATAGCACAGCAAATCTGTGACTGACAACAGTTCTATAGGTTTTGAAGAACAAAATTTTATGGTATGGTCAAAGGACTCTTTAAGATTTTTGCAGCTAGGAGTAAATTTTCACAGCTTGTTGGAATCTATGGTTATTATATATCTACAGATTCAATAATGCTCACCTAAATTATGATACTTTTCTACAAAAATTTTAATATGTTTTTTGTTATATATGTTATAAACTCTGGGTGTGAAAAACTGGATCAACAGGCAGCCCTTTTCTACAGATGTAATATACACAGTTTTCAGGGACTGTGCTTTGAACCCTATCACACATTTCTCAAGTACGTTTCTGATTAGTTTCATGCATTAAGTCCAGCTCTGATGAGAGGAGACATAACTGCACAGCCTGTTAATGTAGTCTACTAATAAACTAATGTAATGCTTTGTGTGTTTTAAAAACTCAAGGCTTCACCATGTTCTGAATTTCTCAAACTAACTGGGTGAGTTACTCAACAGATTTGAGTAATATTATTTTTGTTAACATATGTAGATAAAAAAGAGATGGAACCATTCCGTAATCAAACATTTATTTTTTTTAATGAAATTAGAGTGTATTCGAGAAGAAAAATGGATGAGAAGCAGAAAAATGGATGAGAAGCAGAAACATTTGTTACTCAAATTTAATGAATTCACTGAAGCTGGAAAATTCAAATAAGCCATTACATACATAATCAGAGCACTTTTAGAGATTTCATGTGAAAGAGTACTGTGCAAAAGACCACAAAAATATTAAATTAATAATATCATTATTTACTGTAGTCAGACACAGTAATAGAATAAATGTTATTACCCTAAAGAATGGCCATTTAGCAAAAGGGTAAAATCTTCTAGTTCATTGTATCACATCACATTCCTCTTGAATTTCTTCTATATAATAGACATTTTGAACCATTTGCTGGGATATTCTTTGGGATCTTCTTGTGCTCACAATTAGTTTTTCTACTAATGGAAGTTTCCTCAAAATATTTTGTTGGGACAAAATGAGAGCATATGGGCAACAAAAGGATATCAAAACTTGTAGACTAAAAAGCCCTTAATAGTAAGACATTCCCATAACTAGTATCAATAGGATACTTAATCCTTTTCAAAGGGAAGCAGAAAGTACCAACTACAGTTTTGTTTATTTTTTAACACTTTCACTATTTTTTATATATTTTAATTTATCAAACAAAAGATAGTTACTGAGGTACTACCTGTTTGCAATGAACTGTCCAACACTGAAACTACCAGCAAATTACTTAACCATGCCTAGCCCTCCCCCCATCTGGACTCCACAATCCATGGGTTCAATGATCTACTTCTCTTCTGTGAAATTTGAACACCTGTCCTTCTTTGAAGTCATTTCTAAAACTAATTTATATACTGTGGTAAGTTACACTTTGTTGAGCAAACAAAGTAGTGTAGTGAGTTATCTGAACAAGTGACAAAGAAATTTGAACTGCAGTGTGTTATTCTCTGAGTTTGCATTATAATGGGTTTGTCATGACAATTGCTTTGATTTATCAAGTGTACATAATATTTCTTTGATTTATGGTGTGTGTGTGTGTGTGTGTGTGTGTGTGTGTGTGTGTGTGTGTGTTTGTTTGTTTGTTGAAATAAATGAGTGAAATTATGTTTGGAAGTATGTATTTGACACAACTGAGTATAATACCTCCTTTTGTGTGAGTGGGGGAGAAATATTTTTTCCACTAAGCAGCTACTAAAATTTATTTATTTGTATACCAGGTCTGCAGCATTAAAACCATGTTTCCTTTAAAGAGACTATGGTTTCAAATCATCTCAAAATATTTGGAGAACTGTGTTTCTCACGTAGTTCTACTGTAATGGTTTTATCAATGTTAAAAAACTGAAAGAACAGTACTCAGATTAACCTCAAGTAATATAGAGTGGTAATGTAGTTACTCACGTTTATTTATGTAATTGTATTATGTGATTTCTGACCATTTTTAGGTAATCTTGTACTTTCATGTGATTTTATTTAGTACAGAAATGTCCTGTTGGCAGTTGTTAAATGGATATTAAATCAATAACCCACTAAAGATATCCTACAGCCTACGTTTCAGGTATTGATTTTTTTTCCTGGATGTCAAAATCTGTGTTACTAAATATTTTATTTTCTTGTGAGTATTGGGAGTTCCTAGTGTTTGCGTTATTATTAACAAAGTGGTTTCATGCTTTGATAATTTCATGAGGTATTAAATAATGGCCACTATATTACTAAAGTCATTTCATCCTGTTTCCAGACTAATGTTTTGTTGGATATTTTTGTGTTTCATAAACCTGGCTCACAGTAATAATTCTTTGGATGCAAAGTAGGGAATCATTTATTAAGTACTGTTAACACATTGACCAATTGATGCTGTGAAATACCATAGTTCAGTGTCATTCACAAATGCATCAGCTTTAAAAAAAACAGAAGTGAATGTTTTAAAAACTTCCTTCATCACTGTTCATATCAGGTTTAGTGCCCAAATACATAGAACGAGTTAAAGTTCTACTACCTTTTGTAACGATCACATTCTTTTACACTGAGGCAACAAAAGTCATGGGATAGTGATATGCATGGATACAGATGACAGTAGTATCACATACACAAGGTAGAAAAGGGCAATACATTGGAGGAGCTGTCATTTGTATTCACGTGATCCATCTGAAAAGGTTTCCAGTGTGATTATGGTTGTATGACAGGAATTAACATACTCTGAATGTGGAATGCTAATTGCAGCTAGGAATGTGGGACATTCCATTTTGAAAATCATTAGGGAATTCAATATTCTGAGATCCATAGTGTCAAGAGTGTGCTTAGAATACCAAATTTCAGACATTACCTCTCACCATGGACAATGCAGTGGCCGACACCCTTCACTTAACGACAAGAGCAGTGGTGTTTTTGTAGAGTTGTCAGTAGTAACAGACAAGCAACATTACATCAAATAACCACAGAAATCAATGTGGGAAGTACAACAAATGTTTGCTTTAGGACAGTGTGGCAAAATTTGGCATTACTGGGCTATGGCAGCAGGCAACCAATGTGAATGCCTTTGGTAATAGCACATCACCTGCAGCACTTCTTCAAGGCTTGTTACTGTCTTGGTTGGATCCCAGGTGATTTAAAACTGTGGCCTGGTCATATGAGTCCTGGTTTCAGTTCATAAGAGCTGATGGCAGGGTTAGAGTGTTGAGCAGCCCCTCAAAGCTATGGACACACCGTGCAAGCCGGTGATGGCTCCAAAATGGTGTGGGCTGTTTTTACATGGAATGGAGTGAGTCCTGGTTATGTTTGACTACTTGGAGACCATTTGCAGCAATTCATGGACAACAAAGGAATTTTTATGACTGACAATGTGCAATGTCACTGGTCGACAATCTTTCGCGATGGGTTTGAAGAACATTCTTGACAATTCAAGCAAATGATTTGGTCACCCAGATTGCCCACCATGGATTCCATTGAACATTTATGAAACATAATTGAGAGGTCAGTTTATGCACAAAATCATGCTCCAGTAACACTTTTGCAATTATGGGTGGCTACAGAGGCAGCATGGCTCAGTATTTCTGCAGGGGTCTTCCAACGACTTATTGAATCCATGCCACATCAAGTAGCTGCACTACACTTGGGCATAAGGAGGTCTGACACAATATTAGGAGGTATATCGACTTTTGTCAATTAGTATATTTTTGGTATAGGTTTCTGCTGCAGTATTGATTTATTTACTCGTAGTGATTACAAAGTTAGACAATAAGCCTGTTTCAGCATTTTTGCCATTTACGAGCATATCTGTGTACATTTTAGTTTCTGTGTCTATGTATGACACATTATACTTGTGTCTTAGCTGGTATGATACAGTCAATACTGTATCTTGTAGCATAAGTATCAGTTAGCGTGAAATATAATTTCCATTGTAAACATACAGCACTTTTGGAGACGGAGTTCATAAAAAGCTGTCAAAAGTAATTTTATCAAGATCACAAAAACAAAGGTGCTTAGAAAGAGTGTGATCGTAACATACCAGAAAGATAACTGATGCTTACACTCAAAGATGCAGCTATGATGTAAGCATAATGTGCCATATCCAGTCACAGACACTAACATAGGCATAGGGAACAATATTATACTTATTAAACCATCTGTAAGGGTATGCTTAATAATGCCAAAAATGAGCTTGTAGTGTAACTTTGTAATCACTACGACTAAATAAATCAGTGGTGCAGCAGAAATCTCTGTCAAAAATACTATGTCATTCCTTGACCTCAGGCATGCTGTGGGACCACAAAAAAAGATATTGTGATCAGATTAATTACATTAGCAGTGAGTGTGCATAACTGAAGTACTTTCACTGTTAAATTTTATTGCATTCTCTTAATTTTTATGCAAACAATGTGGGAGTGTGGTACTTCCACATAAATATCCTTTATTGGTTTATTCGGCATTTACTTCACACAAAAAAAAAAAAAAAAAAAAAAAAAAAAAAAAAAAAAAAAAAAATTAGTAAACAGGAGAAAACCATGAAGAAAATACTGAAGTTACAGAACGATCCAGCTGCACACAGGGTAATATACTGCACACAACAACAGCCACAAAGTCATTTAGTGTTATGTTGTTTAAATGACTAAATAATACACTGAAGCACCAAAATGATTGTGATTGCGATTTTTGTGATTTTTATTGGTCCCATAAATTACCTTTTGCACAGATATGTACTTGTATCATAGGACAGATTATTTGGCTTACAATCTAGGTAATATGAAATATAAAAGTATATAAAATAGCTAACACATTAAATATACATAGGAGCTTTCGCAGTATATATATAATATTACATGGTACACAATGACTTATGATGCAGTATATTCATAATATTACATGGTACAAAATGACTTACGATACATGATACATACAAAAAAATAATAATAATAATTTTGTGAGATATAATTAGCTTATATTATACATCAGTGGTTCCCAATTATAGTTATTTCCTTAACAATGATTTCTGTTACTAGTTCTTTTTATGATGCATGTGACAAAGAAATAATGAACTCAATGTGGGATGTACAACAAATGTTTGCTTTCGGACAGTGTGGCAAAATTTGGCATTACTGGGCTATAGCAGCAGGCAACCAATGTGAATGCCTTTGGTAATGGCACATCGCCTGCAGCACTTCTTCAAGGCTCGTTACTGTCTTGGTTGGATCCCAGGTGATTTAAAACTGTGGCCTGGTCATATGAGTCCTGGTTTCAGTTCGTAAGAGCTGACGGCAGGGTTAGAGTGTTGAGCAGCCCCTCAAAGCTATGGACCCAAGTTGTCAAGAACACACCGTGCAAGCTGGTGATGGCTCCAAAATGGTGTGGGCTGTTATTACATGGAATGGAGTGGGTCCTGGTTATGTTTGACTACTTGGAGACCATTTGCAGCAATTCATGGACAACAAAGGAATTTTTATGACTGACAATGTGCAATGTCACTGGTCGACAATCTTATCACTCACAGGATGAACTTTTGATCACTATTTGCTAATGTAGTCAGCTACACTATAAAATTCCCGTTGTATCAGGAACTTTTTTAGAGTTGTGGGGAAAGTTTTCTCAGTTTTGAGGTCTTGTAATTTCCTTGGCATTGCTTGTATTAACTTGATGCCAGGGTATGTGGGTTCTTTTTCAAAAATCTTGAGTCTATGTGGAATGCACCACAGTTGTTTTCTGTTCCTTGTGCAGTATGTATGAACAGTCTCATTAGTCTCCAGTTTTGTGTGATCACGTAATGCACTCACAATGGTCTTGAATATATACAATGATGGAAATGTTAGAATGTTTAGTTCTTTGAAACAAGTTTTACACAATTCTTTTTGCTTCTTTTTCAATATAATTCGAATGGCTTTCTTCTGTAATGTGAATATTCTCTTCATTCCTGTGATAGTTGAGTTCCCCCATACTGTGATTCCATAACGCATGTATGGTTCAGAAAGTCCATGATAGACAGTGCACAAGAGGTCCCCGTGAGTGTACTGAGTGAATTGTTTCATTACAAATATCACTGAGCTTAGCTTACTGAAAACGGTATTTATCTGCTGTTTCAAATTTAGCTCACTGTCTATTGTAATACCCAAAAACTTAACTGAAGGTACTTCTTCCAGTCCTCTTTCATCTAAGAAAACATCCATAAGTTCTTATTTTTGTTTATTTTTGAAGACCATGTACATACACTCCTGGAAATTGAAATAAGAACACCGTGAATTCATTGTCCCAGGAAGGGGAAACTTTATTGACACATTCCTGGGGTCAGATACATCACATGATCACACTGACAGAACCACAGGCACATAGACACAGGCAACAGAGCATGCACAATGTCGGCACTAGTACAGTGTATATCCACCTTTCGCAGCAATGCAGGCTGCTATTCTCCCATGGAGACGATCGTAGAGATGCTGGATGTAGTCCTGTGGAATGGCTTGCCATGCCATTTCCACCTGGCGCCTCAGTTGGACCAGCGTTCATGCTGGACGTGCAGACCGCGTGAGACGACGCTTCATCCAGTCCCAAACATGCTCAATGGGGGACAGATCCGGAGATCTTGCTGGCCAGGGTAGTTGACTTACACCTTCTAGAGCACGTTGGGTGGCACGGGATACATGCGGACGTGCATTGTCCTGTTGGAACAGCAAGTTCCCTTGCCGGTCTAGGAATGGTAGAACGATGGGTTCGATGACGGTTTGGATGTACCGTGCACTATTCAGTGTCCCCTCGACGATCACCAGTGGTGTACGGCCAGTGTAGGAGATCGCTCCCCACACCATGATGCTAGGTGTTGGCCCTGTGTGCCTCGGTCGTATGCAGTCCTGATTGTGGCGCTCACCTGCACGGCGCCAAACACGCATACGACCATCATTGGCACCAAGGCAGAAGCGACTCTCATCGCTGAAGACGACACATCTCCATTCGTCCCTCCATTCACGCCTGTCGCGACACCACTGGAGGCGGGCTGCACGATGTTGGGGCGTGAGCGGAAGACGGCCTAACGGTGTGCGGGACCGTAGCCCAGCTTCATGGAGACGGTTGCAAATGGTCCTCGCCGATACCCCAGGAGCAACAGTGTCCCCAATTTGCTGGGAAGTGGCGGTGCGGTCCCCTACGGCACTGCGTAGGATCCTACGGTCTTGGCGTGGATCCGTGCGTCGCTGCGGTCCGGTCCCAGGTCGACGGGCACGTGCACCTTCCGCCGACCACTGGCGACAACATCGATGTACTGTGGAGACCTCACGCCCCACGTGTTGAGCAATTTGGCGGTACGTCCACCCGGCGTCCCGCATGCCCACTATACGCCCTCGCTCAAAGTCCTTCAACTGCACATACGGTTCACGTCCACGCTGTCGCGGCATGCTACCAGTGTTAAAGACTGTGATGGAGCTCTGTATGCCACGGCAAACTGGCTAACACTGACGGCGGCGGTGCACAAATGCTGCGCAGCTAGCGCCATTCGACGGCCAACACCGCGGTTCCTGGTGTGTCCGCTGTGCCGTGCGTGTGATCATTGCATGTACAGCCCTCTCGCAGTGTCCGGAGCAAGTATGGTGGGTCTGACACACCGGTGTCAATGTGTTCTTTTTTCCATTTCCAGGAGTGTAGTTTATTCAGATTAATAATTAACTCATTTTCAGAGAGCCATAGTGCTGTACTACTGACTGATATTTTGCTCAAGTGCCTCCAAATTGTTGGAAACATTTCGCACAGTCATATCATCTGCATAAAGTATTTTGATTTCATTTTCACATGTTTGTATATTATTAACAAATAAATTGAAGAGAACAAGTCTCATTGCAGATCCTTGAGGTACACCATACTTAATGCTTCTAACTTCTGATCTGTATAAGTTATTAATGGCTACATATTGCCTCCTGTTACTTAGATATGATGTTATCCAGTTTGCTGCAAGTCAACAAATACCAGTATTCTCTAGCTTCTTTAATAGGACTGTATGATCAACTGTGTCAAACACCTTGGATAGATCAAGAAAAACTCCAGACACTACCATCTTGTTGTCCAAGGCCTGTACAATTGATTCTGTTAATGATTCAATTGCCGTTTCCATTAGTTTCCCTTTCTGATATGTGTGCTGTGCTGGAGTTATTACATTATGTTTTTCCAACTAAGCAGTTAGTCTGTTTAGCATGAGAATTTCTAATATTTTGGAGAAGCCTGATGCTAAAGATACACGCCCGTAGTTGTTAGGGTCGTCATATTTCCCTTTTTGTATACAGGTACTACTTAAACTAATTTGAATTTATCTGCAAATACTCCTTCTTGGAAAGAGCAGTTGGCAACATCCAGTAGTGGCATAATTATTTCTGCTGCCACCTGCTTGATTAGGTAGTTTGACACTTCATCATGTCCAGCGGACTTTTTTTGCTTTCAGCTTTTTCATAACATTTGTCACTTCCTTTTCAGACACTGGTTTCAGGAACATTGAGTGGCTTGGCTTATCTGTCACAATAGTTTGGCGACTTCCTTGGCTGTTTCCAGAATGAGATTTTCACTCTGCAGCGGAGTGTGCGCTGATATGAAACTTCCTGGCAGATTAAAACTGTGTGCCCGACCGAGACTCGAACTCGGGACCTTTGCCTTTCGCGGGCAAGTGCTCTACCATCTGAGCTACTGAAGCACGACTCATGCCTGGTACTCACAGCTTTACTTCTGCCAGTATCTCGTCTCCTACCTTCCAAACTCTACAGAAGCTCTCCTGCGAACCTTGCAGAACTAGCACTCCTGAAAGAAAGGATATAGTGGAGACATGGCTTAGCCACAGCCTGGGGGATGTTTCCAGAATGAGATTTTCACTCTGCAGCGGAGTGTGCACTGATATGAAACTTCCTGGCAGATTAAAACTGTTCCTTGGGCTTGAAGTGTGTCCGTCCACTGTTCTTTTCTTAACATCACTTTGAAGATGTTGATATTTTGTAGGCTGATAAGTCTAACATCTCTTTCTACACTTCTATCTTCCATTTATGTGTTCAGATTTCCATATACTTCACAAAGCTGTCCAAAATGATCAGAAATTCCTGTTTGTAGGACCTTTGTTGTATATGCATTGCTATATATATTATTATATTGTCAATAAGTGACTCAGTTTTCAAAGTCACTTTTGTTGGTTCCATAACAGTTGCCTTCATGTTGTATTGTAGTAGCAGCTCCTCAAATTTTTGCTTTCTCTGTGTCTCTCTTCCCATATTAATGTTAAAATCACCACATATTACACAATCTTTCATTTTGTTTTTTTCTAGTAGAATAGAGGAAAGGATTTATTTTGCCACTTGGTGATCGCTACATATAGAATACTCTTAACTCATTGTAGATCATACCTGTAATTTCAAAATCTGTTTCTTTGCAATTTGGTAAAGTTTTGTGTGTATCATTCATACTACTATCATAATTCTCTGCTGTTTGGACAAATATTGCTACTCCTCCACCTCTATATTCTGATCTGCAGAAATAGTTTACAAGAACATAATTTTTTATAGTAAGACTGCAAATTTCATTTTCTTTTAAGCCATGTTCACTTATACACAATATGTCTGGGAATATTTCATTTGCCAGTAGTTCTACTTCTAGTTTTTTATTACTCATGTATTGCAGATTTTGATGCAAAATTCTGAGCTTAATTTCTTTTTGCTTACTAATAAAATTCTCAGTCTCTATTTGATTAGCATATTCATGTTCTTGCCATTAATATTTAACTTCCAGTTTTTTGCTTCCCTTGGCTGTACCATGAAAAATCATCTCCATAATGTTGAGACGTAATCTTCCTTCTTACTAAAGTTCTCATGGGCACTGATTCACTAGGCTTTCCTTTATCCCTTTGTGCAGCAGTTTGCTGCTGTTCTTCATCTTTATTGCTTTTGCATTTTGGGCTTAGTTCCAGTAATATATGCTCTTCTTCTGCAGTGAGTTTTGGGTTTTTATTTAGTGTCCTTGTTTCTATTGTGGATATGTTACAATTCAGCTCAGTCTTATTAGGCCTAGCTATTTTTTGTTGCAACAGTTTTGCCTTTCAGATTAATTTGCAATGATATTGCTTTTTCTGGTGTTGGATATTTTGGATTTTGAATTGGTTCTATCATTTCTACTATGGAGCTCTCAAAATTCACCACTTTTTGGTTTTCAATTACTGTCTTCATTTATACTGTGGATAGGCATGCATATTCAAATACAGAGATATACAAACAGACAAAATACGGCACTGCAGTCAGCAATGCCTACATAAGACAACAAGTGTCTGACGCAGTTGTTAGATCAGTTCCTGCTGCTACAATGGCAGGTTATCAAGATTTAAGTGAATTTGAACATGGTGTTATATTTGCCACACAAGCCATGGGACACAGCATCTCTGAGGTAATGATGAAGTGGGAATTTTTCCACATGATCATTTCACAAGTGTACCGTGGATATCAGAAATCTAGTAAAACATCAAATCTCTGACATCGCTGCATCCGGAAAAAGATCCTGCAGGAATGGGAGCAACAACAACTGAAGAGAATCGTTCAACATGGCATAAGTGCAACTCATCCACAAATTGCTGCAGATTTCAATTCTGGGCCATCAACAAGTGTCAGTGTGTGGACCATTCAACGAAACATAATCAGTATGGGCTTTCGGAGCCAAAGGCCCACTTGTATACCCTTCATGACTGCACAACACAAAGCTTTACAGCATCTCTACAGATGGTATTATTTAGAGGGTTTCCTCCAGCACTAGAAACAAAATAATTTTCAGAAGTCACCCTATTCCACTGGATCAAACCAAGTAACATTTGTGAAAACAAGCCAAGGAGTCATTGTTGTGGTATGGATTGACAGTCATTTAATTCTGATGCAATGAGTCCACTTTCATTATACACTCCTGGAAATTGAAATAAGAACACCGTGAATTCATTGTCCCAGGAAGGGGAAACTTTATTGACACATTCCTGGGGTCAGATACATCACATGATCACACTGACAGAACCACAGGCACATAGACACAGGCAACAGAGAATGCACAATGTCGGCACTAGTACAGTGTATATCCACCTTTCGCAGCAATGCAGGCTGCTATTCTCCCATGGAGATGATCGTAGAGATGCTGGATGTAGTCCTGTGGAACGGCTTGCCATGCCATTTCCACCTGGCGCCTCAGTTGGACCAGCGTTCATGCTGGACGTGCAGACCGCGTGAGACGACGCTTCATCCAGTCCCAAACATGCTCAATGGGGGACAGATCCGGAGATCTTGCTGGCCAGGGTAGTTGACTTACACCTTCTAGAGCACGTTGGGTGGCACGGGATACATGCGGACGTGCATTGTCCTGTTGGAACAGCAAGTTCCCTTGCCGGTCTAGGAATGGTAGAACAATGGGTTCGATGACGGTTTGGATGTACCGTGCACTATTCAGTGTCCCCTCGATGATCACCAGTGGTGTACGGCCAGTGTAGGAGATCGCTCCCCACACCATGATGCCGGGTGTTGGCCCTGTGTGCCTCGGTCGTATGCAGTCCTGATTGTGGCGCTCACCTGCACGGCCCCAAACACGCATACGACCATCATTGGCACCAAGGCAGAAGCGACTCTCATCGCTGAAGATGACACGTCTCCATTCGTCCCTCCATTCACGCCTGTCGCGACACCACTGGAGGCGGGCTGCACGATGTTGGGGCGTGAGCGGAAGACGGCCTAACGGTGTGCGGGACCGTAGCCCAGCTTCATGGAGACGGTTGCGAATGTTCCTCGCCGATACCCCAGGAGCAACAGTGTCCCTAATTTGCTGGGAAGTGGCGGTGTGGTCCCCTACGGCACTGCGTAGGATCCTACGGTCTTGGCGTGGATCCGTGCGTCGCTGCGGTCCGGTCCCAGGTCGACGGGCACGTGCACCTTCCGCCGACCACTGGCGACAACATCGATGTACTGTGGAGACCTCACGCCCCACGTGTTGAGCAATTTGGCAGTACGTCCACCCGGCCTCCCGCATACCCACTATACGCCCTCGCTCAAAGTCCTTCAACTGCACATACGGTTCACGTCCACGCTGTCGCGGCATGCTACCAGTGTTAAAGACTGCGATTGAGCTCCGTATGCCACGGCAAACTGGCTGACACTGACGGCGGCGGTGCACAAATGCTGCGCAGCTAGCGCCATTCGACGGCCAACACCGCGGTTCCTGTTGTGTCCGCTGTGCCGTGCGTGTGATCATTGCTTGTACAGCCCTCTCGCAGTGTCCGGAGCAAGTATGGTGGGTCTGACACACCGGTGTCAATGTGTTCTTTTTTCCATTTCCAGGAGTGTAGTTTGGCATAGGCACTTCATTTAATGAGCTCTATATGATTATTGTGTGGCTTTTAAATATATGTAAGTGTGCATGTGGAAAATGAGTGTTATGTGTGCCCATTGGTGAAATGCACTGAGTATCTAAACTTGGATTATATGTGACACTGGCAGAGAATAGAAATCCCACCTGTCACATGGTTGTAATGAGTCTAACAAAATGACAAAAGTTACATTTTATGTTTTCCTTCAACAATTCTAAAACTGTGCCTTCTAGCAAACATATTTCCCAGTGCAAAATTAAGGTACATCGAATTTCCTACAGAAAGGGTCCTATTTATTTTTTCTCTATGCCTAATAGTTTCTGCATTACAGCAGGTAGAAAAATCACAGATTATTATTAGAAACAGTGCTTTAGTGGTATAAAATTTATGTTGACTGTTAAATGGAGTGAGTTAAAAACAAATATTAAATGTATGTAGCATGTCTAAGTGCCATGGAGCTGAGCCGTACTAAGGGATAAATAGTGTTCTGGGCGGGAGGTGTGGGGGGGGGGGGGGGAGGGGGGGCGGAACAGAGTGGAGGGTAAAAGCTCAAGGGAAGGTAGATCACTGAATTGCAGTCATGCAAATCTCTCCTTCATAGGTCTGCAAAATGAAGAGCAAGCTGGTAGTTCCTCATTCCCTCTACTACACTTCGTCACTAAAATCAACTGGAAGGGAGGGGTGGGGCAGAGCTTATTTTCCACAAAGTGTGTTAGCACTACTTTGAATACAGATGTGAGTTGTTAATAATAGAAACACAAGCAAAGCGTATGGACAGATTCAACCTAAATCTCCGCACACTTTTCTACACTGCCACAGAGGATATTGACTCTTAGTCATCCTGTAGGGCAGATGTAGCATTCTTCCAGGAGAGGCATCTTCCTGTACAATGAGCACCACTTGCTTTTTATTTTGAGGACAGACTATACTTGTGCAGCATTTTTTCTCCAGCTCTCTTATGGAAGCAGACAAAATAACTTCACTGAGGTCATGATTATACAGGGTGAGTCACCTAAAACTTGCACTGCAAGTATTGTGGAAATGGAGACTGAATTGATTGGTAGTCAGAGAACTGCTCTCATGCGCATAGTCATGTCATACCCCTCCCCATCCAGCTTTCCCCCCCCCCCCCCCCTCCCCTCCTCGACTTATCTGGATGATTAACTGTTCAGTTGCAGCATATTGCCCAGCCTTCCCACACCACTGTATTTAGTGTTCACCTAGGGAATCAATTGCACTAGTACACAAATAGTTTTATTTTCCATGATAGAGTCATTGATCCATTTATGATTCACTTTCCCCACAGTGTGTGTTTACAAGAAGATTATATCATATTAGTCAAAAACACGCCACATACTATGCACATCATGTGACAAATGGATATACAATGTATCCATCACAGAAAGGAGGTGACAATTGTAGTGTGACTCAACAGTGTATATCACGCCAATGTGAAAATTCTTACCACAAGTAGATTTAGTGTATATCACTTAAGTGTATATACATAATGAATAATGACTAACTGCCTAAAGAATAACCTGCGAGATGTCATTGGATATAGTTTCTATTTTGCTTCACGATAAAATGCTTTTAGTAAAGGAATGAAATCCTCTTCAATGTTTCAACCTTGCCTCATTCATTGGTATTATTACTTAAACCTACAGTGAGCAGATAGGGCAACACTACTCTAGGCCCTAGCAGACAGGAGTACTTCTTGTAAGCAAAAGCCGTATCTCCTCCAGTACCTATAAAAACAATAAAGAGTATGAAGGAAGAGGGTCACCAGATCACATCCTTGGCCTGTTCAAAGACCTGGTCATTGAATAAAAACTGTTGTCATCCTCATACAATAATCTAAATCTATTGGTTTGTCACCAACCTTTACCACAATTAACTCTTAACAGTCATATGACAAAACCAGACAGGATAAACACATCAAAACTTACTAAAATATTGGTCTTATTGCAATCAAATCTTGAAATCCTTAGTTCCTGATATGGTTTATGTATTAACCTTTAAGGGGTCATATCAGTGAAGTGACGTGCTGCTGGACTACATGGCACAGTAGTACTGTTGTTGCACATAATAGGCCTTTAATTTTAGAATAGGGACTTGTCATCTCTTCCTCCCCCTCCTCCTCGTCTTCCTCCTCCTCACAGTCTTGTTACATATGTTTGATTTATCTGAGCTTGAGGCACCATTTTGTTTGGTGTATGCACATTGTTAGACCAATCTGCATCTTCTTTATATACTTTTAAACAAATGTCTGCCAGGTGGCTAGAGACTTAAGTCATCTGGTCTGCATAAGATGAGTCATCTATTCTGCATAAAATGTAACCATACCATCTTTGTCTGACAACAGTACCCATTACGGATCATATTGCAGGTTCCAAACTACCCCTTATATATTCATTAAGGATCTTATCCTTAAGGATGATCCCACTTGAGACATCACAGTTAATGCATCTCCTTTGAGTGTACTTTTTGCACATGCCTCTTCTCTGTGACCTATACCTCACTGCCAAAAATCATTGTAGGACTAATAGCTCTTCTGTATAGTTTCTCTTGATTTGGTTCCTTTTAATTGGACAGAGTCCTGAAAAGATCAATCCTACCTAATTCTGTATTCTGTTGTAGTTGTGCTGGTGGTCATACCAGCACTCTAATGCCTCTCACCACTTCTCCAGCAACTCTTGACTGTTTTGTTCGTCTTATATCAATACCATGTCATCAGCTTACAAAATATTCTGGTGACTTTTATAGTGAGGTACTCTGATAATTCATAATAATATTAAACAGGAGTGGGCACTAGAGTTCTGTATAGATATACTCCAACATTTACATTGAAACTCTCCCATTGTCCTTCTGAACCCCAGACATGCATACTAACATTATTGTACATATTTTCAAAATGCTCACATAATGTTCAGGCACATTAGGTTCTTAAGCATGCCATATTAACAACTGAAGCATGCAGTCAAAGGCTTTTCTAGACCAGTAAATCACAGCCACAGATTTACCCTTACCCATTGCCATTCTTACAGCATTTACTTTGTGTGGTGCCTTTGCCTAGACAGAAACAATATTACTTTTCTGTTCCTTCTCCTATCGTTCCTCCGCTTCAGCATTTTAGGTTACGCTTTTTCATCTTCCTCCCTGTGTGCTCCTGAAGGCCGGTTCATCCATCTGACATGGTGACTTGGTAAAGCATAATTCCCAGCCGTGGGTCGACAGGTAGGGTTCGCATGTATTCCTTGGTACAGGCCAGGCCCAGGGAGGGGTGATTGCCTCAGCTGTTACCTTCCCAAATTGCCAATTGATCCCTGTTTCAGGTGTTCAGGAGATGTGACCTGAGGTGTAAACAATCATTTAAGGTGTGTACGACCTCCCTCTGAGGGGGAGGGGGGATGGGGGGGGGGGGGGCAGTTGGAAGGAGTGCACCATCAGAGATGCTGGCAATTGTGGGGGATTTTCTTCCACTGAACCAAAAATCTTCTTCACAGTCTATGTCTACTAAACATAAACAGAATGAGGCTAACGATTCAAAGACGCAGGTTGAGCTTACTAAACAAGCCTGTGACGAAATGTGCTATTATTCTTCAAATCTTCTCTCCTTTCTCTATCAGTCCTGCCTCATAAGGGTCTCATACTGAAGAGAAATACTCAGGCGTACAAGGCAGAAACGCAACTGCTTTCAGGCCATTCTTCTGTCCGTGAGCACTATAATCTGACAACTTTTTCCCATTGAAATGGCGAGAATAAGTGGAGCAATAATAAGTGGAGAATAATTGGAATGAATTAGCAGAGGTTTTTAACTTGGCGGAGGCATCTCTTACAAATCGAAATCAGGTTCATTCAATTGCCGTAGATCGGAGACTGGAAGACTTGTGAGAATACGGCAAGTAAACAATACTCTGACGAAAGGGGATTTTAGGGGTGAGCCCTATACCGTTTCTTCTAAGTATTGTGGACAGACATATTACAACCTCTTTCATACATCTCATTAAGTGACTGTAATGAGAAAATTAGGGCCTAATATGAAGGCTTGCACAAAGCGATGATCAGCAGTATGAGTTCTGACTTTTGATTTTCTCGTTAAATAAGATACAATATTCTCCCATGAGTTTTGTGGACCTATAAATGGATGGACTGACGTCTTAATAGGTAGACTAACACTAATTTCTTGTACCTTATTTTCGCGGTCTTTGTGCAAAATGTACAATAACAGCAGTAGAATCCTTCTGTGGTCAGCTTCAAATGTCAGCTCTGAATAGTGTTCTTCAAAAAGAACATCATCTTCCTTCAACTGGTTCTCAACTGAGTTCTCAAAACATTCACCCACTAATTTGGCGGCTGCCAATAGGAACACTTCTATAGGGCTGTATGCTGAAGGAAACCTAGGTCTTCAGACTCGTACATGTGTGGGATGTGGTGGTCAGTAGACAGGTATTTTGTTATTGCCCACTGTGTCAGCTTTTCTGGAATATTTCGAAAACACGTTTCGGCTTGCAGGAGGGCTGGGGGGAAGCATATTGTTCAACATCCTGGTATGTACCCCAACACATTTAAGTGCCCAGTCCTCCTGAGAAGAACAGAACTACTTTTGTGAGACTGGAATAATTAACAGCTGGCTGCCACAGCGAGCGAGGGGTTACAGGTACAGAGACTCCCCATCTCCTTACGATCCAAGAAAAAGTCCGCAATAGATGCTGCCTCCTGAAACTCCTCTTCGGCTGGACATGGGGACGGCATCGTTCCACCATCCTTCACATCTACAAATCCTTGATCTGCCCCATCCTTTGTTATGCCAGCATCTCCTGGATTTCTGCCCCTCCCAGATTCTATAAAGCCCTCCAAATCCTTGAACGCCATGCACTCTGCCTCCTGTCCCCCACACAGATCCTCTACGACCTCATCCCCATCCCACATCTTCTTCTTTTACTCGAACACATCCACACCCTGTACATCGTCTGCAGACTTGATCCCCCCCACCTCCTGGTGTCTTCTATCCTCTCTACCCCCAGCCCATTGCTGTGCCTTCACTGTTGTTTCCCCCCCTCTCTCCATCTCCACACCCTCCACCTTCTTTCCCAAGGCAACTTCCAGCACCTATCCCTCCCGCATGATGAGCTTCACCATGATATCTACCCCTCTTACCGACTCTAGTTCTACCTTCCCCCCTCCCACTCCTCAGGGATCACTCTGCCCTCCTCTTCCCTTCCCCTGAGCGGTTTTCCTCCCTCCTCCACTCCCTCCCTTTCCAGTGCACCGCTTCCATGTCTCTGTGCTCCTTCCTGACTTGTCTTCCCTCTCCGTCTCCCACTGCACCCATCTCCTGCCCCTTAGTGCGCCCCCTGACCCACTTTCTTTTCATCCCAACCCCTCGAGCCCCCCTCCCCCACCGTCCTTTCTTGTCCCCTCTTTTCCCTTCTCACAGGCCTCTCCTCCCTCGGCAAGTCCCTCCTGGTGGGTTTTATTCTTTGTCGTGTGTGCTCCGTCCTGTGCAGTGGTTTTAAAGTGTCATCGTTCTGGAATGTATTAATAGTGTGCCCAACTTTTCACTTGTGCACGACTTCAGCGTATTTTATGAGCTCTGCAAATAGCCATCTGTGTTTATTATCTTTATGTGGACTTTTTAAACTGTTCAACAATGAACATCTCCATGTGAGTGTATATTTTAAGCCCCACTGTCTCCCCTTGTTATGTTGTTATGTCCCCTTTTTATCGCCTTTTATGTGTATCATTTCATCTTTCTATTTATACTGTCACTTGGCTGAAGAGCGATGGAGAGTGCCACTGACAGTCCTTCTGTGATCATATGGGGCTGGGGAATGAAATTACAATAAAGGAAAAAAAACAGGCACAGTGAGAAAGTGGGTTGCCGTTCTAATAGTATTATTACTCATCCTTATGTTCTTCCCAGCAGCAGCTATTCACATATAGAGCAGCAGGAGGCTACTCCCCTGTACTTCAGTTACAGCTTGCACTCCTGTGATTACTTCCCATGTAGGGGTATTGGCTAGACTGGCTGGAGCAACTCTTTAGTGCTCTCTGCTAGACTAATAGAGAAAATATCCTCTCCACATCCAACAGTTATTGACAAATGTGGCGTAAGCTACTGTCTAGCGGCAACCGAAATTGTTTAAATAAAGAATATTCCGCTGTACATACAAAATGAAGACTTATTTCCATCCTAAACAGCGGCCCAGCACAGAGTGAGTCTTCCCAGATGGGGGAGGTGAGAGGAGAGGGCCAACAGTGCCCTGTGGTGGTGTTGTGAACTAGGTCAGTTGGTCTCCAAATATCGAAGTGATCACAAAATTTTACATTCCCTCTAATAAATTTAAATTTCCCTTCATTTTTTGAATTTCCCCTCCAAAATTTCAGTTTCCCAGGATTTCCAGGGGAGGGGAAAGGGGCATACATGCTGGCTAGGGAAAACCCCTGATATTATCAGGTGATTGGGCTAATTAATTGATCAATTAATTAATGTGCATAATTAATTTGATATCAAAATTGCACCCACGCTCTCATCACCTCACTAATATTGGTATTTCACAGCTACTAAAGCTAAATAGTGACTGCGCAACTCTGCCTTATTCAAAAATATTTATGTTACGACAATTAGCCTTCAAGACTATGAATTCACTGGTGAAAGACAATGTTACTGCATGCAAAACGTTTCAGTGGGTGAAATCACAATTTTTTTCTAATGTGCTTTTGGTTATTTATATGAAGAGTCGTTACAACTTGAATGCTCTCGATTACAACATGTTCCCTGCTCACTTTGTATGCACAGACTCAATTTGCTTAAAAGGAATGAACTCATTTCAAAGTATAAGCCCTGCTTTAAGAACTGTGAGTCAAATACGCAATGACAGATTGATGGACCACCATCAATTAAGATGTATTGTGTTAGAAGTATAGGTGAAATGACTAGTAATAAATAATGATGTCTGTTCCATAGTCACAACAGCCAAGTAAGATGTTACAATTTTTTAATAACCTGTAGCTTTACTTCATGGTTTCTATTATGATGAACATACACACTTCATATTGAAATATGTTGCATTCTTAGTATACACAGAAGATGCCAGAATAATAGAGACACTCTCTGACAGCATTTAATCACTGTGTTCTTTCGAGGATGTGAAATGTAGTAGTAGTACGAGGCTCGGAACTTTACAATTGCCAACTACTTGTTTACATGTTTCAAAGTTTTACTGAGCTTCAAAGTAGTCATCAGCATTGTGTATAACCCGTTGCCAGCAATGTGGAAGTCATAGGATAATCTTAGCAGTGCCAGTTGTGTTGTCAGTTCAAGTGGCGCGGTCTATTGCCTGACGAATTTGTAGGAATTCTGAAGCGAATGCCATGAAGTGTTTCCTTCAGTTTAGAAATCGAGTTTAGCTCACGAAGGCTTAAGTCAGGGGAATGCAGTAGGTGGTATACCACTTAGCAGCCCCATCACTCAAACAAATTAGTAATAGCTTGCACTGTACGTGCTTGAGCATTGTCCTGCAAAATGATAGTCAGGTCCTGCAGAAAGTGTCCTCACTTCTGTCTCTATGCTGTTCATTTTTGGAACACAACCTACGACCAGCTTAGAAACAGAAGTGATGACACTTTCTACAGGGCCTGCCCATCATTTTGCAGGACAATGCTCAAGCACGTACAGTGCAAGCTGTTACTGATTTGTTTGACTGGTGGGGCTGGCGAGTGCTATACCACCTACAGCACTCCCATGACTTAAGCCCTCGTGAGTTAAACTCGATTTCTAAATTGAAGGAAACACTTCACGGCATTTGCTTCAGAACTGCTACAAATTCGTCGGGCAATAGACTGCGCTACTCGAACTGTCAACACAAATGGCGCTGCTAAGTATATTCTACGGCTTCCACATCGCTGACAATGGGTTATGCACAATGCTGGTGACTGCTCTGAAGGTCAGTAAAACTTTGAAACACGTATCTGTTTTGTACGAGCAGTAAATAAATAGTTGCTACTATTAAAGTTCCAACCTTTGTAGTAGTAGCTTTATTCATCCGTAGATCTCTTTTTACAAGGATATAGGACATGTCAAAGTATTTACAAATTTAGACCAATTTAAAGTAAGCTAAATGTGGAGGAGAAGAAAAGGTTGTCGCAAAATTCACCAGTATCCCCTATAAACATATGATGATGTCACTTCGACTATTCAACCATCATATACATCAAGGAGAAGGAGAAGATGGCATGGATGCACCGAATCTTATGTTCGCTGCTATTCAAGACCCAGAATTCTACAGGTTTCCTGCTCTCCATCAACTCAGGAAGATGTGTGGAAATTGTGTTGCTGTGTCTGCTTATGAAAATATAAAATTACTTTTAGCTGGATGACAAATAGATGAATTTTTACCTTGCAATCTGTGTATGACTTTTCTTCAACCTGTTCCCACTTTGGTTGGTTTTCTTCAAGTACTGGCAATATAATTTTAGACATATTTGCTATATGTCTTTGAAAGTGGACATGGTCATGTGCCTCCTGCTCCCATAAGCCAATTCGTGCTGCACAATAGGAGTAATCCCATGCAGCCTTTCTGTATATTTTATTATCTTCCGTATTGAACTTCACCTTCATTTGTGTCCTGAACATCATTTATATACACAAAGCAATAGGGGAAGGGTGTTTTTTGTAAATAATAACCACAAAGACATTCATTTATTCAATTAATACAGATACAATTTTATTTTTGAGATAAAGTTCCGTTCTTGAGATACAATTTAGTTCTTGAGGTACAGATCAGTTCTTAAGGTACAGTTCAGTTCATGACATACAATTTGGCTCTGATATTTCAATTCATAGATGCTTTTAACATATATGCTATTACTAAAACAAGGAAAAAATGATCCTCTCAACAGTAAAACTGACTGAGAATATTTTTACATTTTTTCCAGTAGCATTAAATGGGAATATTTTACAATTGTTTTATAAATCTTCGCTAAAAACTAATGCAGAGATACTTTTTTACTACAGTATAATTACATACTCCCAACAGCATACGCTTTACAATAATTCTGATGGACTGTGAGCTATATACACTTAAAAACTAATTAGTCTTTGACAGCTAGTGCCATGTGAAACTTTAAAAACTATCTTATTTACATGACACGCATTGTACATAGATATATAATAGAGGGAAACATTCCACACGGGAAAAATATATTTAGAAACAAAGATGATGTGACTTACCATACGAAAGCGCTGGCAGGTCGAAAGAAACACAAACAGACACATACATACACACAAAATTCAAGCTTTCGCAACAAACTGTTGCCTCATCAGGAAAGAGGGAAGGAGAGGGAAAGATGAAAGGAAGTGGGTTTTAAGGGAGAGGGTAAGGCGTCATTCCAATCCCGGGAGCGGAAAGACTTACCTTAGGGGGAAAAAAGGACGGGTATACACTCGCAAACACATACATATCCATCCACACATATACAGACACAAGCAGACATATTTAAAGACCTTTAAATATGTCTGCTTGTGTCTGTATGTGTGTGGATGGATATGTATGTGTGTGTGAGTGTATACCCGTCTTTTTTCCCCCTAAGGTAAGTCTTTCCGCTCCCGGGATTGGAATGACTCCTTACCCTCTCCCTTAAAACCCACTTCCTTTCGTCTTTCCCTCTCCTTCCCTCTTTCCTGATGAGGCAACAGTTTGTTGCGAAAGCTTGAATTTTGTGTGTATGCATGTGTCTGTTTGTGTTTCTATCGACCTGCCAGCGCTTTCGTATGGTAAGTCACATCATCTTTGTTTTTAAATATATTGTACATAGATATATTTACATGTGTGCACATAGTACACCCATGCTGTCTATGAATAAATAATTATTTAGATGATATATATTTGCTTATGCTTTTATACATTTCTCAATACATTTTACTTTTTTAACTTTTCTCACAGCACACACACACACACACACACACACACACACACACACACACACACACACACACAAACTCACTCTCTCTCTCTCTCTCTCTCTCTCTCTCTCTCTCACACACACACACACACACACACACACACACAATGCGGTGACAGGCCGATTTTAGACTGCAGCACAGTGTACACCTCATGTCGTCTCAATTGAATACTAGTTTTCCATAACATATGCAGTGGCTGCGGTGAAGCACTGTGAACACCACTGTCAGGCACTGCAAATAGTCTTTGATAGAGAGATCTCAATATCATATGGTTCACACCATTAGCCTGTCTCTGGGTGTCGCCTTCCAACCTGCAATAAACATACATTTTTGATTACAGACCCACAAACACAATCAGCAGTGCATTCACCTCATCTTACATAAGGTCGATAAGCTTCTTGTTCTGTGAATATACCAACAGGGTTATTGGTCATGTAAGATGACATGTGGAATTCATTACCATGGTACCTCATTAATTCATATGGATTGCAGTTCATCACCCAATATATGATGCTGTCTGTATCCATATGATGTAACTTAGGATCAGTGGAATGAGGTATCACAAACTCATAATGAAAGCAGTATGTGTGGAATTTGGACAGGTTTAGTATGCACATCTCCACACAGATAGGTCTCGTGAAAACTACTGCTACCTTTGCCATCCTCACAGCAACAAGTTCTTAATGAATGTTGTGACACGTTTAAAATTTTGTCTGACAATGCATTCTATCACTCCCCAAAGCCCATCCCATTTGGTGTTAATCAAAATTTCACGATATTCCCTCAAATTCACCAATGTTTTGCAGAAAATTTATTTATTCATTAATTTTAAAAACTCATTCTCAAAGTCACTCATTGTGGAAGCTCTGTGCCTCAGATTCAAGTCAATATACTCCTTCATCCAGAGGGACTGCTTGAAGGAGATAGCCCATGTGATTCTAACCAGCTTCATCTTGAATCTGAGATACTGTTGGAGAATACAGAATGAATCATATATCTCCACTTATTCCCCAGCATTGTTATCGGTTATTTTGGGGTGAAGCCTCCTCACCAGAGAAGTTGCTCTGGACACAGTGGCAAATCATGCATATTAATATGGTATTTGAGTTCTGTCTTCACCACATACCCCACATCAGAATCAACCAACATAACCCCCTTGATTTTTCCACCTAATTCCCTTGATTCATCTTCGGGCACCTGTCGAAACTCCTCAATCAGCAGTGATCGTTGCATGGCATGCCCATATGTTATTTACATTCAGATACGTGACGTAACTCAAATCAAGGGATGGCCTGAACCTGTCACCCATCTGTGAGATATTTGCCTTGGTGTGCCTATGGACACATTGGCCAAGTCCACCATACATCTCTCGCTCAAAGAAAATAAGCATGTCGGTATCGGTCAGTAGTTCAATGCTGCACTTCATTTTCTTGAGCATAGCATCCCAGGATAACCCAGGTGCCATGTAATAAAATACAGGATCCAGAGAATATGTGGCTATGCATAGACTCCGGAATTTCTCGGAAACATCCAAAAGCAATCCCACGGCTGTGTTCTCGTGAAGTCATGCGTACTCTCCTAAAGATATGATCCTGAATTCCTGCCAGACATTCTCAGCGTGCTCATACTCTACATCTGACATGGCATCACCTGTGAGGTTACTGCAGAATGCAGTTACTTCAGATAGCCTGGTTTCATTGAGTTTTACCGTAGTATCCAGATATTCATACAGGAAACTCCATTTCCTAATCACAAGTTGAAACTTTTCCTCATGGGGAAATGCAGTTCGAGTGATGTGTATACCCTCCTGAGGTAGAGTTTCAACGAGTTTCTGGAGTGGCCCCTGGATAAAACGTAGCAAGTCAAGGAAGCGGAGCGTAATTCTTGGCATCATTCGTTTGGAGAATGAAGCATATTACTCGACGTTCTCAGCCAGGACACTGACGTAATTTTTCTCCCACCCAAAATAAGCCAAGTGCTCAATAAGAAAGTGAGTCATACCAGCTTAAATTATGGAGGAAAACGGGTATGTGCCTTGCTAACTGGTACTTCAAATTGCATGTATTGTGAGCTGGCCACAGAACTTACCCTAATGACAGTGGTACCTATGAGGAGTTTCAGCTTTTTTATCTAACAGCAGCCCACTGATACGGCAGTCAACCAGGTTATTGTACAAACCTTCACTCTCCTTTGCTTTGGTCATGGGAAGGTTGTTGCTGTAAAGTTCATCAACCTTCCATGAAAGTTTTTCGAGCTCATTGAGAAGCCAAACAGCAGAATAATTCCCAAAATAAGATTTGTAATGGTTGAGACTTGAATCATAGTATGATAAAATTTGGTATGCTGCCACATATGGTATGTGTTTTTCTGTGAAGGTAGTATTTGAAGCTGTGCGTCATCTTCACAGCGGGTCACAGGAGCGAGGAGACATTCAAAGTTGGCATACACTATAAATGGGCATCACTCCCGATGATGAGCATTTTTAAACTTAATGAATTTGGTTTCCTCAGTAGCCATAATAACAGGTACCTGATCCTTGGAAGCGCAGTCGACTAGATGCTTTGCAAAATACTCGCTTTTGGAAAAAGAAGTCAAACATCTTAAGCAAATATGCTTTACACATGATTGGTTGACAATTGGCAGGAAAGGAGATGGGGCATGTCTTTGATCCAAACGTAATGATAATTGCCTTTCTCCTTATTTTTCTCATCGGAGAATAAGAACATATTTACATGAATCTTACACTCATCAGCAAATTTTGAGAAATGGAGGGGGCCGACAACTATACGCTTGTTCTGCTCATCTGACTAGCATTTCTCCAGGCCATAGACATGAACCAATACTCCAATATTCTGAGCCTCAAATTTAGGTATATCCTGGATCTTAATGGGAAATATTCGATACAATCAAAGCTATAACACTTACGAACATCAATACCTTTGCCATATCAAGATGAGCACTGCGAATCTTTTGGGTAATTTCTCTCACAAGCCAGAATGGACCATGCAAAATTAGTCAGATCGGTTTTATTTTGGACATTAATGCATGCCTTCTTATCAGCTATATCCTTAGGGAGCTTCATATAGCTAGACCCTCCTTTTACTGGATCATAGATGTGTGTATGTATGTCAAGGTGTAGTATTTGGCTGAGCACTGTAGCTGACACTGTAACTTCCATATTGGAAAACCAGGCCAGTATAGCTCTCAAGGTGGATTCACGAAACTACTCGGTGATTGATGTGTTCCATGCTATCACGAGAACGAAGACTTGTGTCTTCAACAGTAGAGGTGGCTCCAGGGGGGGATTAGGGGTTGGGGGGTGGGGTGGGGGTGGTGCGACAGTTCAATGCACACCACTGCACCACATCTAATGATGGGACATCACGGATCATTAACAACCTTGAGGAGTTCTGTTTCCATGAGAGGAAGACACACTCTTAGAAACCCACCAGGGTCGCAACACCCTCCAGCCGGATTCTGAATCCTAGTGAACAAGATCCACTCCTTCACTCCTCAAAGGTGTCTGCAGTCACTGAGTATTCTAACTGCAACACAGTGTAACTGACCTAAAGTCTTTCACTAAAGGAACAGGTGAAGGAGCTGCCACTAGCCATAGGATCATTGCTATTACTAATACTACTACAACTACATGACGAAGCTGCTTGCAGTGAGGTTTTGTGAGGTATGTGCCCTACCTTGCGAGATCGGCGAGGACAAGAAGGTAGAGAAAAAGGAGATGCTGCGGTATCAGACCAGTGTGAGCATCCTGGCTGCGGCTGTTGCTGCAGCCCTGAACCACTTGCTGGAAGGAAAGTGACCCATGGATGTCAGAGCGGTGCTGGGGCGGCAAGAGTGGGGCAGTGGTGGTGGCGGCCGCAGTTTCCTGCATGGCGACGAGGTCCGTCTTACATGGCGAAGCAAGCCTCACCCAGCCCCGCTTTGGCAAAACAAGCTCCGCCGTCCTCAGTACCTCCGCTATGGTGTATTGCGGGATTTGTTCCCCTGATGCAGCCGCTGTAGAAGAGAGAGATAATAAGGAAAATTAACTACAACATTCCAGACATTGCCAGCTGCTGCTGCTACAAGGAAAGAAATAACACTGACTATTATTATTTGTAAATAGAATGAGTACATTCATATACACTGAAGAGCCAAAGAAACTGGTACATCTGCCTAATATTGCATAGGGCCCCACCGAGCACGCAGAAGTGCAACATAACGTGGCACGGACTCGATTAATGTCTGAAGTAGTGCTGGAGAGAACTGACAGCTTGAATCCTGCAGGGCTGTCCATAAATTCGTAAGAGCACGAGGGGATGGAGATCCCTTCTGACAGCATGTTGCAAGGCATCCCTCACATACTCAATAATTTTCATATGTGGTGCCTTTGGTGGGCAGCGGAAGTGTTTAAACTCAGAAAAGTGTTCCTGGAGCCACTCTGTAGCATTTCTGGACTTTTGGGGTGTTGCATTGTTCTGCTGGAATTGCCAAAGTCCGTCGGAATGCACAATGGACATAAATGGATGCAGGTGATCAGACAGGATGCTTACGTATGTGTCACCTGTGAGAGTCGTATCTAGACATATCAGGGGTCACACATCACTCCAACTGCACATGCCTCACAGCATTAGAAAGACTTCAACAGCTTGAACAGTTCCCTGCTGATATGCAGGGTCCATGGATTCATGAGGTTCACTCATACCCGTACACGTCCATCAGCTCAATGCAGTTTGAAACGAGACCTGTCGGACCAGACAAAATGTTTCCAGTCATCAACAGTCCAATGTCAGTGTTGACAGGCCCAGGTAAGGTGTAAAGCTTTGTGTTGCACAGTCATCAAGAGTACATGAGTGGGCCTTCAGCTTCGAAAACCCATATCGATGATGTTTCGTTGAATGGTTCACACTCTGACATTTTGCTGCCTCTGGATCTCGGGGTCCCAAGTTCGATTCTTGACCGGGGTTGGGGATTTTCTCTTCTTGGGGACTGTGTGTTTATGTTGTCCTCATCATTTCATCATCATCATCATCATTCGTGACAGTGGCTGGATTGGACTGTGTAAAAATTCGACTGCATAAAAATTGGGACTTTGTGTGGACGCTGATCACCATTCAGTTGAGCACCCCACAAACCAAACATCATCATCAAACGCTGGCACTTGTTGATGGTGCACCATTGAAATCTGCAGCAATTTGTGGAAGGGTTGCACTTCTGTCATGTTGAACGATTCTCTCCAGTCGTTGTTTATCCCATTCTTGCAGGATCTTTTTCCGACCACAGTGATGTTGGAGATTTGATGTTTTACCAGATTTCTGATATCCTCAGTACACTCGTCAAATGATCATATGGAAAAACCCCATTTCATCGTTACCTCGGAGATGCTGTGTCCCATCGCTCATGTGCTGACTATAACATCACGTTCAAACTCACTTAAATCTTGATAACTTGTCATTGTAGGAGCAGTAAACGATCAACAACTGCGCCAGACACATTTATATAGACGTTGCCTTCCACAATGCCGTATTCTGCCTGTTTACATATCTCTGTATTTGAATACGCATGCCTATATTAGTTTCTTTGGCACTTCAGCGTAAATTAACTATTTCAAACTGGCTCCTTGGCATCTCCCTCACATCATCCAACAGCTTCTCACGCCGATGAAGGTCTTTCTCCATCTCCTCCACCCACTGTGGCATTTTGTCCTCGCCTGAGTTGGGGAAAAGCCATCTGTCCACCTCACTTATATCACCTAAAACCACATATTAATTTTTGTTAATATTAAAACATATGCACATGAAAAAAATTACTAGAAAAAAACATATTTTTAAAATATACACTCAAAGGAGATCTGTAATGGCTCCTGCTTATCCTCGACACATACCCCTTTCTGTTCCTCTTCTTCTGCCAGGAAATAGTCTACAACAACAATAAAGAATATGCACCATATTACATACACGACGAATTTTTTGTCAAACAGCAACATATTACGTGTACACAGTACTATGAAGAAGAAAAATATATAGGCCCTATACTACTTACAATGCTGTTGCGGTTGCTGCTGCTGTTGCTGCTTCTCAGCATCAAGCTGGTCAATTATCCGTTGGGAAAATACTGAACCAATAAGCCGATATTTACTTGATATTAATACAAAATTCTTAGGGGAAGAAAAAGTTACAGTTATTGATTTTTGTCCCTAAAAATCGTCTACACTAGTAAAGCATATGCAACATATTATGTATACAAGAAAAGTGTTTAGAAAGAAATTATGTATACTACGATGAGGAAGAAAAATTCACCATTACTCTTTAATATCATTCTTGAAAAAGTTATCAGGACATGGGAAAAAGAAGTCTAAGGAATCCAAATTGGCATTAGAAAAGATAATAGATTCAATGTGAAGTGTTTAGCTTTTGCAGATGACCTTGCAATCCTCACAAATAATAGAAACGAAGCCACTAACGTCATAGAGAAGTTACACGAAATTGCACAAAGAACTGGCCTGCAAATCTCATATGAGAAAACCCAATACATAGAAAGAGTGCCACAAGACAAATTGCCTATTGTGACAACCCATGGGAAAATCGTACAATTGCCACATTTCAAGTACCTGGGAGAAATCATCCAGCCATCAGGGATCAACCTAAAGCCCAATGAGGAAAGAGTAAAAAAAACTACAGAAAGCATATAAACTCACGTGGAACTATTATAACAAAAAGTCCATACCCATTAACGCAAAATTGAGGCACTACAACACTGTCGTACTTCCGGAGGCACTGTATGCATCTGAAACAACACAAATGGGTGGGCAAACTAAAATCAAAGAAATAGAGAAACAAGAAAGGAAAATTCTCAGGAAAATTTTTGGCCCGATACAAGAGCAAGGAAACTGGAAGAAGAGACCAACATCAGAATTATATAAATACACAGAGAAGATTACGGATACAACAAGGAAAAGAAGAATGCAGTTCTATGGACATATCCACAGGATGAATGAAAACAGAATTTCAAAAATGGTTCAAATGGCTCTGAGCACTATGGGACTCAACTGCTGTGGTCATAAGTCCCCTAGAACTTAGAACTACTTAAACCTAACTAACCTAAGGACAGCACACAACACCCAGCCATCACGAGGCAGAGAAAATCTCTGACCCCGCCGGGAATCGAACCCGGGAACCCGGGCGTGGGAAGCGAGAACGCTACCGCACGACCACGAGATGCGGGCAAACAGAATTTCAAAGAGAATTCTTAAAGTCTTCAACTCAAGCAGGGGAAAAACAAAATGGATAAAAGAAATTGAAGAGGACCTCAGACAAGCACACATAACAATAAACGATGCAGAAAATAGAACTGAATTCAGGAACATCATCAAAAAACATAAATTTGACACCACAACACAGAAGAGACCCGGATGCAAATGGACAGCGGAGCGAAAGAAACAACACAGAGAACACATGAAGAAAATTTGGGTTCAGAAAAAACATAAACAATCATCATAAAGGAATTCAAGTTCAAACGCTCTCTTTAAATGGGAATAATCGAAAATAATAATAATAATAATAATAATAATCATGCTACGATATTGCTGCTGCTGTTGTTTTTCAGCACCCAGTTCGTCAATTATCCGCTGGACAAGTGCTGAAACAATAAGAAAGTTACGTTTATCGATTTTGGTCCCTCGAAATCATCTACAACAACTTCAGACACGTTGTCGCAACTGCGAAGATGAAGAAAGAAATATACACTTACGATGCTATAACTGCTGCTACTGCTGGCGCTGATGCATCTCAGCACTTTGTTCATCAGCTATTCGGTGGATATACGCTGAAACAATAAGACGACACGTGTTCAATAGTACGAAATTCTGAGTAAAAAACAAGTTGCAGTTTCTGATTTGAATCTGTACTTAAACAGGTTATCCTCCATCCTCCTCTTAAGGGTCTCTGCCGCTTGCCGTCACTGGCACTACTGCTGCTCGATGCCACTGAACGCTTCATTTTAGGTCAGGACGAACAACCTAACGATTAACGCACACGAGTGAGAACAAGGAAATCGACCTTATGCAACGGCGATGAAGATGAAGGCAGAATGAGACTGGGAAGCCTCAGTCACTCTCATCTAATACTTTCCCCTCTTTGGGTAAGTCTTTGGGGGAGTTTGTAGCCTTACGGCTTTTACTCCACTTTGCACTTGCGTGTGGTTTATTTCTGTGATTTTTGGTTGTCTGCGTGATGTGATGATTGTTCTGTTTGTGTCTGGTACCTGCTGGGGGTTGGCGAGATGATTGATATGATCGGGAAGGGAGAAGGATCAAGAATTGGATATACGGATTTTCTCTTCGACTTAGTCATCAAAGATCGTCATTGGGCGTTTGTGCTTGTCGCGGGACATGGCATACCGACCTAGGGAGTGGATGAGGACGTTTTCTGACCTGGAAGAGCCTTCATAGAAGGCCCTTGCCAGATCTTGGAAACGCTCTTTTAGGAGTGGGATTTCAGCTGCGGCATGCAGATCGTCAATAGGGAATCTGAGGGGTAGACACAGTGCCCTCCTGAAGGTGTGGTTCTGCAGCTTCTGGAGTTTGTCCAGGTGCTGCTTCGCCGCATATACCCAGACGGGGCATGCATACTCCATTACTGGCTGTATCAGGGCCTAGTATACATTCACACCCACAGAGCAGGGAAGGGAACTGGTTGAGATTACGATTGGGTATAGGATGGACATTCTGGCACAGACCTTCCTGTGGACCTCATCTATCTGGGGTTTCCACATAAGACGAGAGCCAAGGTTATGCCAAGGTACTTGGCGGTTCTGCACCAGGGGAGTTGGGTTCAGTTTGGGTGAAGGTAGAGGGGGGTGGGGGCGTTGAGTTTCAGTGTCATCTAGAAGCCTTTGTAGCCTACGGATGACCGGGTCTTTATTTGCATTTTGTGTGTAGAAGGCTGTGTCACCTGCATACTGCGCTGTGTGCACCAGGGGAGCAGCTGGTGTGTCCGCAGTGTATAGACTGTACAAAACGGGTCCCAGGACCGATCCCTGTGGCACCCCAGCACGAATATGATTTTTGGTTGAGGTGGCGGTTTATACTTTGACAGAGAAAGTCCTATTCGTGAGATAGATTTTGATCTGCTTAACTATGATTCCAGGGAACCCTTGTGAGTATAACTTGTAGTGTGGCCCTCTATGCCATACTGAGTCAAAGGTTTTGACTACGTCTAGTAGCACTGTCCCACACTAGCCTCTGTGGTTGAAGCCCTCTCGTCGTGCAGTGGCGGCATCCTAGCGCGTCTTTTTGTGAATTGCTTGGTTGCTTCCCATAGTGTGTGATCGTCTACTTCGAGAGCTGTGAGGCGGTTTTGCCATTGCTGGTTTTTGTGCTCATTGAAAACGACCTTCAGCTCTCTCTGTAGACGATTGAGCAGCCTCCTGGTGGCCCGATTTCTGGTGATCTTCCACTCTTTTGCCACTCTATTCTTATGTCGAATTTGAGCTAGCAACTGTTCCGGGAGCTGTATTTGTGGGGGTGGCCCGTCCCTTTACGGGGGTGTGGCCTCTTTCGATGCTTGCAAGATGGAACCTGTTAGATCGTGTAGCGCTTATTCTACTGTTTCAGCAGTAGGTGGCGGAGCGCGAGTGATATCAGAGGCGGTATCGCTCCCAGTCTGAACGTTTGTAAGACGTCTGGTGCCGTGGGAGTGCTACCCATTCTCCCACATCGATCTCTAGAATCAGTTGGTTGTGGTCGGAGGACATTCTGTTGACTGTCCTTGGGGTCACAAACTCCGCGATCCTCCAAGTGAGGGCTATGTCTAACACGTCAGGCCTACCTTCATTTTTTGGAAAGTTCGAAGTGGTGGTCGCATGCTAGTCGTTGCAGTTTGGCGCCTGCTCTGGAGGTTACTACACCACGAAGAGGACGTGCTACAGACGCGAAATTTAACCGACAGGAAGGAGATGCTGTGATATGCAACTGATCAGCTTTTCAGAGCATTCAAACAAGGTTTGCGCCGGTGGCGACACCTACAACGTGCTGACATGAGGAAAGTTTCCAACCGATTTCTCATACACAAACAGTAGTTGACCGCCATTGCCTGGTGAAACGTTGTTGTGATGCCTCGTGTAAGGAGGAGAAATCATGTTTCTGACTTTGATAAAGGTCGGATTGTAGCCTATCGCGATTGCGGTTTATCGTATCGCGACGTTGCTGCTCGCGTTGGTCGAGATCCAATGACTGTTAGCAGAATGTGGACTCGGTGGGTTCAGGAGGGTAATACGGAACGCCGTTCTGGATCCCAACGGACTCGTATCACTAGCAGTCGAGATGACAGGCATCTTATCCGCATGGCTGTAACGGATCGTGCAGCCACGTCTCGATCCGTGAGTCAACAGATGGGGACGTTTGCAAGACAACAACCATCTGCACGAAGAGTTCGACGACGTTTGCAGCAGCATGGACTATCAGCTCGGAGACCATGGCTGTGGTTATCCTTGATGCTGCATCACAGACAGGATCGCCTGCGATGGTGTACTCAACGACAAACCTGGGTGCATGAATGGCAAAACGTCATTTTTTTATGAATCCAGGTTCTTTTTACAGCATCATGATGGTCGCATCCGTGTTTGGCGACATCGCGGTGAACGCACATTGGAAGTGTGTATTCGTCATCGCCATACTGGCGTGATGGTATGGGGTGCCATTGGTTGCATGTCTCGGTCACCTCTTGTTGGCATTGACGGCACTTTGAAGAGTAGACGTTACATTTCAGATGTGTTACGACCCGTGGCTTCACCCTTCATTCGATCCCTGCGAAACCCTACATTTCAGCAGGATAATGCATGACCGCATGTTACAGGTCCTGTACGGGCCTTTCTGGATACAGAAAACATTCGACTGCTGCCCTGGCCTGCACATTCTCCAGATCTCTCACTAATTGAAACCGTCTGGTCAATGGTGGCCGAGCAACCGGCTCATCACAATACGCCAGTCACTACTCTTGATGAACTGTGGTATCGTGTTGAAGCTGCATGGGCAGCTGTACCTGTACACGCCATCCAAGCTCTGTTTGACTCAATGCCCAGGTGTATCAAGGCCGTTATTACGGCCAGAGGTGGATGTTCTGGGTACTGATTTCTCAGGATCTATGCACCCAAATTGCGTGAAAATGTAATCACATGTTAGTTCTAGTATAATATATTTGTCCAATGAATACCCGTTTATCATCTGCATTTCTTCTTGGTGTAGCAATTTTAATGGCCAGTAGTGTAAGTATGCCTTCAATTTGCCCTAGAGCAGCTATGTCTCCCTCATCTATTTCGTCTTGTGGGGGTCGGTAGATTGCAACAATAGTTAGTGGTCCGGTGGCAGTGGTTACTTCCCCAGCCACTGCTTCGATTTTATTGGTAGCTGGTAAGAATACCTGGTGGTGGGGGATCCCTCCTTTTTATGTGAATGGCCACTCCTTCGCCTTGGGTTGGCCTGTCCTTACGGTAGCTAACATTGTTGGGGACTGTCGCTTTTATTCCCGGTTTTAGGTGGGTTTCCCCCATCATGCATATGTCGATGGAGAACTCCTTCATGAGTTCTCTGAACTCGACCTCTTGATTAACAATGCTGTCTGCGTTAAAGACAAACATTGTCAGGCCTTGGATGTTCGGTCGTTTATCCATGATGGGGTTTTGAAACTACTGAAGAAGTCGCGAAGGGAAGAGACTGCTGGACTGCTGCCTGAAGGGCAACGAGGATCTGCGTGTTCTACTTCTGGGCCTCCCTGAATTCCTTCATCATTTCTGTGACGAGGGTCATGGTCTGGACCATAATCCCTGACACCTGATCCGAGGGGGTGGACTGAGTGTGAGGTTCCCTAGGGCTTCCTCTGTATTGGTGGACCGGGTTGTTGTAGTTGTGTGTTTCCCGGTGTTGTTCTTGTGGGTTTGGTGTTGTGGTGATAGGGCTACGTTTTCATGGCTTCTCGTAGGAGAAACCACTTCTGCGTATGTTGCCCTTGGTGTGTCTGGTCTTGGTTTTACCCAAGCCTTGTCAGTGTGTGTTGATGTGTTTTGTTTCTTTGTGTGACTGGTTTTGGTGGTTGTGTTTAGTTTGCGTGTGTGAGGGCCGGCCTTTGCGCCCTTTGCGTGCTGTGAGTGTCTTTTGTGGACCTCGCAACCTTGGTAACCCGCTGTGTAGTTTTTGTCACACAGCGCGCACCTTATGTGCGGTTTTAGTGCGCAGGACCTGGGGTCATGGGCTTCAGCGCACTTGCTGCATCTTATCGTCATGATGCAGTGTGCAGCGATATGGTTTAGGCCTTGGCACCTGAAGCACTGCACCGTCTTGTTTCTGTGGCACAGTGGCTCGGTGGTGACAGGCACAGCCAAGACCATTTTTATCTCCCTCTTGTTTTGAGATATATCAGGAAGTGTGACCTGGAATAGGGGACACTTATTTTCAACTTTGCCCATCTGCTGGACAGCTGTGACGACGTACCCCTATGCAGTCAAGTCTGTTTTGATTGCCTGGGGGGACAGTCCTCTTGGGAGATCACTGATTACAATATTTTTGTTGCGTGTTTTTGTTGTAGGGAACGTGTAGTGGGGTATGTTTTAGTTTGTGAGAAGTGTTTTGACGGTGTTGTAGTTTTCCAATGTGTGAAGTGTTATTTTTATTTTGTCACCACCAGCAGGTTTTGCCTTAAAACTGTCTCCCCCGATTTCCGATTTTAACAGCTCGAAGATTTCCTCGTAATTCCGAGGAAACTCTGCGACAATCGGAAGGAGTTGGTGGGTGACTTGTTTCTGTGTTTGTGTTTCTGTCGTGTTGTTTTGTGTTGTCTCTGGCTCACCAGCCACCACCTGAAACCTGTTCAGGGTGGGTTCCACTCTCCGGGGCGCAGGAAGCCTCGGCTGGCGAAAGATTTTCTTCGCCAACACGAAACCATCCAAATCCTGCCTAGTTATGTGGTTCCCTTCCTGAGCGATGGCTTCCTGTTCCCCTCCCAGGGCGACTATAGGTGCTGCCGGGGACGCACTCTCCTTAGAGGGTGAGGGAGTGGTTGTGGTAGTGGTGGTGGTACGTTTCTTGCCCTTAGGGTGCTTGTCCTTGTGGTCCTCCTTTACACGCCGCTGTTTGGATGATGTTGACATGTGTGTGTGTGTGGGGGGGGGGGGGGGGGGGGATTTAAGGTATTTGGATTGGGTGCAGGGTTGGATCGAGGCAGTGGCTTTGCAGAGGATTTCGATCGGCAGATGGGTCGTCTGCTTGCTTTTACTCAGGGATGCAATGTAGTCTGGTAGGTTGTTGGTGGCGTTGGCAAGCAGGAGCCGACTTAGGACAAGGCGAGGAGGGGCGGGATCGCAAGTACTGACTATGTATGTCGATGTCGGCGTTTTGTGTGTTACAGCATTAGGCGTTTTTCTCGCCATGTCCGGGGCAGAAAAGGGGGCTGCTGCCAAGGGGGTGACAGTTACAGCCATTGTTGTCACTGTTAGGTTACTTGGCTGCATTGCTGGCCCTACTGCGCTGATGGACGCGGAGGGCTGGACGGCGGCGACGGAAACCTTCTCCTTGCTTCCGCGGCCGGCTTCCAGGTCCTGGCTCACAATTTACCTAACCTTATGGGGAGCAGAGACTGGCTCTGTGGCAGCTGGGGCACTCTAAACGGCCGACGACGCGGCCCGCGGCAACAACAAGACGCGCCTTCTGTCAACAGCGGTAGAACACTTCGACCCCAAGGCACCACTGGAGCTCGACATCCCGCAAAACGAAAAGAAACACGACAATTCTGCTGTCAGGCGTCGCTAAACAAAATATCCTGCTCTCCGTAATCGCTTACTGCAGACCTTTAATAAAAGCAAAACCGAGGGTTCTGCTGATTTGTCACCAGTGCAAGCGGGGTCCTATGGCTGACAGTGCGCGAGTTAGAGGAACAAATGTTCAACCTTTAACTGCCACTCAGCGATTGAGCCTGGAAATGGAGGGGGCAGGGTTTACATACCTTCACTGATTCAGTGTCAGCAACAGGAACTCAGTATTCCGGAACGCTGAGCCAATAGGAGTGCAGTATTCTGAGACAAAAAAAAAAGTGTGTGAAATCTTATGGGACTTAACTGCTAAGGTCATCAGTCCCTAAGCTTACACACTACTTAACCTAAATTATCCTAAGGAAAAACACACACACCCATGCCCGAGGGAGGACACGAACCTCTGCCGGGACCAGCTGCAGAGTCTATGACTGCAGCGCCTTAGATCGCTCGGCGAATCCCTCGTGGCATTCTGAGACACCTTGGTCTGATGCTGCAACTGGGAGTAGGCACTTGAGGTGGTAAATAAATTTAATTACATATACACAGTACTATGGAGATGAAAAAAATAATGGATATATAGTCTGAAACAATACGAAATTCTTAGTGAAAAGAAAAGAAGTAACGTTTTATCGATTTTTATCCTCAAAATCAACTACATCAACATCATGTTACGTAAATAATAAAATTTTTGAAAGAAAATATGTATACACGACATATACTGCAACAATACGAAAAACTTAGTGAAAAAATAACATTTAAAGTTTTGGTCCCTCAAAATCATCTACAACAACCTTAGACTTGTTAGTCACAACATATGACACATATGATGAAAAATATGTGTATCACTTATGATTGTACTGCTGTTGCTGCTGCAGGTGCTGTCACTGCTGTTGCTGTTCCTGCTGGTGCAACTGCAGCCACTGCTGTTGCTGCTGGTACAGGTGCAACCACTGTTGTTGCTGATGCTGCTCGTATTGCACCTCTGCTACTTTTGCTGCTACTGCTGTTGCTGTTGCTGCAGCTGTTGCCTCTTGGTCTTTTCTTTTACCAGCTGGATATATGTTGAAACAATAAGATATATATTCAGAACGAAATCCTTTGTGAAAAAAAAAGTTATTGTTATCGATTTTGATCCCTCAAAATCATCTACAGACCAGTTGGCACACCAGTACCACAAAGATGGAATATATACTTATAATGCTGCCGCTGCTGCAGCTGCTGCCACTGCCTCTGCTGTTGCACCTCTGCTATCACACCATCCATGACTCTGTGGATACATGTTCTACATCTACATCTACATACATACTCCGCAAGCCACCTGACGGTGTGTGGCGGAGGGTACCTCGAGAAACCCTATCGGTTCTCCCTTCTATTCCAGTCTCATATTGTTCGTGGAAAGAAAGATCGTCGGTTTGCCTCTGTGTGGGCTCTAATCACTCTGATTTTAACCTCATGGTCTCTTCGCGAGATATACGTAGGACGGAGCAATATACTGCTTGACTCCTCGGTGAAGGTATGTTCTCGAAACTTCAACAGACGGCCGTAACGAGCTTCTGAGCGTCTCTCTTGCAGAGTCTTCCACTGGAGTTTATCTATCATCTCCGTAATGCTTTCGTGATTACTAAATGATCCTGTAACGAAGCGCACTGCTCTCCATTGAATCTTCTCTATCTTTTCTATCAACCCTATCTGGTATGGATCCCACACCGGTGAGCAGTACTCAAGCAGTGGGAGAACAAGTGTACGGTAACCAACTTCCTTTGTTTTCAGACTGCATTTCCTTAGGATTCTTCCAATGAATCTCAGTCTGGCATTTGCTTTACCGACGATTAATTTTATATGGTCTTTCCATTTTAAATCACTCCTAATGCATACTCCCAGATAACTTATGGAATTAAATGCTTCCAGTTGCTGACCTGCTATATTGTAGCTAAATGATATGTGATCTTTCTTTCTACGTATTCGCAGCACATTACACTTGCCTATATCGAGATTCAATTGCCATTCCCTGCACCATGCGTCAATTCGTTACAGATCCTCCTGCATTTCAGTAGAATTTTCCATTGTTACAACCTCTCAATACACTACAGCATCATCCACAAAAAGCCTCAGTGAGCTTCCGATGTTATCCACAAGGTCATTTATGTATATTGTGAATAGCAATGGTCCTGCGACACTCCCCTGCGACACACCTGAAATCACTCTTACTTCAGAAGACTTCTCTCCATTGAGAATGACATGCTGCTTTCTGTTATCTAGGAACTCTTCAATCCAATCAGACAATTAGTCTGATAGTCCATATGCTCTTACTTTGTTCATTAAACGACTGTGGGGAACTGTATGAAACGCCTTGCGGAAGCCAAGAAACACAGAATCTACCTGGGAACCCGTGTCCATGGCCCTCTGAGTCTCGTGGACGAATACCACGAGCTGGGTTTCACACAATCTCTTTTTCGGAACCCATGCTGGTTTCTACAGAGTAGATTTCTAGTCTCCAGGAAAGTCATTACACTCGAACATAATACGTGTACCAAAATTCTACAACTGATCGACGTTAGAGATATAGGTCTATAGTTCTGCACATCTGTTCGATGTCCTTTCTTGAAAACGGGGATGACCTGTGCCATTTTCCAATCTTTTGGAATGCTACGCTTTTCTAGAGATCAACAGTACACCGCTGCAAGAACGGGGGCAAGTTCCTTCGCGTACTCTGTGTAAAATCGAACTGGTATCCCATCAGGTCCAGCGACCTTTCCTCTTTTGGGCGACTTTAATTGTTTTTCTATCCCTCTGTCATCTATTTCGATATCTACCATTTTGCCATCTGTGCGACAATCTAGAGAAGGAACTACAGTGCAGTCTTCCTCTGTGAAACAACTTTGGAAAAAGACATTTAGTATTTCGACCTTTAATCTGTCATCCTCTGTTTCAGTACAATTTTGGTCACAGAGTGTCTGGACATTTTGTTTTGATCCACCTAACACTCTGACGTAAGACCCAAATTACGTAGGATTTTCTATCATGTCAGTACATAGAACTTTACTTTCGATTTCGTTGAATGCCTCTCGCATAGCCCCCCTCACACTACATTTCGCTTCGTGTAATTTTTGTTTGTCTGCAAGGCTTTGGCTATTTTACGTTTGCTGTGGAGTTCCCTTTGCTTCCATAGCAGTCTTCCAACTCGGTTGTTGTACCATAATGGCTATTTTCCATCTCTTACGATCTTGCTTGGCACATACTCATCTAATGCATATTGTACGATGGTTTTTAACTTCGTCCACTGATTCTCAACACAATCTGTACTTGAGATGAAACTTTTGTGTTGGGCCGTCAAGTACTCTGAAATCAGCTTTTTGTCACTTTTTCTAAAAAGAAAAATCTTCCTACCTTTTTTTAATATTTCTATTTACGGATGTAATAACCTATGCTGTTGGTTCAAATGGCTCTGAGCACTATGGGACTTAACAGCTGTGGTCATCAGTCCCCTAGAACTTAGAACTACTTAAACCTAACTAACCTATGGACATCACACACATCCATGCCCGAGGCAGGATTCGAACATGCGACCGTAGCAGAAACACGGTTCCGGACTGCGCGCCTAGAACCGCGAGACCACCGCGGCCGGCCACCTATGCTGTAACGCTTTATGATCGCTGATTCCCTGTTCTGCGTTAACTGTTTCAAATACTTCGGATCTGTTTGTCACCAGAAGGTCTAATATGTTATCGCCACGAGTCGGTTCTCTGTTTAACTGCTCAAGGTAGTTTTTAGACAATACACTTAAAAAAAGTTCACTGGATTCTTTGTCCCTGCCACCCATTATAAACGTCTGCGTCTTCCAGCCTATATCTGGTAAATTAAAATCTCCACCCAAAACTATAACATGGTCGGGAAATCTACTCGAAATATTTTCCAAATTTTCCTCCAGGTGTTCTGCCACAACAGCTGCTGAGCCAGGGGGCCTATAGAGACATCCAATTACCACGTTTGAGCCTGCTTTAACCATGACCTTCACCCACATTATTTCACATTTCAGATCTCCGTCAATTTGACTCGATACTATTGCACTTTTTATCGCTATAAACACGCCTCCCCCTTCACTCTCCAGCATGTCTCTGCAGTATACATTTCAATCTGAGTTTAGAATTTCATTACTGTTTACATCTGGTTTCAGCCAACTTTCCGTCCCTAGTACTGTGTGGGCATTGTGGCCGTTTATCAATTAGAGCAGTTCTGGGAGCTTTCTGTAGACGCTTCTGTAGTTTACTATTATTACATTAATATTGTCATTCCCTGTTGCGTTTTGCCCGCTGCTACCTTGTCGCATCTCAGGAGGCGTTTTGTCGGGCCTAGGGGTGAGAATTCTCTAACCCAAAAATAACCACATGTGCATTCCACACATACTCCGCTACCCTTGTAGCCGCTTCCTGCGTGTAGTGCACGCCTGACCTATTCAGGGGGACCATACATTTCTCCACCCAATAGTGGAGGTCGAGAAATTTGCACCCCAGATCTCCGCAGAATCGTCTGAGCCTCTGGTTTAAGCCTTCCACTCGGCTCCAAACCAGAGGACCGCGATCAGTTCTGGGAACGACACGACAAATAGTTAGCTCAGATTCCACCCTGCGAGCTAGGTTTTCCGCCTTCACCAACTCTGCCAACCGCCTATATGAACTGAGGATGACCTCTGAACCCAGACGGCAGGGGTCTTTGGTGCCGACATGAGCAACAATTTGCAATTGGGTGCACCCAGTGCTCTCTATCGGCGCCGGCAGGGCCTCCTCCACATCTCGGATGAGACCCCCCCAGCAAGCAGACAGAGTGAACACTTGCCTTCTTCCCTAACTTTTCCGCTATTTCCCTAAGGGGCTCCATCACCTGCCTGACATTGGAGCCCCCAAACATTAATAAACCCTCCCCCCCCCCCCTCCCTGTGCCTGTTCGGACCTTGCTGAAGGAGCGGCCACATGTCCACTCACAGGCAGAGCGGGCGATGCCACACGGCCAGCCTCCACATTGACCCTCCGCCTCATGCGATGCGAACGCTGTTGAACCCGTCACTCCCCTTGGGGTGAGGATGGCCTAACCGCGCCCAGTACCTGCGAAGATGTCTCAACAGCAGGAACTGTGGGTGAAGCATGTAACACCTGCCGGCCGAAGTGGCCGTGCGGTTAAAGGCGCTGCAGTCTGGAACCGCAAGACCGCTACAGTCGCAGGTTCGAATCCTGCCTTGGGCATGGATGTTTGTGATGTCCTTAGGTTAGTTAGGTTTAACTAGTTCTAAGTTCTAGGGGACTAATGACCTCAGCAGTTGAGTCCCATAGTGCTCAGAGCCATTTGAACCATGTAACACCTGGTGTGTACCATGCAACGCATTAGACTCCCCACTGCCGCTACACTCCGAGGCAGCAGCCTGAAGATGGCTGACTGTGGCTGTCAGCACGTTCAGTTGTTCGTGAACAGTGGCCAGCTCCTCCTGGTTCCATACACCAGTCACACATCCTATGCATCCTAGGAAATCAACAATTTACTGTAGAGAGTTAAGTAATCAACTTTTAACTAGACTGCTAATTCACTAAAGGCGGTTGATAGCTGACTAAACTGTGGTTACTAGACGCTTCTCGTTTGAAACAATAAGACAAAATTTATTCAATGTTACGAAATTCTTAGTGAAGAAAAAAGCTGTAGTTTCCTATTTGAATCTGTAGTTATTGGGTAATTCTCCATCCTCATCCTCTCTCTGCCTTGGCCGCTTGATACTGCCACTGACACCGACGTTGCTGCTATTGCCATGTTTCATTTTTCACCTACACAGGTAACACGCATGCAAATAAGGAGCAAACTGCCGATTAACGTACATCAGCAAGAACCAGACGATCCACCTCACACTACAGTGGTTGACTACAGAATGAGGGCGACTGGGGGTGGGGTGGCCTTCATATGCCCTCTGCCCCCTCCACCCACCACTTCCCCCAGGGAGCCAATAGGAACGCAGAATCAGCCCACCTGCTGATGAATGCTGGTCTGATTGTGCTCGACAGGTCGGTGCCGGTTTGAGCCCCCTGGAAATGTCTATGCTGGTGTGCGTGCACAGCCTGGGTCCTACTGGTTGTGGGGTTCTGTTATTCGACAAAACCGAATGTTATATTAAATGTAAGTAATTCTCCCCCCATTTCACGAGAACTATACATTCAGCTTCCTATGTATCTAGGGTTGCCATAATTTCTGTCTGACAAACCGGGACATTTCTCTCAAATTGACTAAAAATGGACGTAATTTGGGAATGAGAAATCGGGACAAAGCGGACTACTTCTCTTAAGATTGGAGCAAATGCTGCTTTCAGTTGCGAACAGTTGCTGCTATACCGAAAACAATGGAACTCTGAAAGACCACTGCATATTTGTTTGACAGTGGCGGCCACTAACAATGATTTCACAGTTACTGTTGATTTTCTCATGCCCAACGTCACTTTTTTTTTCTTTTACCTTCGGAAACATTAAAATTTTGGAGCCTAGCGTGAAAGTATAGTTCACTGATTTCAAAGATATAACGATGTTTAACGGTATGACAGCACACTGCTAATTTCGCTGCTGTTACTAATTGACCTTGTTTGACTGATTTGAAACAAAGTAACTGTGCATTTCTTTAAGTGCTTCCAGAGTGCACGTTTGATTTGTACTTTATGTTAGCTAAATGATCCTTACTATCTGATCTTCACCATCCGCAATGGTATCATAGCACTTAAAAATTACACATTCTGCTTCATAGCCATGCCTCCCTCGTTTTATGAAGAACCATTCATCTGAATATTTTCCTTGGCATCAACACTTCCTCTTCGGCATTTTGAGTTCACTTTTTACATTCAAATACTTTCATAAAAAATTAACCATGATACGACTCAGAGAAACAGTGAATCACGTTGCTGCAAACCTTAAACTAAACTTAGATAAGGGATACTGATGGTGGTCCATCAATCTGGCATCGCACATTCGAGTCATGGTGCTTAAAGCAGGGCTCATACTTTGAAATGAGTTCATCCCTTTTAAACACGTCAGGTAGCAAATAAAATCTGTACGATGGATATCATACAATAACGGTACAAGTTGTGTAGGAAACATGTAGTAATTAAGAGCGTTCACATGGTGACGACTCTTAAACAGTTTCATACATATAGATATAGAGAGCACATTACACACATTTAAAGACACTATTAGCTATGCATAGCCACCTATGGCGAGATAACATATACCCATAAGCGACAACATTGGTAAGTCCCTTCAAATCAAGAACATTGACAGGATATGCCAACTGCTATTAAAGCCGACCAACAGGCTACAGCAGGGAAGCCGACAAGCTCGCACGCTAAGGCACAAACAAACCACCAAAACTACCCTACACTGTCAATCCGATATACGACCTATCGGACACTAAATGATGATGAACCCAACTGTTACAGGCATGCTGATGCTGACCGAGAAGACAACACCGGTACCCAGCTGCAGCTGCCGAGTAAACCGCTCCATAACGTGAAAGGTATTCGCCAGCACGATACCCACTACTAACAAAGCTTACCCTTGCATGACCTGTCGCAGGCAACAAGAAAACCGTTACTGCTCTTACAACTCGACCCAACTGTTGCAGAGGTTTCTTTCCCATGGCTCTTGACTTGGCACTTTTTTTCTTCTGCCCTTTAAACCGCTACCCTTTGTTCAACATTCAACCCAATCTATCTCCAGATGAGCACGTGTTAATAGTTAATTATAACCAGACGTACGCAAACATCGCAGTACCCACATCCTGCGAGACTTTCCTTAGTGAAAACTAAGCAATATGCAGAGATGGCAGCAAACCCACCCTAAAACAATTATACACGTTTCTTGAGTTCACCCGCTCAAACACGTTGTAAGCAGAAACATTCTCTTTTACCAGCGAATCCATTAGTCCTCAACGCTGTCGTAACATATTGAGGAAGCAAGGGCACTAGAATATTTTTTTCTAATGTGTGGCTACAGCTCTGTTCTTCAATAAGCAGAGTTGTGCAGTCACTGTCCGACTTTAATAGCGATAACTAAAGCATAACCTCACTTTCCACAATACACTTACTACCACTCCTCAAATTTACTATCACAATTATGCCATTACCTTATTCATGGACATCCTGTACACACATGAGGTTTAATAACTGAATGATGGATTCATAGTGATTGTCTATTGTACGTTTGGAATAAGTGAGTCTTTGCATTCAAGCCGATCAGAGGTTTCTACATAACATGGTATTCCTTTCCAAAACTTCAGCTCCCACACACACACATGTTATAGGATCTAAACAAGTATGTATCATTATGTTGCCCTGCCTCGCACATGTACCAACCAAATCTTTGTATGATACTCTGACAGGTTATTTTGTTTTTTCGTAACAAACACAATTTTGCCAGCTGCAACAATAGATCCGTCTCACAGTGATCTTCATCCTACTTCGAAGTGTTAAACAGGTGTAGTGCTTAGCATCAGAAACTTAAAATGAGCTTAGAGTAGACGCAGAACAGTTTTGTGGTTTCTTCACCCATTTGCTTGGCCCCTGAAAATTAATTCCGAACGGACATACTCTAGTATATATTGCACTCGGAATGATTTCTTAGTCAGGAGAAATTTCTATGATCTGGGTGGTAGGTCTAGGGTGCTATGCATAGAATGCACTGACACAAACGCCGACTTGGCGATCTGAATATATATAAGATGTCACTGCGTGTTGGCTGGATTTACAAGTATTAAAAATACGAAAACGTTTCGTGGAAGTGGCGAAATCGATAAAATAAAAAAGATGCTAGGGCTTTTTTAAACTGTGATTACATCCTTTATTCATCAATTAATATGTGACGGCGGGAGGCCTTTTAGCTACTGGGCAGTGCGAAAACGACACCCACCTGCCGAGAGCGGATATATTACAATTTTTTATACACTTATAAATGATAGTCAGAAATGTTATCAAGCTTGAACGTAACGGTACTGTGACTTATGTTCCAACATATCACCAGAAGTTTGTGGGAAGTAATCAGACTACTATTCATGTAAAAAAAAAAAAAAAAAAAAAAACAAACCTATGTCCAGTCGTAATGGGAGGATAGATTTGATGTGGTGAATTGTGATTTCAATGCATTGAGGAGTATATCCAAACATAAGGGGTTAGATTCATTTCGGCAATAGCTGTGCAACATAGCAATACGAGGGTTCAACTGGATCTGCTTTAGTGTACAAAAGGATGAGGAATACGGCTGTAACAAAATGGATATACAGACTGTCCCATCATGTGCTACCCTATGTAGATCCCCAAGTTTTATTTGTTGTCCTGTCGACTGCGATGTTGATTACAGTACACCAACCCATACTGGTGATGTTTTTCCAATCCTTTTGTCCATGGGAGCCCTTATATAAACGATAACTACACTGCTTGTCTGAAATGCATATATGTTGCAGTGTAAAGTTACTGTGGCTAATGTTCTGGCATGTGCAAGGAAAATGGCTTTGTCTAGTCGTAAGGGAGAGATTTTACATGGAAAATTATGTACGCTATAGATATTGATATTTCAACGTGAGATGCATTCCAGAACCACAGCTGTCAAGATGAGACATTTCCAGTGCGTCGCTCAGTGTCAGATTGCAGCAGCAATCTTAATATGTAATTGTCATTACACTGATAAAAGATGTGCCTGGTTCCCAATATATTTGTGTGTCTAGAGATAGCAGTAGAAAGCATAGTAGCAAACAAACAGGTCGGGGCTGGAAACAGTAATGCCTTTGTTCCAGGCTAGTGGTGGTCCATCCTTTGTACACCAGTTCAGAGAGTCCGAGAAAGCTTCCGATCTGTCATGGCTTATGACGATTTGGCTCGAAGCTCCCTCTTGTTGGATGAATAGTGAACTAGTACCTAGTTTGCACTGAGCCACCTTCAGAAGAAGAAGATTCAATACGACGAGTGTTGGCACCGGGAGTATTGATAGCATTTGAACTCCTACCACTCAGATCCTCCTGGGCGGAGGACCTTCCACTGCTGGTAGGCCTCTCTCTGTGGCTGACATGCGCTTCTGCAGTTGTGGCCATGGCAGCCATGGGCCTCGTATAGGGTGGTAGTTTTCTCCGGTCTCTGAGCATTGGTTGCAGCATGGTGCACTGCGTGTGGACGTCCAGAAAGCGAGTACGTGGGATGTAAGAGTGCTTCCAGCAATCTCAGACATCTAGCAGTGAATGGATCGTGTTTCTCAAAACAACATTTGTTGTTGTTACTATCCTATCACGCGGTAGACCCTTTCCTCTCTCCTTCTTTGTCTTGGTGTAGCTGAGAGAACCAGTCAACTTAGGAATTCTGTAGTACTTTTAAAAAGAAAATACACGTAGCAGGCCTGTAGTTGTCAGGAACTCCACAACTGTGACGGTATAAATTTATGTCGGAATTTGAAATTTCAACTATCATTTCGTACATCACCACTTCCAGTTGAGATATCAAATAATAATAGGTTTGGATTATTTAATGAAATTTCTCTTGAAAAACATAACACTATTTTTATGCACACAAACCACTACGCAGTGTCGATATTTTTATTTCGAGTAGTTTTAAACTGTGTATATGTGTGTGTGTGTGTGTGTGTGTGTGTGTGTGAGTGTGTGTGAAGCAAATTGTTTAAACGTCTATATTAACGATTTAATTAATATTTCCTATGGAACATATTCAGAGGCAACATTTGTGACATCTTCGAGAGATGATATACCACACCAGATTTAACATCTCGTGTTCAATGACAAGTGCACCACAAAGAAAGTGCGCCAGGAACGCTGGGGCAGTTTAGAGTCCATGACAGAAATAAAAAGTGTAATTCAAATATCCCATGTTAGTTGCTATGTCATCTGCAAAGTAAACTACAGCTCTCTCTCCCTCTCCCTCTCTCCCTCACCCTGTATACAATATTTGTTCTGATCTTTTTTAAAGTGTATCCCGAGTCAGCCTGCTAGTAGTTTTGTGACATCGTCAATTAGTGTGTGTGTGTGTGTGTGTGTGTGTGTGTGTGTGTGTGTGAATGAGTGAAATAGATACCGTATCTGCCTTATATCCCCTACATCACGATCATGTGACAGGAAATTAATTATTTATGAACTTCAGCAGTATTTCTGGATCTGAAAGGAAGATAGCTCTCATGTGCTCTGGTATCTGACTGGTTGATTCATGCATACAGACCACTTGAGATGACAGAGGACGTCAACAGGTTGTGTGCTTTTGTTCCAGGTATTAGCACCGTAATTCATGGGGCTGTGGAGCAGCTGACAGCTGACAACAGTGCAGCGAGCTGGCTGGTATTTCCAAGTCCCTCTAGGGCGTCCCGAGTCTGGGCAATCTGCATGGGTAGCGAGACACAAGAAACTTTTTCAGATATGTTTAAGCAGACTGTCACAGAGTAATTACGTTTCTCTTACGGAATTGGAATGGAAAAAAGTGCCCCAATTGTTTAAATATTCCACACACAGCAATCGATTTCCTGACAATTTTTTTAAATAAACTGTATTCCATACATCTCATGTATCCCATAAATTGGTTAAATAAACAATATTCCACACGTTGTCTAAATTGTTTCGGCAATATTCCATACACTACAATCAATTTACACCAATTAGTCAATATTTCCAGAATGGAGGGAAGAGGAAAAGTAAAGGATATCGATTTAATTAATTAGTCAATCAAATTGATAGAGTGGTAGGGAAGAGGCTATTCAATAACCTGAAGCAGCTCATGAATGCCGAAAGGGGCACAATTGAGCTATTTCCCACATGTTCTTTTCAATCAACTTAATTAATCAGTCAATTAATTTGACATGAGAAGGGGTGCCAATTTCTGAGAGGAGTGGCGAGGGGGGAGGGGTAGGAGTGACATGGACAACCACCTAACTGAACAACAGGTTAAGGACGGATTATCCCCAGGGGGGTCATAATCAGCTTAGCAGAACAGTACGTTAAGGACCTGTCAATCAGAAGAGAACTACAGATTTGCCCCTGAATGTCCCTGATGTAGGCACTAACAAATTGTGCTCATGGCACAATTACCCTAATAATATGGGGAAGGAGGAGTCAGAGGAATAACATTTCATTAGGAAAGCTTGGTTCAACTGGCCCTGATTGATAGAACCATGTCATGCCCCTTGCCAGGGTCTTGGTGAAGACCTTAATAGCACCAACAGTGGAGGAGGAGGAGATCACTGTTTAACATCCCATCAACAACCAGATCCTTAGAGACAGAGCACAAGGTCTAATTAGGGAATTATGCAGAAGGAAATGAGTCATGCCCTTTCAAAGAAACCATACCAGCATTTGCCCTAAACGATTTAGGGAAATCATGGAAAACCTAAATCTGGATTCCCAGACATAGGTTTGAACCATCATCCTCCCAAATGAGAGTCCAGTGTGCTATCCACTGTGCTACCTTGCTCGGTAGTGAAATTTCAGAATGATGAAGCTGGTGGAAGAGGCACCGATTCTCCTTGGGGGACAAATAGCGACTGTACTCCAGACAGACTCTGACTCATCGTGAGTGGTTGATTTTAGGCTGGGTAACCTACTGCCTATGTGGAAATTAATGGGATACTATCATATAAATTTCCCAAGCAGTACATGGTATACCTCTGACCGTGAAAGAGTCAGGAGTTAAAACCTCCCGTCTCTCAGATCTCTGGGAGGGGAACACATTGAGAGAAAACGTATATGAAAGGAAGAAAGAGAAAATGAAGAAAGGAAAGATAAAGATAGGAACATGGAAGTCCACACTCAGCTTCAAGGAGGGAAACTTGAAAATGCAGAGTAGGAGACGTAAAGGAACTGATTAGATGCACTTGGCACATGGGAAGTAATATGGGGAGAGACTAGACAGGTAAAAAGTGGAGATTATAAACTTTTCTACTCAGGGGAAATCAAGAATGGTGAAAAAGGAGTAGGAATACATTTACTAAAGAAACTAAAAAATGAGGTAATAAAGGTGCAATATGTTCGGAAGATGTGGTATTAATGCAGGTATACATGCTGACCAGCTAGCTTAGGGGTGAAAAGTTGGAAGAATATCATGAGAAGATTCAAGAACTTATCGAGAAAGAAAGTAGAAACACCCGCATTATCATTATGAGGAACGTAAATACTGTGGTGGGCGAAGGAAGAGATGAAGATACAGTGGGAAATTTGGATTAGGGATAAGAAATAAGAGAGGGAACAAGTAATTAGTTTCTGCAAAGAAAACTCACTGGCAGTGGGTAACACATTATTTGAAAATCTCAAAAGGAAACATTATTCATGGATCTCAAATCTGAATAGAGAAAGGTATCAACTAGACTAGATTCTGATACAAAAAAGGTTTGGAAACAGTCTGAGTGACGTCAAAGCTTACACGGGAGTAGACATAAGCTCAGACTAAAACCTCATAGTGGGAGATATATAAGTGAAGTTGAAGAAAGTGTGGAGAGGTAAAGCAAAAGAAAGATTAAACTTGGAAATATTTAAGGAGAATGTGTAAATGACAAATAGGTAAAAATGAGGGAAGGACTCACGAACTCTGCCAAAGAAGTACTAGGAATTGATGTCTCCAAACGTATCAGGAAAGAATAGATAACAGAAAACATCTTGACAAAGATGGAAGAAAGGAGAAAATCGAAAAATGTAGAAAATGAAGAAGGCAAAAAGTGATACAAGAAATGAATAATGAATTAAGAAGGTAAACTGAAGAAGCAAGAGAGAGAGAGAGATGAATGAAACGGTAATGGGAAAAAATAGATTAAATGGAGAGAGAAAGAAATATTGAAATGATGTACAGATTAGAGGGAGACAGTTTTTGAAGGTAAAAGAAGGAAGACTAACACAGAAATAGAAAAAGTGGATAGTACATTAGCTGAAGAACCACAGGAGGTTCTGGGCAGATGTCAAGAACATACAGAATGTCTGTATAAGATGGATCAAATACCAAGTGAATTCAAGCTTGAACAGGAGGAATGTGAACCAGAAGAAGGAAAGATGTTCAGTATCTTGGAAGCAGAAGTAGAAAACGCGTTGAAGGAGATGAAAAATTGGAATATAACTTCCCAGCAGAAATGTTGAAGAGTTTGGAAAATGGGGGAAAGAAGGAAATAGTCTACATTTGTAGTCAGATATATGACAAAGTCAAATGGCCTGATGACTTTCTTGCAATGGTAACGACACCAATTAAGGAAAAGATAAATACCAAAAAATGTGAAGAGCAGAAGACTAGCAGCCTAATTTCTCATGCACCTAAAGTATTGCTGGGACTGCTGAGTAGAAGGCCATTTAACAAGTTGAATAGCTGGATTGGGAAGGAACTATTCAGATTTATAAGGGTAAAAGGAACAAGATATGCTACTAGACTGATAAGAATCATAGGGGAAAGATGTACTGACACAAGATAGAAGTACACACATCAAAAAAGTTTTGCATCACCTCAGTTCCGAGAATTCCGGAACCTGTACAAAAATTGGAATAGAGATCAACATAAACATCATTTGTGCCCCTTTTTATTGCTCATGAAAACCACACATTGCATGTTGTACCACCATACAGTGAGACCCTCAGAGGTGGTGATCCATATTGCTGTACACACCAGTACCTCTAACACCCAGTAGCACGCCCTCTTGCATTGATACATGCCTGTATTCGTGGTGGCATACTATCGACAAGTTCATCAAGGCACTGTTGGTTCATATTGTCCCACTTCTCAACTTCGATTCGGCGTAGATCTCTCAGAGTGGTTGATGGGTCAAGTCGAATATAAACTGCGCTTTTCAATCTATCCCAGGCATGTCGATAGGATTCATGTCTGGAGAACGTGCTGGTCACTCTAGTCAAGCGATGTCGTTATCCTGAAGGAAGTCATACACAAGATGTACATGATGTGGGCGCGAATTATCGTCCATGAAGACGAATGCCTCGCCAATATGCTGTCGATATGGTTGCACTATCTGCCGGTGGATGGCATTCACGTATCTTACAGCCGTTACGGCGCCTTCCATGACCACCAGCGGTGTACGTCGGCCCCACATAATGCCATCCCAAAACAACAGGGAACCTCCATCTTGCTGCACTCGCTGGACAGTGTGTCTAAGGCGTATAGCCTGACCTGGTTGCCTCCAAACACGTCTACGACGATTGTCTGGTTGAAGACATATGTGACACTCATCGGTGAAGAGAACTTGATGCCACTCCTGAGTGGTCCATTCGGCATGACATTGGGCCCATCTGTACCGCATGCATGGTGTCATACTTGGAAAGATGGACCTCGCCATGGATGTCGGGAGTGAAGCCTATCGCACACAGTTTGAGTCATAACATGGCGTCCTATAGCTGCACCAAAAGCATTTTTCAACATGATGGCGTTGCTGTCAGGGCTCCTCCGAGTCATAATCTATAGGTAGCAGTCATCCACTGCAGTAGTAGCCCTTGGGTGGCCTGAACGAGTCACGTCTTCAACAGTTCCTGCCTCTCTGTACCCCCATGTCTGAACAACATTGCTTTGGTTCACTCCAAGACTCCTGGACACTTCCCTTGTTGAGAGCCCTTCCTGGCACAAAGTAACAATGCAGACGCGATCGAACCGCGTTATTGACCGCCTAGGCATGCTTGAACTACAGACAACATGAGCCGTGTACCTCCTTCCTGGTGGAATGACTGGAACTGGTCAGCTGTCAGACCCCCTCTGTCTAATAGCGGCTGCTCATTAATGATTGTTTACATCTTTGGGTAGGTTTAGTGACATCTCTGAACAGCCAAAGGGACTGTGTCTGTGATACAATATCCACAGTGAACATCTACTTTCAGGAGTTCTGGGAACCAGGGTGCTGCAAAACGTTTTTTGATGTATGCATATGCTGTTTTTGTTTATTTGGAGAAAGCTTTTGACAGAGTACAGCGGAACATTCTGAAGGATATTTTGAAGAGGAAAAGTGTAGCTTGGAAAAAGAGACGATGGATACAGAACCTACCGGGTGGCTATAATCAAACTTTCCCTGTTTAACATGTTAATTACGGTATGAGTACCAAACTTACTAGCATTAATGTCGAGAGTATGGGGCGCATGATTTCCATGTGTCACAGAACCCCATCCAGTTCTAACTATAGCCACCAGGTGCCTTGACCAATCATTGTGATTCATAGTCACACACAGCTGCCCAGTCACAGTGCACTTGTTGATGTGTCATCATGAGCTTGGACAAAAGGAGCAGGGCATTATTGGTGAAGCTCTATTATCAAAATAACAGTAATGCTGTAGCTGCACTTGGAGAATATCGCCAGCTGAAAAGATTATGGAAGGATCCTCTTTTCACACCTGCTGTGCAGAGCATGATGAAAAACTTCAAATCAACTGGAGAACTGGGGGTCGCTCCAGGAAGAGGCCGACCACCATTGCACCACAGGTGGTTGATGATGTTGCTGTTACTGTGGCAGACAATGCTGCACACAATTCCCAAACGTCAGGCTGTGTGCGTGCTGTGTCACGACAGCTGAACATCCTGTGGTCCACTGTACAGAAGATTATTTCAACCATTCTCAAATGATATCCATAGAAGATGCATATCGTACAGCAGCTTGCACCACAGAACACACAACGACATGTTGACTTCGCTCTCCACTTCCTTGCAAGGATTGAAGTTGATGAGGGCTGGCACAGGACCATGCTATGGACAGACACAGCTCATTTTTCTGTTTGTGACCTCCAATCACTGTGCATGAAGTTCCTCTGTATGGTGAATGAGTCATCATATGGTGTGGCTTCACAGCTACGTTCATCGTTGATCCATTCTTTTTTGAACACATTGGTGCTCAAGGACCAAAGATGTGGAATGTGACTGGCCAGCGTTACTGCTATATGCTTCGCCAGCATGTCCTTAGGAGGGAGATGCATTGAATTGAACAGTTATCATGGAGGGTAGGGCATCACCACACATCACTTGTGAAGTTCACCTGCTTCTCCGAAACACATTTGGAAACGATCGAGTTATCAGCCTATCGTTTCCAAATACTTAGCCAGCATACCTATGGACATGCTTCGTTCTGCTGTGCATAATGCAATCCTGCGCTTTCAGACGCTTCTGGACACTGATGGGCGCCATATTGAGCTCCTTTTGGAGCAGTAATGGTACTGGCACATAATTGTGTAGTGTACTGTAGCAGCACATTAAAATTGTTTCAATTGAATTGATTCTATATTATTCTCTTGCCCATGTCCTTGACATTAATACTGCCAAATTTGGTTCTCGTACGGTAATTAGTTTCCATGTTATGACATGTTAAATAGGGAAAGTTTAATTATAGCCACCCGGTATATTTACAATAGAAAGTAAGAATATGGATTGGAAATGAAATGCCTGAAGGAAGAAGCATTGGAAGGTGTGTTAGAAAAGGTTGTTGCCTCTCTCCTTTAACATTCAGATTACACCTAGAAGAGATTATATCGAATGACTTAGATGGAAAAAAAGGAATCTATATTGGTAGACAGAGAATAGAATGTATACGATTTGCTGATGAGATAGCGGCAGAAAGTGAACGAACTATAAATAAAATGCTAAAAGATCTGAATGATGCTTGTGTGGAATATGGGATCTAAACACAGAAAAAACAAAGAGTATGGTGACCAGCAAAGGAAAGATATGGGCACATATTAAGTTAGGACAAGTTGTTAGTAGCCAAGTAAGACTATTTAAATATTTTGGAAGTACAAATACTGAAGACTTGAGATATCATCGCATTGCTAAAGCGGAGGAGGCATTCAATAGAAATATTATTATATGGCAAACTATATAATGATCTGAGAAAAAAACTTGGCAAATGTTTTGTCTGGAGTGCGGCACTCTATGGGGCAGAAACATGGGCAGTGAGACGAGAGAATGAGGAAAGGCTAGAAGTATTTGAGATGTGAATATGGAGGAGAATGGAGAGGATAAGCCAGATGGAAAGAGTAAGTAACGAAAGAGTGTTGGAAAGTGTCTGTGAGAGAGGATTGCCTTCTAATAGATGCTTTCGAAGATCTAGTTCATAGGAGGAAACTGGGAAGAAAGAGGAGATAAAAGATGATAGACAGCATAAAGGTAATGAAAATTATACGAACCTGAAGAGGTTGACAGAAGACGGAGAACATGGAGAGTTACCACGTGAAAACCTGCCATTGAGCAGAAGACTGATGCTGATTATATTTTCTGTTTTCTTTCGAAGGTATTTTATTTCATAGATCGTATTACTGATTCAGAAAAACTTGTGTTTTATGAAGTCATAGATTTAAACACAGTTGATCTGAATCATACTTAACAAACAGAATGCAAAAAGTTGTACTGAATGATTCATACGATGTTGAAAGAAGAGAAAAGTTTGATGATTGGGGAGAAATCACTTAGTCCCACAAGGTGCAATTCTGAGGCCACTCCTATTCCTTAAACCTAAGTATGACCTTCCACTTAACAGTCATCAAGCAGAATTGATAATTTGTGCAGACAATATTAGCGTTATAATAGAGCCCATTAGAGAGAAAACGACAGATGAGATTGTTAATGATGTTTTTCAAAGAATTATTAAGTGGTTCTCTGAAAATGAACTCTCACTTAACTGTGAGGAAATACGTTATGTTCAGTTGTGTACAACAAACAGACACATACCTACAATTGATGTAGCACATGGACAGGAGTCAGTAATTGGGATAGAATGTTCCAAATTTTAGGTTGTATATGTTGATGGAAACTTGGAATGGAAGAAGCATGTTACTGAGCTTCTCAAATGATCAAGTTCAGCTACTTTTGCTCTTTGTATAATTGCTAGCCTTGGAAACAAACTAATCAACCTTATAACATATTTTACATCTTTCCACTCAATGTCTTATGGAGTAATTTTGTGAGGTATCTCAACACTTAGAAAGTGGGGAGTAAGAATAATATTTTTACCCACAGTCACCATGTAGGCACATCTTTAAGGAGTTAAGCATATTAACTGCACCATTACAATTCATATAGCCCCTAATAAAATTCTTCATAAATGATCCATAAGAACTTCAGAAGAATAGTGACATCCATACCTACAACACTAGAGGAAAAAATAACCTTTATCACACATTATAGCTGCCGGTGGCTCAGAATGGAGTTCAATAGGCACCAACAAAAAGTTTTGATCACTTGTCCAATGATATAAAATATCTGACAGCTGGCAAAGAAGGTTTTGCACCTAGCCCAAAGTCATTTCTCCTGGACAACTCCTTCTATTCCATGGGCGAATTTGTATCTAAGAACTGGCAGCATGTAAAAAAATCCAATTTTTAGCAGTAGTTGCTTGATTAGGAGTACAAATATCATATTCATTGATGTAAACACTAATCACGTGTAATATATCCTGTAAAGCGACTCTTTTCACACCATTTCGATAAAAGAACCGTTCAAACAATCTATTGAACGTGTAACTAACAACCAAAGAATTGATCACAACTAACCAGTCAACCAGCCACTTTGCATGCTCGAATCTCATGCGATCTATTATATTATCTGGAATTTCCATGCGATCAGCTACCTATCGGTCAACTGGTTCACACATATGACAGCCACGAAGGGATCGCATGCTCATACGACGGATCACTCCGATCATGTGTTGGGCAATTTCAGTGAGTCACTGAGCCCTTTGCATACATGCCAAAGGTCTAAAAGTTATCCAGCGCTCTCAATGCTATTGTCATAGTGTGCGGCGAGGTTAGAACAGTGAACTGAATACTGAGCTCGGATTGAACATCCTTGTTCTTGTGATACCGAGGAACGATACAAGGAAGTGCAGAGTCTAATATCTTTGCGGCGAGTCTATTCAGATGCAAAGCCTTTGGTTGCTTGTTTTATTTGTTCTTCGTATGACGTGTAACCTGTGTTTACAAACACGAGTAGTTGATTAATGTCACGTTACTAAGTAAGTGTTTATTGTTGGGTCGACTTATTTTTCTCAAGTGAGTAAACATGCCAGTGGAAAGCGACGTGTATTCTCCACCTGTTTCATTGTATAATCTGTCATTCGACAGCAACGAATTTTTGAAGGTGAAGTACTGACAGTATAATTGTATTTCATAGTTGCTGAATATATCGTAATTTCGAAATAAATAAGTTTCTAGCAGTTTTTATTCACATAGAAATCATTCTCCGTCGATGAGTATCTTCAAGAGCACCGTAATAAGACCAGCTTGGAAACACTCAGAGATGATTTGGGAATATACCTAAGGATTTTACGATCGTCGATGATTGAACTCATAAACAAAGACTATGCAGATTTTGTAAATCTGTCTAGTAACCTCATCGGCCTCGATAGAGCTATAAATGGCATGCAGTTTCCGCTTGGACAGCTGAAAGAAGAAATTGTTGTAAGTATGATGTTGCTTGCCAGTTAGTGTAAGAGGGAATTAATTCTATAAATTCTCTTAACATATACACACAGATAGTCAACTCATTGAAGTCGTTCCGATCGCTCAGCGCTGGATTTGTTTGCCCAAGGAAAACGTTATTGTATAAACGTAATAGAAACATTATATCTATTATTAACAAGAGACCTGTCTGCAATAATAATTGAAATATCACAGACAGATCTTCTGTGCCATTGGAATACCACATTCCATATGTGATCCAGTCGTGTATCTCTTTACTGTGTTACAAGGCAGGTGTCTTTTATGTTAGTGGATCAATGTGTCAGGTGCAACAACGGTAGATATCATAAAGCCTTCAGGAAGGAAAGAAGGGTGGGGGAGGGGAGCATCAAAATCCTGCGTGAGCTCTACATCATTTCTGGCAAAATTTAAGGGGACTTAGGAATTCCACAGAGCAGTCATTTGTTGCCAATTCTGCTGAGCTGCAGCAGTTATTTATAAATACTGTAGAAATCATGAGTACATAAGACGATAATCTAAATTTTTTGTGCTAAAGTAGTGGAAACTTTCCTAAATATTAACACTTTCAAGCTAAGGTTGAAATAAATTTTCTTGGATTAGATTCAGTTTTCGTTCTATAGACCGAAAAAATGAGATGATTCTTGTGGGTGTGGAACATGTCAGAAAGTGTAAACTTAGAACATTTGAATATAATTCTTGCTACCCTTATCATTTCTCAAGAGATTGTCAAAATAGGGCCGGCCGCGGTGGTCTAGCGGTTCTAGGCGCTCAGTCTGGAGCCGCGCGACTGCTACGGTCGCAGGTTCGAATCCTGCCTCGGGCATGGATGTGTGTGATTTCCTTAGGTTTGTTCGGTTTAAGTAGTTCTAAGTTCTAGGGGACTGATGACCATAGATGTTAAGTCCCATAGTGCTCAGAGCCATTTGAACCATTTTGTCAAAATAGGTGAATTCCTTACAGTAAACTGGAACTGCTAATATTTGCAGAATTAATACACTATCAAAATGAAATGTTGTTATGCACTTTTAATAAATTTATCACACACAAAATACCTAATCATGACTGTTGTGACCAAGTGCTGTAAAACTGAACTCTAACTGACACTTTTACTTAAGCTGGTCTAACAGTCCGTATTACGATATACATGTATTGAGCAGAAGGAGTTGCCTATCAAAAAGTCTTCCAAACTCTGTTTAAACCGTGCTTTATCTGAAACCAAGTTTTTAATGGTTGCTGGCAGTGTATTGAAAATGTGTCTTCCTGAATATTGGACCCATTTTTGGACCAAGGAAAGTGATTTTAGGTATGTATACTTCTCACAAACATACATAGAAAATGATTTTCATGAATTACTTTTGTATAAAAGAATAAAAATATTTGTTTATTAGCTAAATATTTGTTATTCTAACTATCAACTGCAATTTGCGATTACAGAAGTGTCTGATTTCACCCGTCTGCTTTGACTCATGATGTCATCAATTTGATGGAAATGGCTATTCTAAGCGTCTCCAGTATGGTGCCTATGACATCACTACACACACACACACACACACACACACACACACACACGCGGCAACAATACCAAAATGTTTATAAATAAGACAATAACATCTCCCTCCAAAAATACAATCACACTAACGGGACAACGCGGGAAATTGGAGGTTTTAGGGTGAGGACAAGCTAAATATAACAGTAAAAAAACACACCATGATCCCAAACCACACAAAATGATGAAAAAAAATTACAACATTCTGCTACACCAACAAAATCTATAGGAATCAGACATCGCCCTTTACCTACGAGGGTAATCCCAAAAGTAAGGTCTCCTTTTTTTTTATAAGTTTATAGACCTGTTTATTTCTACAATGGTTGACATCGGTTTACAGCTTGAACAATTAGCTGTTTTTCGACATAATCACCATTTCTGTCTATGCATTTTTGTAGATGCTGTGGCAGTTTTTGTATGCCCATGTCATACCACCTCGCCACCATGCTGTTCAGAAAGTTGTGAACCTCTCCTGTCACCTCCACATCGGAGCTGAATCACTGGGACCATAATTAACTCTGACAGGTACTGTGAGACTCTGAAAAAACTCAAACAGTCAGTTCAGAACCGGAGCAAAGGCACACACATTCTCCATGACAATGCTTGTCAACACATTGCTTGGCAAACCGTTGCTCTCCTGCAATAGTTTCAGTGGAACATAATGACCCATCCACCTATAGTCCTGACTGGGCGCCCAGTGACTATCACCTTTTCCCTAGGTTAAAAGAACATTTGGCCAAAAAGCAATTCAGCTCCGACGACGAGGTGAAAGAAGATGTTCATAACTTTCTGAACAGCATGCCACCGAGCTGGTATGGCATGGCCATACAAAAACTGCCACAGCGTCTACAAAAATGTATTGACAGAAATGGTGATTATGCCGAAAAATAGCTAAATGTTCAAGCTGTAAACTGATGTAAAGCGTTGTAGAAATAAACAGGTCTATGTACTTATAAAAAATAGGAGACCTTACTTTTAGGATTACCCTCATATATAGTTCAACCGCAGCTGATGATACCAAGACAACACCTACAGCTAAAAAGTACAAAAATTGGAATTGGAATTGGACATTTCCCTTGATTGCAACTGACGATAACAAAACACCAATACCTACACCTAAAACTACGAAAATTTGAATCCGTCATTTCCCTTGACCTACATAGGTTAGCCACAATTATTGATACCAAAAAACCAACACCTACGACTACGGAAAAAAAAGCACAACACCTCAATATAAAAATCAAATATCCCTACATAAATTAAAAGACATTCAGTATGCCATAAATAAACAAAACATCACAACTTGAGAAGAATAGACACAAAATAACAATTACTTACCACCAACAAATTCCTACGCTGCAAACTAAGTCCCCCTGCCTCCTCCCCCCTCCCACACACACACACACACACACACACACACACACACACACATGTACCCGTCCCTGGTCTGAGACAACGGCACTCTGATCAACCTCATGTTCTCGCGACAAATACTACACTTCACAATCTCAGCAATCAGTACAATTTAATAATGGACAACATGTCCTCCCCGGTCTCCAGCTGTGATATCAATGCCTAACAACAGAAACCACACAATTAATTAAATGTCTTAACGCACCTTAAACAGCAAACCAGCAATGCCAAACACATAAACAAAAAATAATAATTAAATGATAACTCACTGGGAAAGCTTCCAAACCTGACGTTCCTAACTACAAACACTGCCAACAATTTCACACATCCGATTCAACATATTACACACACACACACACACACACACACACACACACACACACCAGCAGAGACACAACAAGACGACATCTGCAGTGGTTAGCACACTGGACTCGCATTCGGGAGGACGACGGTTCAATCCCGTCTCCGGCCATGCTGATTTAGGTTTTCCGTGATTTCCCTAAATCGTTTCAGGCAAATGTCGGGATGGTTCCTTTGAAAGGGCACGGCCGATTTCCTTCCCAATCCTTCCCTAACCCGAGCTTGCGCTCCGTCTCTAATGACCTCGTTGTCGACGGGACGTTAAACACTAACCACCACCACCACCACCACGACATCTGCAAACACAACCAGCTCATAAACGCCATGCTGTAATGACATCACACACCGTAACACCCTTATGTCATGGGCCAAAGCAGACGGGTGGAATCGGACGCTTCCATTGAACAAAAATTTTTTAATTGTTTTTATACATAACAGTTCAGTTACTACATTATGACTTTGGCTCAATTCATGATCCTTGAAGAAAACCAAACCCATGTTTATGCTGTCAGAAATGTGTTTATCCTCCTCCTTGCCTTGGCATTGGTGGGACACTCACCTACAGTTTAGGATTTCTGGCTTTATTTATCGTTCTGGTTCGAACTAAAAATTTTGAAGAAATTTGAATTGTGTGTCCAATAGACAATCATAATCAACAGTGCTGATATTCCAGAAGTAATAACCTGTCTGCAAGTTTCACTTTGACCTAGAAGAATCTTGTATTTTATGTAGTCTTAAGTCCTGTTCTTGCAATTAACACACTAAATTGTCCAAAAGTCTGTCAGGGTCAATAGCTAGGTTCACTTACCCTACACGGAATAAACTGTAATTAGACTCCTTTGTGCTGTGACACCTTTAAACTTTCTATTTTAACTGGTGGTTTTACAACTAATTGCTCATTGCTCACTACTCACTTGGACTCTGATATGGCTAATTTTGTGTTGTAATTTAAGAAGGAGACTAGAACAGACATTCACTCATTCACCCATCTACACATTTACACTTTGAATAATTGCGAATCTTGGGGAGAGACAAATGAGTAAGTTGACATATTTTGCATATTTTCATTCATTAATGTCGTATGGAATAATGTTCTGGAGTAATTCACCTTTAAGAAAGAAAGTGTTTATTGTTCAAAAAACACAATGTAAGAATATTATTTCATGCACTCCCATGATCATCTTGTAGACTTATGTATAAGGAGTAGGACATCATGACTACTACTTTGTAGTATATTGATTTCCTCATTTAATTTGTTGTAAATAATCCGCAGTAGTTCAAAAGGAACAATGATGTATGTAATTGCAATACCAGAAGAAAAAAGGACATTCATTACATCACATTGAGGTTGTCTTTAGCAAAACATGGGGTACACAATGCTGCAACAAAAATTTTTGATAACTTACCCAGTGATATAAAATGTCTGACAAATGACAAAGTAAAATTTGAAAATAAACTGAAAAAGTTTCTCCTTGACAACTCTGTCCAATCCACAGAAGAATTTCTATTACTGCAATTTCTAAAAGGTGGTGGCTAGGAATTACTAACTCACATATGTAAGTCTTCTCTCTCTCTCTCTCTCTCTCTCTCTCTCTCTCTCGCTCGCTCGCTCACACACACACACACACACACTCTCTCTCTCTCTCTCTCTCTCTCTCTCTCTCTCTCTCTCACACACACACACACACACACACACACACACACACACACACATCAAACATACAAAATTGTGGTACCTGAAAACCAGAAATCATTTAAAATTAAGTATAAGAAAGATCTACAAATGTTTGATGGCAGTAACTAAAATTAAGAAAATTGAAGATGAAAATATTTAATTAGTCTAATGTTGAACAATAAATTTTAATGATGTGGAATGAATCATTTTACATTCATATTGAAAATTATTTTGTAAATATGGGTACATGCAGAACATGCAGTTGGTAGTTTATTATTATGATTATTGTTATTGCTATTACTATTATTGTAATTATACAGAGGTAGCTTCGTAATTCCTGACTTCTCTGCAGAACTACTAAAGTTCACTAATATACTTTGCTTATCAAAAAAGTTATTCCAGTCACAAAATGGTTCAAAAACTGCCACAATTTATTTTACTTGTCTTTGATCTGCTGTAGCCTGAAAATATGTAAAGACAAACCACTTGAAATTGCAATAGGATGTTGAGCACATCAATTTGTGTATGTAATCTGAATATCCCCCTTTACACTTTGTTTTAATTTGATGCCATCTTAAATTTGCTCAAAACTGTAGCAGAAGTTTTATGATATTTTCCTGTCCCTCACTGAAAGCCCCCTCAAACCTTGCATGTTTTGATGTTTTAACCAAAGTTTTGCGTAACATATTTTCATTCTGTGTAGAGCAACTGTGCAAAATTTCTTTCAAAATGGAGTACTAGGGACGGAAAGTTGGCTGAAACCAGATGTAAACAGTAATGAAATTCTAAACTCAGATTGGAATGTATACTGCAGAGACATGCTGGACAATGAAGGGGGAGGCGTGTTTATAGCGATAAAAAGTGCAATAGTATCGAATCAAATTGACGGAGATCTGAAATGTGAAGTAATTTGGGTGAAGGTCATGGTTAAAGCAGGCTCAAATGTGGTAATTGGATGTCTCTATAGGCCCCCTGGCTCAGCAGCTGTTGTGGCAGAACACCTGAAGGAAAATTTGGAAAATATTTCGAGTAGGTTTCCCGACCATGTTATAGTTTTGGGTGGAGATTTTAATTTACCAGATATAGACTGGAAGACTCAAACGTTTATAATGGGTGACAGAGACAAAGAAACCGGTGAAATTTTTTTAAGTGCACTGTCTGAAAACTACCTTGCGCACTTAAACAGAGAACCTAGTCGTGGCGATAACATATTAGACCTTCTGGTGACAAACAGACCCAAATTGTTTGAAAAAATTAATGCAGAACAGGGAATCAGCGATCATAAAGCATTACAGCATCAGTGATTTCAGCTGTAAATATAAATATTAAAAAAGGTAGGAAGATTTTTCTGTTTAGCAAAAGTGACAAAAAGCTGATTTCAGAGTACTTGATGGCTCAACACAAAAGTTTTATCTCAAGTACAGATAGTGTTGAGGATCAGTGGACGAAGTTCAAAACCATTGTACAATATACATTAGATGAATACGTGCCACGCAAGTTCGTAAGAGATGGAAAAGAGCCAACGTGGTACAACAGCCAAGTTAGAAGACTGCTACGGAAGCAAAGAGAACTTCACAGCAAACATAAACATGGCCAAAGCCTTGCAGACACACAAAAATTACACAAAACAAAATGTAATGTGAGGAGGGCTATGCGACAGGCATTCAACGAAATCGAAAGTAAAGTTCTATGTACTGACATGATAGAAAATCCTACGAAATTTTGGTCTTATTTCAGAGTGTTAGGTGGATCAAAACAAAATGTCCAGACACTCTGTGACCAAAATGGTACTGAAACAGAGGATGACAGACGAAATGCCGAAATACTAAATGTCTTTTTCCAAAGCTGTTTCACAGAGGAAGAGTGCACTATAGTTCCTTCTCTAGATTGTTGCACAGATGACAAAATGGTAGATATTGAAATAGATGACAGAAGGATAGAAAAACAATTAAAATTGCTCAAAAGAGGAAAGGTCGCTGGACCTGATGGGATACCAGTTCGATTTTACACAGAGTACGCAAAGGAACTTGCCCCCCTTCTTGCAGCGGTGTACCGTAGGTCTCTAGAAGAGCATAGTATTCTAAAAGATTGGAAAATGGCACAGGTCATCCCCGTTTTCAAGAAGGGATGTCGAACAGATGTGCAGAACTATAGTCCTATATCTCTAACGTCGATCAGTTGTAGAATTATGTTCGAGTATAATAACTTTCCTGGAGACTAGAAATCTACTCTGTAGGAATCAGCATGGGTTTTGAAAAAGACGATAGTGTGAAACCCATCTCGCGGTATTCGTCCACGAGACTGAGAGGGCCCTGGAGATGGGTTCTCAGGTAGATTCCATGATTATTGACTTCCGCAAGGCATTTGATACAGTTCCCCACAGTCGTTTAATGAACAAAGTAAGAGCATATGGACTATCAGACCAATTGTGTGATTGGATTGAAGAGTTCCTAGATAACAGGATGCACCATGTCATTCTCAATGGAGAGAAGTCTTCCGAAGTAAGAGTGATTTCAGGTGTGCCGCAGGGGAGTGTCATTGCTATTCGCAATATATATAAATGACCTTGTGGATAACATCGGAAGCTCAGTGAGGCTTTTTGTGGATGATGCTGTAGTGTATTGAGAGGTTGTAACAATGGAAAATTCTACTGAAATGCAGGAGGATCTGCAACGAATTGACGCATGGTGCAGGGAATGGCAATTGAATCTCAATGTAGACAAGTGTAATGTGCTGTGAATACTTAGAAAGAAAGATCCTTTATCATATAGCTACAATATAGCAAGTCAGCCAGCAACTGGAAGCAGTTAATTCCATAAGTTATCTGGGAGTAGGCATTAGGAGTGATTTAAAATGTAATGACCATATAAAATTAATCGTCGGAAAAGCAGATGCCAGACTGAGATTCATTGGAAGAATCGTAAGGAAATGCAATCCGAAAACAAAGGAAATAGGTTACAGTACACTTGTTCGCCCACTGCTTGAATACTGCTCACGGGTGTGGGATCCGTACCAGATGGAGTTGATAGAAGAGATAGAGAAGATCCAACGGAGAGCAGCGCCCTTCTTTGCAGGATCATTTTTAATCGCGAAAGCGTTATGGGGATGATAGATAAACTCCAGTGGAAGACACTGCAAGAGAGACGCTCAGTAGCTCGGTACAGGCTTTTGTTGAAGTTTTGAGAACATACCTTTACCGAGGAGTCAAGCAGTATATTGCTCCCTTCTATGTATATCTCACGAAGAGACCATGAGGATAAAATCAGAGAGGTTAGAGGCCACACAGAGGCATAACGACAATCTTTCTTTTCACGAACAATACGAGACTGGAGTAGAAGGGAGAACTGATAGAGGTACTCAAGGTACCCACCGCCACACACCGTCAGGTGGCTTGCGGAGTATGGATGTAGATGTAGATGTAGAGTTGATTAGGGGTAGATAATTTCAAAAATTAGTGCAGTTGATGTGGAATGACCATGCTGATCTTGACATAAGAGTGAATTTTCCTCAAGAAGGCTCACAGACTAATGAATTTCAAAAGAAAATACTGTGCAATAGATGAAGCTGTAAGTGTCTCTGCAACATTGCATTACTCTAGATCATACTCCCTTCCCTCTTTCATAAAACGTATGGTCACTGAACTAGTGCCGGCCGGGGTGGCCGAGCGGTTGTTCTAGGCACTACAGTCTGGAACCGCGCGACCGATACGGTCACAGGTTCAAATCCTGCCTCGGGCATGGATGTGTGTGTTGTCCTTAGGTTAGTTAGGTTTAAGTAGTTCGAAGTTCTGGGGGACTAATGACCTCAGAAGTTAAGTCCCATAGTGCTCAGAGCCATTTGAACCAACCATTTGAACTGAACTAATTATAAGTGTTTTTATTTGACCACAAAATGCATCATGTTGTAGTTGAGTGATAACTGCTTTATCTTGTGTATAGTTTCAAAACACGGTGAAGGCATGGATAAGAAACCGAAGGCGTTGTGACCATTGTTGGTAATCGTGAACATTCCTGGGTATCCAGTTAAGGGCATTTTTACAAGAATATACATTTCTGCCATGTAGAAGAAATGCAGTTTGACAAGGTATAATTGTTAAGCTGAACCGTCCCCATGAATAAGAGTGAGCAATTGTGTCAACATGTCAGTAAAAGGCAACAGGACAAGTGGTGAAGTACAAATACCCAATACTTTTGAGCTCACAAACCTCAAAACTAGGAGCAGACATTATGATAATAAATGAGAGAAAATATTCTCTCTGGCCAAAAGACGAACAAGATTGTACACACTCGGTATTATACAACTTTATCATGTACTGTTATGTGATAGATCATACATTGAGGGGCCTGCAAAAAGCAGAATTAAGAGTATTTTGAAGTGATCTGTAGGCATTATATTTTCCTAAAGTTATAGGAAACACAAGGAAACTGATATGTTATGCAGCACAATCAAAACCACAAGAAATTGTCAAGTTTGATGTGTTTTTCCCTACTTTAACTGATACTGAACCAGTGGGAAACACTTTATGTGCTGTGGAATGGTATAAGTTGATACTTTCTTTTCGGTGTGACACCAGGGCAGTCCGGTGTTGGAAAGAGTAGAGGCAGCCCACACAAGTGACTAAGACAGACTAACAGGTTGGTGGAACAGAAAGCATTTTGTGGACAGTGTGACATCCTGTACTCATAACTAGGAGCACCAGGTCACTTCAATTATAAGTTAATTTGAGTATGTATTAGTATTTAATTGCATAAACAATCAAAATTACACCATAAATTCGCAGCCCCTGTGAAAAACCCATAAGATCAATGCTAAAAATTCCCAGATTTTACATTTCTTCCTAACAAAGTTTACATCTATTCTAAGTTCTTACTTGACTTCGTCCTGTTTCTTCCTGTTGACATTTGATGTGACTAAATTAGTTATAAGTGACACAAAAGACAGATGGTTCGCACCATAGGTGTTGGTGGCATCGAGGGAATATTTTAGGCCATTGTGGAGAGGGGAAATGATCAGTGTTGCCAGCACAACTTGCAACATTTAGCTTCATGGCACAATTATGATGCAACTACCTCTAGGTTGCAGCAGTAATGGAAAAACAAGACGGTAGATGCAAAGTGTTCCAGACTGAGCCAATACATGACGAAGGAGCCCAGCCATCAGCTTTTCTCGTGCCATTCAAACCCAGTTGTTTTGCCTGTTTTTCAGATGTACTGTATTCAGTAATAGTATCAATCATCAACATTTTAAATTCAGACACAGTCTTGAAGAATATGCTCAGTCATAATCAAAGAAATGTCACCCATTTCTGGCAAGTGAACTTTTATCACATGTTGACTTGTTAAGCCGCCCAATAGCCAGCGCAGTCAGCTCACCACATTAACTTGCATAAAATGAGCTTGGCTACTGGATGTGTGGAGAGGGAAGTGGCCCTTCAGTTACCGGAGTTCTGGTAGGTGTTGTTGTTGTGGTCTTCAGTCCTGAGACTGGTTGATGCAGCTCTCCATGCTACTCTATCCTGTGCAAGCTTCTTCGTCTCCCAGTACCTACTGCAACCTACATCCTTCTGAATCTGCTTAGTGTATTCGTCTATTGATCTCCCTTTGCGATTTTTACCCTCCACGCTGCCCTCCAATACTAAATTGGTCATCCCTTGATGCCTCAGATCATGTCCTACCAACTGATCCCTTCTGGTCAAATTGTGCCACAAACTCCTCTTCTCCCCAATTCTATTCAATACTTCCTCATTAGTTATGTGATCTACCCATCTAATCTTCAGCATTCTTCTGTAGCACCACATTTCGAAAGCTTCTATTCTCTTCCTGTCCAAACTATTTATCATCCATGTTTCACTTCCATACATGGCTACACTCCATACAAATACTTTCAGAAACGACTTTCTGACACTTAAATCTATACTCGATGTTAACAAATTTCTCTTCTTCAGAAATGCTTTCCTTGCCATTGCCAGTCTACATTTGATATCCTCTGTACTTCGACCATCATGAGTTATTTTGCTCCCCAAATAGCAAAACTCCTTTACTACTTTAAGTGTCTCATTTCCTAATCTAATTCCCTCACCATCACCCGGCTTAATTTGACTACATTTCCTTATCCTCATTTTGCTTTTGTTGATGTTCATCTTGTATCCTCCTTTCAAGACAATGTCCATTCCGTTCGGCTGCTCTTCCAGGTCCTTTGCTGTCTCTGACAGAATTACAATGTCATTGGTGAACCTCAAAGTTTTTATTTCATCTCTATGGATTTTAATTCCTACTCCAAATTTTTCTTTTGTTTCCTTTACTGCTTGTTCAATACACAGATCGAATAACATAGGGGATAGGCCTGTCTCACTCCCTTCCAAACCACTGCTTCCCTTCATGCACCTCGACTATTATAACTGCCATCTGGTTTCTGTACAAATTGTAAATAGCCTTTCACTCCCTGTATTTGACTCCTGTCACCTTCAGAATTTGAAAGAGAGTATTTCAGTCAACATTGTCAAAAGCTTTTTCTAAGTCTACAAATGCTAGAAACATAGGTTTGCCTTTCCTTAATCTTTCTTCTAAGGTAAGTCATAGGGTCAGTATTGCCTCACGTGTTCCAATATTTGTACGGAATCCAAGCTGATCTTCCCCAAGGTCAGCTTCTACCAGTTTTTCCATTCATCTGTAAAGAATTTGCACTAGTATTTTACAGCCGTGGCTTATTAAACTGACAGTTCGGTAATTTTCACATCTGTCAGCACTTGCTTTCTTTGGGATTGGAATTATTATATTCTTCTTGAGGTCTGAGGGTATTTCACCTGTCTCATACATCTTGCTCACCAGATGGTAGAGTTTTGTCAGGACTGGCTCTCCCAAGGCTGTCAGTAGTTCTAATGGAATGTTGTCTACTCCTGGGGCCTTGTTTCAACTCAGGTCTTTCAGTGCTCTGTCAAACTCTTCACGCAGTATCATATCTCCCATTTCATCTTCATTTACATCCTCTTCCATTTCCATAATATTGTCCTCAAGTACATCGCCCTTGTATAGACCCTCTATATACTCCTTCCACCTTTCTGCTTACCCTTCTTTGCTTAGAACTGGGTTTCCATCTGAGCTCTTGATATTCATACAAGTGGTTCTCTTTTCTCCAAAGGTCTCTTTAATTTTCCTGTAGGCAGTATCTATCTTACCCCTAGTGAGATAAGCCTCTACATCCTTACATTTATCCTCTAGCCATCCCTGTTTAGCCATTTTGCACTTCCTGTCGATCTCATTTTTGAGATGTTTGTATTCCTTTTTGCCTGCTTCATTTACTGCATTTTTATATTTTCTCCTTTCATCAATTAAATTCAATATCTCTTCTGTTACCAAAGGATTTCTATTAGCCCCCGGTCTTTGTACCTACTTGATCCTCTGCTGCCTTCACTACTTCATCTCTCACAGATACCCATTCATCTTCTACTGTATTTCTTTCCCCCATCCCTATCGATTGTTCCCTTATGCTCTCTGTGAAACTCTGTACAACCTCTGGTGTAGTCAGTTTATCCAGGTCCCGTCTCCTTAAATTCCCACCTTTTTGCCGTTTGTTCAGTTTTAATCTACAGTTCATAACCAGTAGATTGTGGTCAGAGTCCACATCTGCCCCTGGAAATGTCGTACAATTTAAAACCTTGTTTCTAAATCTCTGTCTTACCATTATATAATCTATCTAATACCTTCTAGTATCTCTAGGATTCTTCCATGTATACAACCTCCTTTTATGATTCTAGAACAAAGTGTTAGCTATGATTAAGTTATGCTCTGTGCAAAATTCTACCAGGCGGCTTCCTCTTTCATTTCTTACCCCCAATCCATATTCACCTACTACATTTCCTTCTCTCCCTTTTCCTACTATCAAATTCCAGTCACCCATGACTATTAAATTTTCGTCTCCCTTAACTATCTGAGTAATTTCTTTTATCTCATCATACATTTCGTCAGTTTCTTCGTCATCCGCAGAGCTAGTTGGCATATAAACTTGTACTACTGTAGTAGGCGTGGGCTTCGTGTCTATCTTGGCCACAATAATGCGTTCACTATGCTGTTTGTAGTCGCTTACCCGCACTCCTATTTTTTATTCATTAGTAAACCTACTCCTGCATTTACCCCTATTTGATTTTGTATTTATAACCCTGTATTCACCTGACCAAAAGTCTTGTTCCTCCTGCCACCAAATTTCACTATTTCCCACTATATCTAACCTTAACCTATCCGTTTCCCTTTTTAAATTTTCCAACCTACCTGCCATTCCACACTCGGATCCGTAGAATGCCAGTTTTCTTTCTCTTGATAACGATTTCCTCTTGAGTAGTCCCTGCCCGGAGATCTGAATGTGGGACTATTTTACCTCCAGAACATTTTACCCAAGAGGATGCCATCATCATCTAATCATTCAGTAAAGCTGCATGCCCTCGGGAAAAATTACGACTGTAGTTCCCCCTTGCTTTCAGCCGTTTGCAGTACCAGCACAGAAAGGCCATTTTGGTTAGTGTTACAAGGCCAGATCAGTCAATCATCCAGACTTGCCCCTGCAACTACTGAAAACGCTGCTGCCCCTCTTCAGGAACCACACATTTGTCTAGCCTCTTAACAGATACCCTTCCATTGTGGTTGCACCTACGGTACAGCTATCTGTATCGCTGAGGCACGCAAGCCTCCCCACCAACGGCAAGGTCCATAGTTCATGGGGGGGAGGGGGGGGGGGGTAGGTATGAAAGCATTTTGTGAAGTGCTGAAAATATACTTTTCATGCAGGTGATGTGCTATGATGGAGATTTCACACGGAAATAGTACAAGGTTTTTTTTGCGATAGCACCTTTTAAATAATTTCATATTGAAAGCTGACCTGATGCAGTTGCAACAACTACATACACTACTCAGGTATATACTTTGTAACCCACACACCACACACTGTAGATTGGCAGCAGTGATAGAGGGCGTGAAGCGAAACTGTAGCTCCTGAGTTTTCTTTCACATTTACGTTTTACACAGTGTACAGAAATTCACTGAGCTGACATCTGATAAGGATGTAATTTTAATTGTTTTTCTTATCAAAACTAAAATAACAATTTAATGGTGGTGAGCATATGAGGTGTGATTCGTAAGAAAAGCTATAAACGATAACAGCAGTGGTGACAAAGTATACATCATTAAGCAGATGTCCCCGTTTATGCTTGTGGTTTAACCTCTTAGCTGCTGCGATGGTTTTTAGTTTAATTCAACATGTTCATAAATTTTTGCTTTTTTCTGGATGAGCACAGAGGACATTCTCTCAAAAATGTGTGTTTTTGATGAATAATTTGTTGTTGTAGCTTGTTGGAAAACAGCTTGATTACCTTATATGTAGGCACCAATTTCAGTTTTTTGATGAATTTTTGCTTGTTACACATCTGTGATTTTTTAAGAACTGATGAATGTCATTACCACAAATTATTGTGTAAACATTTTATTGTGCATTTAATTTCCTTCACTTAGACAGATTTTATGCAAAGTATTAGAGAGGATTGCAGTTTTTAATCATATATGCCAATTACATGTGTTTTTTCTTATATTTTGGGGGTTTCTAACATTTTCGTTGATTGTGCATTTTCCTCAGTTTTGCATTTTGTAAGTCTGGACCATACGGAAACATAGACTAGGGGTTTCACTGTAGATCTAAAAATTTCTGCTTCCTCTAAATTGATAGCAATTGAATGACATCAGCTAGTATTGACTGATTTCTGATCATTGTCAACTACAGCTTGCAAACAACACTGTGTTTTGTGCATCTGCTCTTACATAATCAGAATTAAGAGGTGGAGCCAACAATTGCTGAAATGTTAGCTGTAGTTAAATTGGAAATAATCTTATTTACTGATGTGTTAAATCCATTAAACACAGATTTCAATTCTACCTGAAGTTAGTAGTGACTGAAAAGGAATACAAACTGGTCAACAACATTTGATTACCATCAATTCAGATACTCCCATCAGCCTCCTTACCAATAGTACTCTTTAAAAGTCCACATAGAGTACAATGAGTTCATTTTAATTCTCATTATGTAATACCTGTTGTTAGCAATAAAGACTAAATTCCAACTGAAATAGTATCTCTTTTTTCATGCAGCAGGTAAAGATTGCTTTAGAAGACGCTCTGAATGGTGTAACAGATCTACTGAAGTGCCGCCACGATGTATTTGTGAAGAAGTTGTGCCTGCAGAATCTGATTAATGTTGAATTCTTTTTAAGTAAATTTGGCTATGTACTTGACTCAGAAGAAACACCTCATAAATATTTTCTGGATCCAGATTTCACAGAACGAGTTGCATCAGAATATAACAAGCTGCTGTTTTCTGTTTCACAGTGTGAGGTTTATTTAACTAATTTACATTCAAAGGTAAATCTTTTGAAAACCATTTATGATACATACTATTTCTTTTGTCATAGATTGTAGTGCTGTCTGTATTATTATTATTTTCATGCTAGTATCAACTATTCTGTATTGATAGAAAGAAATATGGATTACTGATAGCTTGCAGCCACATTTCTGTATATGTTTGCCTTGCAGTTTTTGCACATGCTCCACACACTAAATGGATTGACTGACTTCCCTTTTGTGTATGTTAGTTGAAGAAAATAAATAGATTGAATGTGAATGCTGTTACGTTTTTTCAGTATAAGTCAGATAGATAAAATAACTTTTCTAAGACTGGCGTCATTTGTTTAACAGTGTAATATGTAAAACTGTATTATATTATTTTCAGTAAAAGGTGTTCATTAAACGTGGAGCACAAGCTTGAATTGGATGAGGGCAGGATAACAGATAAGCTGTGTCCTTGTCAAAGGAACCATCCCAGCATATGCAATGTAGAGTGCCCAAGGAACTTTATAAATCTGAGTGGCTAGTCAAGGATATGATTCACACTTCTGTCAAATCTAAATCCAGGACATTAGCTAGTTGGACACAGTGATTAATATTTCTTTTTAACACCATATCCAGAACCCTAATTACTATCTGGCCCGAAGTAGCAGTTGAAGTAAGGAAATCAGATACTTAAACATGATAAATGTAGATATTTAAAACTATATTCTTGTCTACTAAAAGAGGAAAGCAATATGTGATAAGATAACAGGAAAATGTTTGCAGAAACATGGATCAAGTTGAAATCTGAAGGCAGGAAAAAGAAGTCAGAATGTTTCTCTCTTGATGATGTCCAGCTACTATTTGTGTTGCTCTTAACCCAGGCTATTGCATGAATTTCCTTCCACTCTTGTACCTTTCAACACATATTCCCTTATCACATAGTTTTATCTCCATGTGAGGGACTAACCATTATCAAACACTCATAGTTAATTGTATGATTGACCTGTTGTTACTCCTGTGTTCCAGCAGTTGATAAGTGTATTTTATTCTGTTGTTGTTGGAAATTAATGCCTCCTATCGTTACTCTCATAAAATATTGTAATACTTTGTGACATTTGACACTGCTGCCAAAGTTCTGAGCTACAGCCCTAGCGTCTTCTGTTGAAACACAAGGTTGCACCGTAGTATGTAGAACATGGTTAACACTGACGTGCATATTATAATTCCTAAATTATGAAAGTGAAATGCTAATTTACATTCATAAAAAACTGGAGACTGTTGTTTAGAGGTGCCACATTAGATATCAGCACAGTTAGATGCAATGTTTGTTGCTTTAGAGAAGCTACAGAGGAAATACTATCAAGTAATTGAAAGCAGGTGGTTGGTCACCACTGCAGTGGCTGTGTGAAAGATCAGTGACAGCACCTGTGCCAAATACCAGGTAACAGCTGAAGGAGTCTGTCACAGATTTTTCATTGTTCTAGGCAGTGTGAGTACCATATTGATTTACTACATTACTAAAAAGATTGTGCACACAGAGTGCTGTGAATGACTGAGCAGACTAACAAGACTAGAAAAACAGTAGGCACCAACTTAATGCACTTCTCCATAATTGAAGGTGAGTGGTGGAATATAAGACATATGTTCACATTTTTGAATTGGACTCAGAAAGACAGGTGTTGTTCTAGAAGAAAAAAAAGTATTGAATTTTCAGGGAAATGGTGATGGATGGCATATAGGATCAGGAGGACATTGCTGTCAGCAAGTTGAATATTAAAACACGTCGTCATTAAGTTTCTGATGTCATATTTTAACTGTTAGTTTATCATCTGCTTCATTCCTTATTATAAAATAGGTGTGTTTTTTACCTAAACTCACTATCTGTTGTTGCCATGACCTTCTTAGGTATTAGTAACCAATATATTAACATTTTCTTGAATACATACACTTTTTGTGTTATGCATTGTGGCACTAGTGAAGTCAAATATGGGGTATGCCATTTCTCAGAGTTTAAAAATGTTTCAGCCTAACTGTATTACGTTAGAATATGACAAATAAATATAATCATCTACTTATTTAGAAGGAATGCGTTATACACTAAATGTTATTGTAGGTTATGAGAATAGGTTACAGTGCTGCTGTAAGTCATTATGCAAAATACAAGAAAGAGTTCATTAAACTTCAGGTCTTAAATTTGGTATATAATTATTTTTCCAGTTTTGTTGTGTTTCCTTTTTTCCTATATTTAATAGAAACTTTTATGTCAAGCCCTGAACACACACTAGTTTATCACATACACATATTAACACAAATTGTAATTGTTTGCCATTTGTATTACTAAAGTTATGGTTGATTTTCAAGTTTCATTTGTTGTATTAATACTGAAGACTATTTTAAATTAACTTAATTTTATAACAACTTGCTGTTATTGTCTATAACACCAGTTTATTTTTTAGGCTGTACCTGTACAAAACAGTGAAATGTGTTTCTGTCTGAAAGAGAGCATGGGAAAACTGAGGAAGTTTGAAACATTCTTGTTTATTGGCTTTTGTCATTCAGAAATATCTTTATAGAGTCCCATAACTGAAATAGTGGTCAGTGAAATCAATTGTTGAAGCAAAAGAAAGTCAAGGAAATTAAAGTACTACAGAAGATTCACACTATTTTTCATTGTTGTTCATGTAATATTTAAAGTTTTTTTTTTTTGTGTCTTGGGTCATGTTTCCCAAATAACTACAAGTTTTTAATTGTGTTAATTTTAAGATATTGGGAGTCTTTCAATTATTTGCAAATTCCTGTACATATTAGAGAAGAATTATCTGAGTTGCTACATGCTGTATATACTGTAGAGGAAACTCAGTTATTCATACATAGATTTCCATGTGTGACTTGCAAATCAACCATTTTTAACAAAGTTAAGAAGCTGTATTTTAATTGTAATATTTCTCTTGTGTCATCCATTAACTTTTTCCAGAAAACAAGCAGAATATCTGAAGCCATGATGTTGGGCCTGGATGATATGTTTTTGAAGAGTTTGAAAATGAAAGACATGAGTTCCATTGCACGTTGCTTAAGAACCTATGCAGCATTAGACAAAGTACATGAAGCAGAAATGTTGTATCGTAAGAACATGGTTGCACCAGCTATTTCAAGTGTTATAAGTGAAACAGCAATGGAATCCAATATAATGGGCCTGAATGGTGTTTATAACAGATTACTTGACTTTGTAAAGGTTGACATGAGTAATCTTTTAGAACTCACCAAACTCACCAGAAGGTATGATAACTCTCTCTCTCTCTCTCTCTCTCTCTCTCGCTCACTCTCTCTCTCCCCCCCCCCCCCCCCTCCCTCTCCATCTTCATCTCCCTCTTCCCTCCCCCTCCCTCCTACCTTCCCCCTCCCACCTCATGCCCTACACCCCCTCCGCACTTCCCTTACTTCCTTATCCTTCCTCCTTTCCCCCTACCACCCCCCCTTCTCTCTCCCTCACCCACTTCCCCCTCCACAATGCCTCACCCCTTCCCCCTCCTCACCTCCTTGATCCTCAGCCTTTTCTCTCTTCTGATTTCATCTCAAATTAATGTGTCAATAAAAGAATGCTTGCCCATTGGGATTGCACATTTGGAAATACATTTGATGCACAGATCAGTCAACCATGCCTGGTAAGACTGCACTGGTTATTTGTAACAGTGTTGAATATGCAACATTTTTACATTGTGTGGTATATCTGCATATAAATATAAAACTCTACAAATGGTAGTGTTGTATGATTTACTAACAGTGATCAGTGAACCAAAGTGCAGTAATATTTTTCATTGTAACAATGAAATGTTTTCATATTTTTGAGCCACAGTCATGTAATAATGTTTGAGTGATATTATCGCAATTTGACTATACAGTCAGATGGCAGAAATATCATTCAAACAATGAAATGTATTTCATAGTCAGCACGAAGTAACTTTTACAAGTACACAACAGCCATTGTGAAATATGCAGGAACTTATCCGCAATATTGTTCATTCTTTATATTCATGTTTCAGTTCTTAATGTTTGTTTCAAAAATATGGCATCAGGCATGAAGCCTTCTCACTATTGACACACCAATAGAATATCTCATTTCTCTTTCCTTTCTTTCTGGACATGGCATATCATTTTGTAGAGTATTTCTTGAATGAAGATAGCACCATTTGTGGGAAGCAGCCTCCCTGGAGCCAGGTTAGTTTCCCCTTGTTAAATATAATACTAAAAGGAGAAATGATTTATACTATCTATCACTTCTTGTTAGTGTGGTACAGAAAGGATGAGGTATTCAGACATAAATATCCGTGACCACTTACCCAGTGCCGGCCGAAGTGGCCGTGCGGTTAAAGGCGCTGCAGTCTGGAACCGCAAGACCGCTACGGTCACAGGTTTGAATCCTGTCTTGGGCATGGATGTTTGTGATGTCCTTAGGTTAGTTAGGTTTAACTAGTTCTAAGTTCTAGGGGACTAATGACCTCAGCAGTTGAGTCCCATAGTGCTCAGAGCCATTTGAACCATTTTCAACTTACCCAGTAGAGTGATGTAAGGAATTTAATAGATAATAAAATTAACTTCAAACAAATTCTGAAAGCATATCTGCTGGACAAATCCTTATGTTTTTCATATTTTGTTTTCATCTGCATGATGTCACAGTCTTTCCTCCCTGCAGTGTAACCATTCTCACATGCAGGAAACTCCTTACCAACACATACTCGTCATTTAAAAAATAATGTATCTAAAAGTTAGGTCCACATGCACCTGTCTCTTTGGTACAACCAGTGCCCTTGTCGAGCAAATCTTAATAAAGTTAATTCTCACTGAAGTTTGTCATGATGTCCTTACCATAAACAGTATAATTATATTGATGATGAAATTCCATAAGTATCCAGCGTTGCTTCTGCATGTATCGGTAAGTAGCCAGATAGTGGTGCACACGTCAGAAAAACAGGAGAGAAACGATGATGACCCAAGGCAGGAAAACCGCCTGCAGATGGGACTCAAACCCACACCAAAGTCAAGCAACAGGGCTGACTGAACAGCAGACCTGTCACAGCAAGAGCAAGTCAATAACAAACTATGCAGCAAAGAAGTGCAACAAACTTTCGACACAGTGCTGTCAACGGGTCAAGTACGAGCCACCATCCAAATAGAGACCGAAGAGGAAAACCATTACCAAAGTGAAGTTGTAGATGAGCAGTCAGTAGTGCAGTGGAGACTGCTATCAGATGAAGTAAACGACTGACTAAGTGGTCGAGGTGCGACGGTATTTATGTCAGCCATGAGGGACACTATTGGCTGGTGTATTCATGTGGTGAGACGGAGGCGCACTCACTAGGTGTGTGCAGCGGTGTGGCAACACTGCCCTCTATCGTCCATCAAGGCCCATTTGCTGCAGCCTGATACCAGAGCTTCCATCTGTAATCTTTCAACATTAAATCAACTTCGCTTCAACAAAATGTGCTGAATCCATTCCCATCTTCCTTACCAAAGTGCAAGAGATTTATCAACACAGATATGTTGTTTGGAAGTGTAGGAGAAATTTGACATGAGATGTTGAACAGATTTTTATGCAGCTTCTTTTTGAACACAAGAGTATCAAATGTGGAATTATGTACAAAATGGAGGCTTTTTAGTATAAGATAGGTTGTATGTTCTTTGCACAAGTTTTGAGAAATAAAACTGGATCTTGGATTCAGGTTGTTCCCAGGTTTGTATAAAATTCCTTTGCAAATTAATAATCTGATCAGTGCCTTTGTTTCCTGAGCATTTATTTCAGTCAAGCTCCTAGTTCAAAAAATGGCTCCATGTTGGAATGTGATGTCAAATTCTGACAGATGGGTGTATCTCTTCAGCCACATTCTTCTGAATTTTTCAAAATATTACATCATATTATCTTCATTTTCAAGAGTCCACCTACACATCACTAGTACCAATGTACAGTAGAACCCTGGTTAACCGAAATAAAGAGGGGAACCTGTTCCAGTTAACAGTTTTTTCAGTTAAGCCATAGACATCTGATATGTGCTACAGTATTTTGCATTGTATGTATTTTTGAAAATTTTGAAGCAAAAGAAATCTCTTTTCAGGGTGCTCTTAAATTCTTATGAAAGTTAAAATTACAGCATTATGATTACCATAAATTAATATACAGTGCACTGTACATCATTGTTTATAACATAGCACAAAAATACACTTGCAGTGGAAAGAAACAAAGACTCCAGTGCATTAGTGTTAGAAATGTAGCTTTGTTTAGACTGGTGAGTCAGTGGGTGTTTTTTGGATTCATTTCATATAACCCAGGGTTTGGTTGACCCCAGTTCGGCTAACCCGGGTTTTACTGTACATAGATTTTGAATGCATGACCCCATGACATTCAAAAGGTATTATCACTGTTTGCAGCTAATTTTTCTCTTCATACAATGTCATGTCAGCATTGAATACAATTTTTCTTTCTTTTTTTTTTTTTTTTTTTTTTTTTTAGTTTATTCAACATTGTCAGGTCAGCCATCAAAAGGCAAATTAAATATTTATTTGGAGAATTACTCATTCACAGCAAGATATTCATTGTTTCATATCCTTCTGTTGTGATGTGCAGTCCCCCCCCCCCCCCCCCTTTCTCCCTGACACACACACACACACACACACACACACACACACACACACTGTCCATATTATTATTATACAACCACAACAATATTGATCAGACAGCCATACCAAACATGGTCATCAACAAAAATGACTTGCACATTTCACAACAGAGTCCATTCTAGCAACTATGTGAGTGAAGGTAATGTGGAAAGCAATTTCAGCAATTTCATTTTGGGAACAAAATATGAGGAAACAAAAATTTTGTCGTACCGTGAGGAAATAAAATGTAGACAAACATGATCATAGTACACTCATGTCCAAGGGGTCTTTGAGATCCTTGAAACAACGTGAGACATGCCAATAATGCATGTGTTAATAGGTATACTGGAAAAATAGCGACATGTTGAACAGTTATTTGATTAAAAATCATACTGGAAAACTAACTGTGGTCTACAGGTAATGCTACATGGTTCAAATGACTCTAAGCACTATGGGACTTAACATCTGAGGTCATAAGTCACCTAGACTTAGAACTACGTAAACCTAACTAACCTAAGGCCATCACACACATCCATGCCTGAGGCAGGATTCGAACCTGCCACCGTAGCAGCAGCACAGTTCCGGACTGAAGCACCTAGAACCGCTCGGCCACAGCGGCCGGCTAATGCTACATGTAGTGTCTCTTCATTGATTGACATTATGTCAGTACAAATTGTGAAGCCGTTGCATGCCAGTATAGGATTCACAGCATCTGTCCAGACTGTGGAACAAGACAACAAGCATGGCCTATAGTAACACATCATTTTGACATGTAAAACCATCTCAATTTCAGCAGTTGGCACTTCGGCAAGATAATGACCCTGAGTCTGGGTTGTTACACATGGCAACCTTGACCATACTCTTGTTAAATATTTTTCTTTCTTTAACACTTTAGAGACGAGCGACGTAGTTCCTACATCGGTCCGACAGTACCCCAAAAAGATCGCCGACGTAGCTCCTACGTCGGCCGATTATCAGCGACGTTAACGACTCCCAGCGCATGACTTTCATATTCTGTAGGTTTAAAAGTACTCTCTGGTTATCCTAGTACCAAGAAAAAATTATAGATGGCAGCATATGTCACTGTTGGAGATGGTACAGGAGTACATTTAGAGTAATTTGCTTTGCCGCACTCACGCTCGACCTACAACAGGCGCGCGGCAGTTCGAAACTTTAGATTGTTGTCGGCTGATAGCTTTGCACTTTATTTTCGTCATGGCCTTGTGAGATGAAGAAGTAGAGTTTTTATTGGACAATAGAGGTTCAGAATTAGATGAAGAAATTGCAGATTTTGATATTAGTGATGGTAAGCTATTTTTTGTCCGAATTTTCCGTAATTCTGTGGTTTGATTCCTGATGAGAAAAAAGATAATTTTTACGAATTTTCTTGTAAATGAAAACGATCCCTCGGACAGTGAACCATCAGGAAGACCTGAAGATGAGGCTGTTGACATCGTTGGCACACAAACACAACTGGTCATTGCAATTTGCCATATTCTTCTGGCCAGTGGACAGATGACGATACAATCAGTCCCCAGCTTCCTGTTTTTTCTGAATCCTGTGGAATTCAAGATGGGATTGACCAACATTCTTCAGTGTTTGATTGTTTCACGTACTTTTTCAATGAAGAACTGGTGAGAGTGATCAAACGAGAGACAAACCGCTGCACTAGAATGACAATAGAGACACTAAGTGCTACAGGAAAACTGAAGCCTCAGTCAGTGTGGCGTAAGTGGACAACAGTGAAACTCAGTGAACTGTATAAATTTTTTGGTATTATTTTGCATATGTGCCTAGTCAAGAAACCAAAACTGTCTGACTACTGGTCAACAAATCCCATGTTGCAGTCCTCATTTGCGGCAAAGTGTCTGCCAAGAGAGAGATTTTTGTCAATTCTACGAATGTTACATCTCGTAGATAACGCAACATATATTCCTAAAAACCAGGTAGGTCACGATCCTATTCATAAGGTAAGACCTATATTCGACAGATGTGTGACCCAAAGTGGAAAGGCTTACAAGCCAGGGGAAAATATTATTATAGAGGAAGGAATTTGCCCTTTTCATGGTAGACTGAGTTTTAGAGTGTATATAAAAAATAAACCTAATAAATATGGCGTAAAATTTTTTATGCTATGTGAAAGTGGGTACGTCCTGAAACGTGAAATTTATTCTGGGAAACAGTCTAATGCCAATAACAGCATTTTACACATTGTAGACAGATTGTGTCATTCATTTCATAATAAAGTTCACACATTGTACATGGACCGATTTTACACCAGCCCTGATTTACTGTATTATTTATGGGGGAAAAGAACTAAGGCAGTTGGTACTGTGCAGAAAAATAGGAAAGGACTACCAAGGGATCTTGTAGGCCAGAAATTGAAAAAAATATGAACTTTCGTTTTGCAGACTAGATCACTTACTGATTGGAAAATGGAACGACAACAGAGACATTTTTCTTTTGACAACAAAGCATAAAATGACAGCAACAAATGTCAGTGTAAAAACTATATTTGGAATGGTGGAAAAAATGAAGCCAGACTGTGTTTTGGACTACAATAGTAAAAAAGCTGGTATGGGTCATAGCGACCAGCGAATGGCGTACTATCCTTTTGAACGAAAACAAATAAAGTGGTGGAAAAAAGTTTTCTTTCACATTTTCATGCTCATGACTGTAAATTCATACATTTTGTACAAAACGTCACGAAATACAAGCAAACATCTGGTTGAATACATTACAGAGTTAGCAGAGAACTTGGCTCACAAAGGTGGCCTCTTAGAGTCATGCGCTTCTCAGAATAGTTCACCCATCAACAGACTAAGCGGAAGACATTTTCCAAAATTCCACCCACAAAATTGTGTAAGTGGCCTCAGAGAAGGTGCAAAGTACACGCAGAAACAAGCAAGGCCAGATATGGTAAAGTTTCACGCGATATTATTGTGAAACCTTTGACGTAGGGCTTTGTTTTCCAAAATGTTTCGAAATATTTCATACAAAAGCCAATGTAACTTTGTGATTATTAATAAAATAAAAGTTCATATTTCAACAGTTATTCATTTAAAACTAACAACTTCAATCCTACGTCCCTTAGAGGTCCTAAAACCTAAAAAAAATTAATATACAACCCTTGTCACTAATGTAAATGTTTATTTCTTTGCAATACTCTACAGGGAATGGACGTAGTTTCTAAATGCAAAAGAACAATCTACTTTCTGTGGTATAGAATCTGCTGTAGAAAATTCAGAAAAACTGTGAAATCGCTCAGTACCAGCCAGTTGAGCGTCCACACTCTCGCTCAGTCCTCAACTTGTTAAATGTTCTCCACAGCAATGATAATGTGCTACATGCAACATTTTTACTTCCAGCCCACATTGCAGTGACTATGGTCGGCATGTAATCTGCCAGTATGTTCACTTTACAGTCCCATTTCGTACAGCTGGAATATTCTGTGCACACAGAATACAGTCCCAACTACTTCAAATAAAGTGTTGACAGACACAGAGTATTTGTAAGCACTCTTAGTAGCTTTCTGCTAACCATCTATGTCACATGTTTCTGTGTTGCCCTGCACAGTTTACTGCACACGTTGTCATCATGACATAGTGTTGTTTCGTTGATCTCAATGATTCTTTAATTTATGGTCACAAGTGTTCTGTGATGTCATGTAACAAGAATGTATAGGTTGTTATGTTCAGTTAAATACTGCTTATTTTTGTATAATTATTTCTTTCTTATTGAATTTACAGATCTCTGTACATTTTAAATGTAATTTAATTTTTGTGCATACATGTTTCCAGATTTCCAGCTGTAAAGAGTTTTAGTTTTGTCTTGAACAGTTTTTGGCCTGAAGTTGAAGAGAGGCTTGAAATGAATTTATCATCTATATTTGCTCCAGGGAATCCAGATTTGTTTTATAAGGTTTGTTGATTTTGCTGTTGAATTTACACTGTGATTGAGTCAAGGTATTTATATATTTAAAATAAAGAACTTTAATGTCAGATTTTAATTTAATTGATTTTAGCATTTTTCAGAAACTGAGATGTTTATGAAAAAGTTGGAGTACTTCTGTGGAGTGGAAGAGGACATAAGTAAATTCCGCAGTCACCCACAGTACCAGTCCTTCATAAACAAATGGAATTTATCCATATATTTTCAGATCAGGTAATACAATATATATATTTGGGTTACATATATGTAAAGATTGTGTTTTTGGGTTAAAAGGAGACCATTCGCTGAAAGGCACAAGTGTTGAGTTGCACACACAAAAGAAAGAAAACTTCTTAGCTTTTGGAGTTAACCTGGAGTTATCCTTGACACGGTAACATAAAAAAAAGAAACACACACACACACACACACACACACACACACACACACACACACACACCTATGCCCATGCCCCTACATCGTGCCAGCTGAACTAACAGTGCCAATGCTTTTCAGCAGACAGGGTTGTGGTGGGGGTAGTGTCGGTTGTGGTGGGTAGAGCGAGAGGGAGAGGGACTTGGGACGGCAGCTAGCAGCTCGGCGTGAGATGGCCAGTTTGCTGGCTAGGAATGTGAGAGGGAGGGGTGGCACATATAAGGGTTGGCACAATTTTAGAGGCCGGTGGGAAGCAACACATGCTGAAGGCGATGTGGGGACATGCATTGGGAGGAGGTGACAGGATGGACGAAGGGAAAATTGTTGGGTGGAGGGTGCAGGCACATTGTGTTACCTGAGATTGTGGCCAGACAACAGGAGTGGAGAATGCGTTGTAAGAATAACTCCCATCTGCATAGTTCAGAGAAACTGGTGATGGAGGGAAGGATCCAGATGGCTCAGGTTGTGAAGGAGCCATTGAAATTGAGCACGTTGTGTTCAGTTGGATATTGTGCCACAGGATGGTCAACTTTATTCTTGACAACAGTTTGGCATTGGCCATTCATCCTGTTGAGCAGTTGGTTGGTAGTCATACCAACATAAAAAGCTGTGCAGTGTTTGCAGCAGATTCGATACATGACATGGCTGCTTTCACAGGTGGCCCAGCCTCTGATGGAATAGGATAAGCCTGTGACAGGACAGATGGAGGTGGTGCTGTGTGGGTGGATTGTGCAGGTCTTGCATCTCATTCTACGACAGGAATATGATCCCTGTGGCCAGGGACTGGAAGTGGCATCAGGATGGACTGGGATGTTGTGTAAATTGGCAGGCGATGGAACGGCACTTTAGAAGAGGTGGGAAGGATCTTATGTAAGATGTCCCTCATTTCAGGCCAGGGTGGTAGATAATGAAAGCCCTGGTGAAGTATATGGTTCAGTTGTTCCCGTATAGGATGATGTTGGGTGGTGAGAGGGCACTCCTTTATAGCTGATTCTTGGGGGTGGTGGGAGGATTTGGGGGTATGTGAGGGTATGGCATGGCAAATCTCTTTGTGGACTGAATTTGGGGAGTATTGCCTGTCTGTGAAGGCCTTTGTGAGGCCTTCCGCATACTGGGCAAGGGAATTCTCATCACTGCAGATACATCATCCACAGGTGGCTAGACTGTGTGGGAGGGAATTTTTGGTGTGGAAGGGATGGCAGCTGTCAGAATGCAGTTACTGTTGGTGGTTATTGGGTTTAATGTGGACAGCGGTGTAGATGGAGCCATCGGAGAGGTGGAGCTGGCTATTGTGCTTCCATTGAAAGAATTTCTGCTCTTGTTGACCATCACCTCAGCCAATTGCCTGAATCTTAACCCCCCCACATCAAAGATACTGACCACTTGCCCACTTACCGACTTTCCACCATCCCCACCCCTTTACCTCCTGAATCCTTACTCATCACTGTTCATGCCGTCTCTGTATGCAGCAACATCCCTCATGCTGACGGCCTCGCCTTTATCGACCACTATCTCTTCCAATGCCCTTCATACTCTAAACCAACCACCTCTTTCCTTGTACACCTTACCAACTATATCCTATCCCACAATTAAACAATTTTTTCAGCCTTCAGTTGCAAGGTAATTTTTACTCGTTAACCTAGGTTTCGATTCCAGTAATGGAATCTTCTTCAGAACAAAAAATTAAATTATTTTGAGAGCCAAACACAGGCCATGTCACAGATTAAAAATTAAAAACAATAAAGACGCATAATCATAAGATTATGTCTGTCAAAATTAAAATCATTAAGGCGAACGTAGATGGAGCTACGCCGACCAGAAATAAGGACCACACGTGAGCGGCACGGAAACTTACTTTTCATTTGAAGGGAAGGTTTACAAAAAAATCTGCAACACAGCCATGGGCATCCGCATGATACCCACTTATGCCAACCTGTTTATGGGTCATCTAGGGGAAGCCTTCCTAGCCTCCCATACTCCCAACACCTAGTCTGATTCAGGTTCATTGATGGTACTGTCAGGATCTGGACTTAGGACCAGAGTGTCCTATGCACATTCCTTCTCAACCTCACCACCTTTTCTGCCATCTGCTTCACCTGGTTGGCCTCCTACCGAACTCATCGCCTTTGCTTGATGTTGACCTCCACCTCTCTGATGGCTTCATCCACTCCAAAGTCCACATTAAACACATTAACAAACAACAGTACCTGCATTTTGGCAGCTGCCATCCCTTACACACCAAAAAATCCCTCCCATACAATCTAGCCGCCCATGACCGACATCTGCTGTGGTGAGAATTCCTTTGCCCAGTATCAGTATGCTGAAGGACTCACAAAGGCTTTCACAGACAGGCAATACCCCCCCCCCCCCCCCCCCCCCCCCCCCGCCCCACAAACCCAGTCCACAAAGAAATTTACTGCACCATATCCCTCTCGCAGACCTAGTTGCAAGATCTGCTCAATCCACCCACTCAGCATTTGCTACTCCAATCCTGTCACAGGCTTATCTTATTCTGTGAGAGGCCAGGCTGCGTACAAAAACAGCCATTCATGTATCAGTTCTGCTGCAAACACTGCACGGGTTTTTATGTTGGTATGACTACCAGCCAGATGTCCGCCAAGATGAATGGTCATTGCCAAACTGTTGTCAAGAACAAAGTTGGCCACCTGACAGCAGAACGTGCAGGTGATCACAACATGCTCAATTTCAAAGGCTGCTTCAAACCATCTGGATCCTTCCGTCCCCTGCCAGCTTCTCTGAACTATACATATCACTATGGGAGTTATCCTTACAACACATCCTCCACTCCCGTAATTGTCCTGGCCTCAATATCAGGTAACCTACTGTATTTGCACCCGCCACCCAACAGTTTCACCTTCCTCCATCCTGTCACCTCCTCCCAACTCATGTCCTCACATCGCCTTCAGCATGTGTTGCTTCCCACTGGTCGCTACATTGTGCCTGTCTCTATACCTGCCACCCCTCCCTCCTGTATTCCTAGCCAGCAAACTGGCGGTCTCCCGCTGAGCCGATAGTCATCCACACTCAGTCCCTCTCCCTGCCTCCCCCTCCCCTTCCCCCCTCCCCTCCCTCTCCCCCTCCCCCTCCCTCTCCCTCCCTCTCCCTCTCCCTCTCCCTCTACCCACCACACCTGAAACTACCCCCACCATAACCAGTCTGCCTGCTGAAAAATAGCGTTGGCACTGTTAGTCCAGCCATCACCATGTAGAGGCATAAGTGTGTGTGTGTGTGTGTGTGTGTGTGTGTGTGTGTGTGTGTGTGTGTTTTTACTCTAGCTCATCAAAGGATAACTCTAAAAGTTAATAAGCTTTTTCTTTTTTCTTTTGTGTGTGCCTATTGACAACTTAATACTTCTGCCTTTCAGTGAGTGGTCTCCTAAAATTCAAAAGTATTTACATTCTTCGAGAAGTTTTGTACAACATTTAGAGATTGCTTCAATTATTACATACCACAGAATATACCATTACATAATTACTGCCATTCTGCTGTGGAAATTAGCATGGGTAGATCATATTGTGTGCATTTGATGCAGTATAAAATTATGTCACAGGTACCTGTAATTGAAAGAAATGTTTTGGTTCACTGTGTGTTCATGTAATGAGAGAGTTATTGATTTAAGTAACTTTGACAAATGAAAGAGTGTAATGACTGGTGTTCTCAAAAACATATAATGTGAATGGCAATTACTCATTGTTTTCTGTAAAACTGATGACAAAAATTCTAGAAGATTATAAAGCATTTAGTATCAGTTCCTTGTACAGAAATATGAATGTTGAAAGCTTCTCTGCTCTGTATAGTATAAAAAATTGTAATCTTTGTTACAACTAACAGTGGGTTGTAATCTTGGGGAAAAACATAAAAGTTTTTGCACACACCACTTGCACGACTCCAGAGCCGATGGTTTAACTTGAATCACTCTTGGCATGGAATCAACAGTTGCTGTTGCAGTGGGCATGGGTATATTGTGGTTGGAAATTGAAACAATGGAAAAAGAAATTTCTGGTCAAATGTATTGTGCTTCCTGTTCCAACATCTCACAGATTGTTTTCCTGATACATTGTCTTCTGGGAGACTACCTGATACGAGGAGCGACCAAAATGTAACTAGAATTCCATTCCTACCGGTGGAGAGGACTGATTTTCCTGTTAAGTGCCACATTTCGCACTGGTTTTAATCAGTTGACCATGCAGCTGTTTATTTGGAGTACTTATTTTCACAGATACTTTTCTCATGTTCAGAAGCCTACTAATATCAAGATTTTCTCAAAAATCATTATAGTTGAGATTTAGTGCTCTGAGTGTGACACAGAAATCAGTCAGTTTTCAAAATGTTGGAATACTGCTTAATCACTGCAATCAAAGGAATCAGAACAGATTAAAACTAGTGTGAAAACACTTTTTTACACACAAAGGGGATAGTTCAGTATGAATTTATTTCTTAAGGTACCACAGTTAATGAGGTTAACGCATTACTTCTTTCAATTGTTAAAGAAATTTCATGTGGTACTGCTACAAAAATTCCCCATTTTGTGGTGATCAAAGGACTGGTTAATCCACTGTGACAGTGCTTCTGGTCCTACAGGATTGACTGTCAGTCTGTTTTTGACCGTAACCAAAGTGTGGTTTGAGATCCATCCTACACAATTTTTCTTGTTAATTACAGTTAAAATGAACAACAATTGGAATGTTTTCAGGACATAGTTCAGATGAACCAAAAATTATTTAATACATGGAATAGTTAATACACTGCAAGAAGACACATCAACAGATAAACTCCGTATCTTCCTGTGTGCAATCTCTGGGATCTCTAGCTGTCACAAAATGTGCTATAAAACTGTGGGCTGCCTAATTGTTACTGCAAAGAACTTGGATGACTTCATGTCTGATGTCCCCCTCCTCCCAACGTCTCCTCCAAGTCAATATATTATTAGATGAGTGGTCATAATTTTGTAGCTGGTAAGTGCTCAATACGTCACTTCAACTGAAATGCTTAACTTGTTAAAATTTTCTTTGGAGCTATTCAAATTTATATTTGTATATATACTGGCTAGTGTGTAGCAGTTTCACCTACTTTTTAATTCTTTCTTTGTTGTTCTCGGTGTTGACGTACTGCGTTGCCTCACTGGGTGAAAAATTGGGGTTTTTAATGTGGACACTGACTACTGTAAATAATGTAGCCAACAGGTACACATTTGTGTTTCGCTGTAGTTTACTTTCACTTTGCAGCCCCCCCCCCCCCCCCCACCCCAAATAATACACAGTTATGGATGTATAGCCAGTGTACATTTGTTTAAACTTTTCATAAGCCTCATTAATAGTTTGCAGGCTAACCTCCACATACTGCTACAATAGTTTTCTGTTGAACATCTACGAGCAATAAAAACATAACCACATAGTTCACAGTCCTTCAAATAAGTTGAACAGTCACTGTCATTGCTTTAACACATGGCCTATTGGTGTAACACTTATTTCACTGTTGATACGTTGTTTTCGTTCTAAGCAACACAGGTTCCTCGACTGAAATTCGGCCATGGACTAACTGTCTTGTGACCAGAAATTGAGCCCTTATATATCATCACAATAATAGGTACTGAAACTACACATTGTTCAAAGTTTAATTTACAGAAATTACAATTAAAACTTAACTCATTAAATTAACTGAATCCATTGAAAAATTGGTTCCTTTTAACAGTTTCTTGTGCTATGAGGGTTAAGCCGAATTATTTGTTTAAATCATGAAATTAACATATATAGTTATGTAAACAATACTTTTGACAAAACTGTTAATTACTTTGGAATTAATTAAGGTCTGGCTTTGCTAACATGTTTTTGAATAGAGCCAAATAAATACTTAAAAAATACTATTAGTTGTTCCTCCAAATGTTTATAACTAGTACACAGTTTATATTTGTATATACATCAAATAGAATTTAACTTACTAAACAATCACTGATTTCTCTCTATAATAAAAGATACTAACTAGGAATAGTCAAAATAAATTATAAAATCAATTACATACATAAAACTAAGCACAAAATTAGATCTGGTGTTGTATTTTTTAAAACTGAGGGCCAACGTTTCTCCATTATGAAAATATAGATTATACTCATGTATGTTAATGGTAATTAGTTCAAAAATGAAAAAAAACAATTTCAGTAGGCAGATGGCAAAAACAAGAGGTGAATTAAATATATTCCAGCTTGCTTCGTCTCTAGCAATTCAATGAAAACTGTTGGCGCTTATCATTAGACATAGATTCCACAAATGATATAAATCTCTTTATTTAAATTTTCACTTTGTGACTGTGCTGCTCACCCATTCCATTCACAAAAGTCTCTGTTTTCATACATTACATATACATAGCTACATATGCCATCTGAGGGCTCTCAGCCACTAATGGCTAGGTTCAGGTTTGTTGAACTTGGGGTTCCTTTCCTGCAGGCTGAACAGTTCCGCAAGTCATCTGTTACCATTAAACAGTGTATACTTCTGAGCATCTGTTGACTTGAAAAGTGGAATATTGTACACGAGTAGAATTGTGTGTGTGTGTGTGTGTGTGTGTGTGTGTGTGTGTGTGTGTGAGAGAGAGAGAGAGGGAGAGAGCGGGGGTGGGGGGAAGGTAATTTCTTCTTCTCATTCTTCACTTCATGTATAAGGCAAATTTCTGTTATGGCACTCCATCTCGTGTATGGTCTTCCTACATCATTTCTTCTTCACTGCATTCATAATTGAGAAACTTTTCAGGAACTCTTTCTCTACCCATACGATCTACATTTTCCTTCCATTGTCTCTCATTTTCCTTCAGTTTTTATTTTAAGTCATATATTCCTTAATCTTTCCTTATATCTTCATTTCTTGTACAATCTTCCCTTGTACATCCTTCTGCTCTTCTTAGAAATCTCATTTCTGGAGCCTGTATTGTACTTTCTTTGTGTCTTGTCCATGTTTCACTTCCATAAATAAGTGTTAGTAATGCTATTGTTTAATAAAACTTCAGCTCAGTTTCTTTCTTGGCTTTATTTTGCAAACATTTTATGGTCATTACACATGTGGAAGTAGATTTATTTAATTTTTGGTCCATGTCGTGGGTATATTAGTAAGCAACATCACATCCTAGATATTTAAAATGTTTTAACTTACTCTGAGGTTTTATTATCTAAAACTATTTTAGATCTTACTGGTTGTCTGCACTGAAATACCATTACTTTCATTTTATCTACAGCTTTCTCCCATCCCCTGCTTTTTCTCTTATGACCCATTCTCTTCCTCCAGTCCCTGTACATGACTTTTTACAGCAGAGCGCAAGAACACACATGTTGGTAACTCTAAAACTGCCACTGAGTTATTTGATTTTGATGAAACTTGTCAAAATGGAAAACAAATTACTATGTCAAAAAGCTGCTGAACTCTTAATATGCCATGACAGGTGAATGAGGATTCTGTTATATTAAGGTCAATGGCTGTGCACTATGTACCAGCAGGTAGTATTGCTTGCTGCTGATTGCAGTTTATCATTCTTCAATATTTCTGCTCATATTGGTCATGACCCACAAGTGCTGTATAAATATGGAATCAGTAGATTTTTGAGGGCTGTAGTCAGTGCCATGCACAGTATCAATGGCCCTAAGTAATTAGTGCCCAAGAGGAAGGACACATTTTTCACTTGGTGATGCATGATCACACAGCCACATCCTGTTCCTTGGCTCAGGAAATGGACCCATCAACAACATTTTATTTTCAGATGAATCCCAGTTCTGAATACAGCATCATGAGGGACACGTGTATGCGGAGGCTTGGAGAAGACCGAACATTGCCAGATTGCATTTGTCACTGTATGGGCTGGCAGCCAGTGTGATGGTATGGGATTTCATAGGGTACACAGATAGATGGTAATTTGGACATCTGATTTACTAAGGTCAATGGCTGTGCACTATCAACAATATTACTTGAGAGACTGCATGTTGCCTGTGCTGTTGCAACCTGCCTCAGTGTGGATGGTGTTCGACTGTTGTCCTCACTGGCATGTTCTGCAGATGTGTCACCTTCTGAAAACATCAGGTCACAGAATGCCAAGAGACTGGCCTGCCATTACTCACTGGCCATTATGATTGATGAACTCCGACATAGAGTTGGTGCATTATGGAATGATATACCTTTATCTATCATCCAGACTCAGTTCACTGAATGCCCAGCTGAGTTAAGAGTTATTGCTGCAGCCAGAGGTGTTTGCTCTGTGTACAAAATTTCACACCCTGTATAACCCCAGATCACCAACAAATGTACAATTTTAATTGCTGGTGTGTGTGTGTGTGTGTGTGTGTGTGTGTGTGTGTGTGTACTTCTGTTGTACTTCTGTATATTTCACTGGTCATGGGGTCTAGTGTGATGTCTTTGACACTCCAAATGAAATGGAATGTACTGTTGTCAGTTGGTACTGGCATCCAAATAATGAAGATAGTTTACATGCTTAGTTCTCCCCAGAAAATAATGGAAAAGATGGCTTTTAATAGCAGTTACAGGTCAGAAGTTTTTCATAGTGCCTATATTGTTATGAAGATGGGGAATCTCTGAAAAGTGCCTAACCAAGGGTTGGAATCGGTAGCCATGCCTTTGAAGGCAGCTAGGTAGCTTTCTAGTGGAAAAACAAAGATGAATAGTCAATGTTGTTGAAGTGCATAACATACTTAATTTCATTACTTGCTATGGCACAATAGGGACTAAGACAGAAGAGTTAACGGAAAGATGAGCACATGTGGGGAGTTACAGTGCTAAAATCATTATGAACAAAAATTGTATGCTAAGAAAAGCCACAGTATTTATTTAACCTTTATTTCATTACCCAAAAGAAAATATCACAATCTTTCAATACTTCATAACCCTGAATGTTGAGCCAAACTGGCAATAGTCAGAAAGCAGTCAACGTGTTAGAGATGCTTGCTGAAAAGTTACTGGAGCTTTAAGGACAGTTCAAGGGATCTTAGACCATCTACAGTAAATTTTTTGCATGTTATTTGAGTAGCAGATAAAACTGTTTTAAGCAGAATGAAAAAACTCTGTGGGTCACTGCTGTTAACACATTGTTTACAAACATTTAATAATGTACTTAAAAATTGTTGTTCTCAGTCAAGTACTTGGATCACAAACTTTTTCACTACCCACTTCTGTGTAATTGAAATTAGTTGGCACCATTGATCTGATCCCATCAAAGTAATCAGTAACAGCATGTTCTTGGTACTTACAGACACTCTATCATAAAACAGGTGTTAATTGAACATAATTCCTTTACAAATGTTTCTAATGTTACATTTATTGAGAATGAAAAATTAATATCTCTGAAAATATGGCTATGGAAAAACAAAAACTTTTTGCTGAAAGCTAGGGTGTGAGCATGGATGCTACGCACATCTCTTCCACACACTCTTCCTGACTGTGCAGCCTGCCATTGGTGGTGTAGTGAAATATGCCAACTGAGGTATTGATTATACAGAGTTGATCTTGGAGTAGATTCTGCCCTGGCATTAATGGTTTTCCTTTGTCAGTACAGCTTTGACAGAAGCAAAGTGTGTCAGGTTTTGGCATACAGGATCAACTATGCCCAAAATGGTAGTGTATTGATAGCCAATAGATTTTACACATCTGATGTTTATTGAGGGAGCATCAAAAAGTAGAGGGCATACCCATATCATCCAACCAATTCCGGTGCTCTTCCTACATTGCCAGGGAAACATTTTCTTCTAGCAAGGAGATGTCGATGCACACGTATTTTGCATTATGCAACAAACTCTTTCCCTCCCATGAGACACAGCCTTATTGAAGGCACCTTCAGTGACGGATGGGAGTGACTGCAAGCTCCAGTGAAGTTGAGGACTATACCAGTAGCATAGCAATTGTCAAGGTCACCCAAGCCAGACAGGCCTGGACAGAGGAATGAAATGAATCGTGTCTCACATAGGGCAGGGGGGGGGGGGGGGGGGGGGGAGGGGCTTGATAGGCATTGGGAAACAATTACTGTAGGGGAGTAAACCCCAAGGGAAAATGCTGGTCCTCCAGATTGGGGGTTGGGCGAGGGGCTAACAATCTCATCTCATAAAATGAAATTTTTGCAGATACCACACATTGGTCTCAGAAGGTTACAGATACAGTATGATGACATGTGATGAAGCAGGCTGGGATATTTTTAATTCCCCTCTTGTTTTGCCATCTGCCGACTTAAATTTGTTTTTTCATTTTCAACTAATTATCATTAACATACGTGAGTATAATCTGTATTTTCATAAAAGAGAAAGGTTGGCCCTCAGTTTTAAAGACTCTAACACCAGATCTAATTTTGTGCTTAGTTTTAGATATGTAATTGATTTTCTAATTTATTTGGACTATTCCTGGTTAGTATCTTTTATTATAGGGTGAAATCACTAATTATTTTGTAACTCAAAATTCTATTGTTGACATATAAACAAATAAAAATTCTTTACTTATTATAAACATTTGGAAGACAACATAGTAGTAATCTTAAAGTATCTATTTAGCTCTCTTCAAAAACATGTTAGCAAAGCCAGCCCATAATTAATTCCAAAGTAATTAACAGTTTTGTCAAAAGTGTTGTTTGCATAAGTATATGTGTTAATTTCATGATTTAAACAAATAATTCGGCCTAACTCTCGTGGTAGACGAAACTGTTTACAAGACAGAATTTTTCGATCTATTCAGTTAATTTAAAGAGTTAAGCTTTAATTGTAATTTCTGTAAATTTAACTTCAAACAATGTGTAGTTTCAGTACCTATTATTGTGAAGATATATAAGGACCCAATATTTGGTCCTGAGACAGTCAGTCCACAGCCAAGTTTCAGACAAGAAACCTGTGTTGGTTAGAACAACAATATTGCTTCAGATTGACTGTGGAATAAGTGTTAAACAATTAGGCCATGTGTAAAAACAATAACAGTGTCTGCTCCACCTTTCTATTCTTCAAGAACTGTGAACTTTGTGGTTAGGCTTTGCTGCTCGTAGATGTTCAACGGGAAACTATTATAGCAGTATGTGGAGGTTTGCCTGCAAACTATTAATGAGGCTTATCGACAGTTAAACAATAGCACACTGGCCATATAACTGTGTATTATTAGGTGCTTGTGAACAGTGAAATGAAAGTACTGTGAAACGCAATTGTGCACCTGTCGGCTTCATTATTTACAGTAGTCAATGTCAGAATCCACAACCCAATTTTCAGCCAGTGTAGCAACGCAGTACGTCGACACAGTGGACAAGAAACGAAGAAATAAATAAAGCAGGCAGAACTGCTACGCATGGTGAGGAAAAAGGTTAAGGAGAAGGACAATGAATATTACGTTAGCCACGTGGAATGTGGGGACATTTAAGAGACCTGACAAATGGCAAGAAATTAGCGAAGAAGTGGATTAGTATAGAGGGAAAATAGTGGCACCACAAGAAACATGATGGAAGGAAGAGGGAGTGATAACATCGGGGTAACATATACTCAGTGGTGGCTGCTGTGTAAGAGCAAAAGAGCATGCGAACACCCTACCTTTCGACACCTTGTGGATTTATTGATTATTTTTCTGTGAATGCTGTTAAAAATAACATAGGTGCTTCAATATGAAAGATATGGCACTTACATCTACCATGCTACTGCTCCTATAGACTCCATGAAACTTGGCAACAGGGTCATGAGGATACCTTCAGTTGTGCACATTTTAAGGAGCTTTTGCACATGCGCAACTCACATGGTGTAATCACCTTATGGGCCAAATACATACAGGTTTGATAAACAATGTGCACTGTTCACGATGCGCACTTCTAGCCCTTGTCACTCAACTAGAGGTTTACATCAGTGCCAATGGGTGGCAGCACGCTGCAACAGACTTTTATCCCTGTTTGCTTGACATAAATTCTGCTAGATGATAGCACACTCTTCAGATATGCTAATTCACTCACTATATACTGCAGTAAAATTACATCAAATGTCAGTATATGTTAAAGTTGTACCAACAGTAAACCTAGTTTATGGGTTTCTGAATGAGTTATAGTATATTAACTTATGAATTTTATCATCAGTAATGCATCTGAGGCACTGACAATGAAAACTCCCCCTCAGATTTAGTGCTAAGAGGGCCCAGTGAACAGCCCGTCAAAAACTGAACACAAATCAAGCATGAAAACAGGAAGAGGGTGTACTGAACTGTGAAAAAAAAAGCAAAATAGAAACAGTGAATTGTCCAAGGACAAGAAGTGCAGTTATAGAGAAAGTGAGCAGAGCAGTGACATCATGGTTAAGTGCATACAGGTTGGACTGCAACGCAGTCGAGCCTTGTTCGAAACTCTGTCGTGCCAATTTTTTCCGCTGTATTCAAATTTGTGTCTGTGTCATGATGTGATGTCCGTTTGCAACAGCAAGGTGAAAGGACGGGACCAGTAATGACAATTGATTCTGGATTCTGCACAACTCCTCTATTAGCAACCCAAAGTAAGTGGCTGTCAAGTGGGAACCGCAAACATTTGATGACAAGGCAACAAGTCAACCAAATCCTCCACTGGAAAACATGTCTGGTGTGTCATACATGGCATTAGTGACACTATTTGTGTCATATGGTGGGAATCTCTTACCGATGCACCTAATTTGTAGCCTGGTGAGTGAGTGAGATATGCCTCCTTGGCCAATTTAGGTGTTCGTGTGAATGTGATCAGGGGAAATGATGAAAAAAGCAGTTTCACGATCACACAGTTTCTCTGTGCTATGTAACATATGTTTTTATTGGTTTTGAAGTTGCGTTCTGTTTTTGAAGTTTTGACTGTTGAATTCCTTTGTTGTAACATAGTTGACACCCATTTATTTTTTGTGTTCATTTCTGTGAGATGTCTATGTGTTAGCTCACGTGCTCTCACAATTCTCACGTTTACTTACAATGTTAACATATTTTTGGGTATACTAAGAAGATGTTTGTAAACAACAGATAAGATGGAATGAAATATTGTCATGACATGTGTTTTGTCACAGGTTTCAGGAGATTGGGGGTCCTGTGGAATTTATTTGAGGTGGTGACAGAAATCTTGCATTTTCAACAGCAATGTTAACTCAGATATGTTAACTCATATTCTATATCGAGTCTATAGTATGACAACTGCTAATACTACAAAAAGACAACAAAGATTTCAGTGACTGGATGGACAGTTCACAGTGTTATGAAAAAAAAATGTAATTGCCTTGAGGGAGTTTTGAACATGGCTCGCACGCCAAACAGTCTATCACTGTGACCACTTGACCACAATGCTGCGACTGTTTTCTTTCATTCAATATTGCACTTGTTAAGCTTGGATCATTTACTGTTCTTATTTTTCCACAGTTCACAACAATTTCTTCTTGTTTTCATGCTTGATCTGTGTTCAGTTTTTGACTAGCTATCCACCGGGCCATCTTACCACTAAATCTGAGTGGGGTGCGATGGGGAGTTTCCCTTGTGAGAATCATAAGGGCCTAAAGTACATCACCGTTGATTGTGAGAGTGTAGCATTTATTCTTGCTTTTGAAATCTGTTGATCTTATGGTGAGTCAGGTTTATCTGCGCTGTAGGCCCACATTGCATATATGAAAATCCATGAAAAGCTATATCACTGGTTTCTCTGATATTTGCTTAAATGTGTGATTGATGATAATGTGCTGTAGACCCTTATGAATCTGAGAACCTCATTTGTATTCTCATCAAATGACCATGTTGGTAGACGTTACTATACGAGTTTCATCATTTCGACAAATGGCACTTTGTGTTTGGAGTTGGTTATTTTACTGTGCGGGAATCAGCTTTCATGTGCAGTTTAAACATGAACTATGTTGAATCTATATTAAATGCTACCAGAAAAATAAAGCTGTGAGGATGGGTCGTGAGTTGTGCTTGAGTAGCTCAGTCGGCAGAGAACTTACCCATGAAAGGCAAAGGTCCCGAGTTCGAGTCTCGGTCTGGCACACAGGTTTAATCTGCCAGGAAGTTTCACATCAACATACACTCTGCTACAGAGTGAAAATCTCATTCTGGGAACAGAAAAGTAAATTACCAAGAAAAGTTAGCCGCAAAGGAACTAGAGCCTCCAAGAACAGATCCGTTGATTGAGAGAGTGACGAAATCAAATAAGTGTGACTAAAAGTGAACAAGGAAAGTGTACAGTTAGCACAGGTTGCTGTGTGGGTGCAGCATAAGAATATCTAATTTTCAGTCCAGAGGTAAATTCGTGATCTGATACATCTCTTAGGGATCTTGTACATTTGTCCAAACAAATGGAAAAGCGTGAAAACTCCCACTTACACAAAAAATGCAAAATGGAGAGTTGCAAAAGCTTACACATTATTTCATTATTGCCCTAAACCATACTTAATCATGTACAAAACAACAAAATTCCACAAAAACAATTCTTTCTTGTGTCAGATAAGTTATACATATTATTATTATTATTATTATTATTATTATTATTATTTGCAATGGCTGTAGTTGTATAAATTTGTTAGTAAGTGAAATTGTTATACAGCAGATGCTATTAATTTCACACTCTGAGACTGATCTGAATCTAAAAATTTGTGAACATCCAGAATGTATATTCACAAGCCGCCATTGCATATACTGATGTGTAGTGGAGAATGTAAAGGGCCATCATGGTACTGGCTTTCTTATGCATTGTGCAGTGAAGGCAGATGTAATTAGTTTCACAGCAATTTGTGGTAGGATGTGCCCTTTGAGACCTGGGGCAAAGTTTTTTTAATGTTACAATGATGTCTACTACAGAGGATGCAGATGAAGATGAGAAGGTTGTTTTTACTCCAAACTGGGGGAGGAAATGAGCAAAGTTCAAAGTTGTGATGTGAAAATGATACATGGGAATCTGAATGCAAAAATAGCAAAATAAGAAGTGTATAGAAACATAAAAGAAGAAGAAAGCCAGCATGAAGTCAGTAATGATAACAGACTAAGGCTGATAGACTTTGGCAGAGGGAAGAGGATGATGATAATGATAAAAAGCACATGAAATCCAAGACTAGATATTATGAAGTGCAGTTGGGTACCCCTGGACAGAGTTACAAGAAACCAGATAGGCCATGTAATTATAGATAAACGGCACACATCAGACATTATTGAAGTTAGTAGCTGTAGAGGGGAATCTGAGACACAGATCATTACTTAGTGTGAATCAGATATAGACAGGAGATAGAGCTGGTGAGAAACAGAAAGAGTAGGGGAAAAGTGAAACACAATACAGAAAGTCTCCAAATTAAAGAAAAGTAAGAAGAATACAAGAATAAATAAGAAGTGCTTTTCAAGAAAAGGAAGAACATGGAAGATAAGGGGACATGGAAACTAAATGGGAGATGCTAAAACAGCCATCAGTGTAGCCATAGAGGAAATACTGTGGAGGGTAGAATACAAAAAACAATAAAATGGTCCGATGGGGAGTGTTCACTGGTGTCCAAGAGAGAAATCAAGCAAGGCAAAGAATACTGGGAAAAGAAAAAAAGAAAAAGAAAAAGAAAAAAGGCTAGCTGCAGAAGAATATTGAAAGCAGGAGAAAAGAACAGATAAGTTATGCAAGGTGACAGAAAGGCAATATGAAAGGAGGAAGATAAAGCAGTTCAACAAAATGAGGGAAAATAATGAGATATGGAAGTTCTATGAATGATCTAGAGAACTGAGGAGAGAACTCCAACTGAGAGCAGTCTTATGTAAGGATGAAGATGATAACCTAATTCTAGATAAAAGCAAAGCTTTGGACAGAGAGAAAGCCTTGAATGAGGAATAGGAGGAACAGGATTTAAAATTGGAATTTGAAGTAGAAACAGAGGAGCAGGAAGTCAAACCACCAGACTTAGAGGGAGGGAATAATGCAATTAAAAACTTAAAAAATAATAAAGCAACATGAGAAGAATGCATAGAGGTTGATGATTGTCATGATTTGGCAAATTTAGATTATTTCAACTTCGTGAGCACATGCACTCCCTGTCACTACAGCTGTCAGTCAATCTGAGGAAGGGAATTAGTGTGCACTATCTATCAGTGCATCGTGTTAATGTCAGTTTATGTATTATCATATTTAACTGGTGGTAGTTCATGTTTTTTGAGGTGGAAATGGGGGACCAGCCTAGCATTCGTCTAAATTAGTGTGAAAAATTACCAGACCAGTGGCCTTTTGCCTGCTACATAGATTCGATTCAGATCTGACCCACCCACATCCCTGTCTCTCAAGAACGTTTGCTGCACATTAAGCTATATGAGTCTAGTAGTGTTACGTTCCAATTTTTTGCTTCCATTTTACTGTTGTTTTATTTCATTTTATGTTTTTCACAATAATGTTTTATATGAAATTCAATGGGCAGTCTGTTTTTGTCAGAAGTGCTCAAAATGAGGATGTAGAACAAGATAATTTTCTGTAAGTTACCTCTTGTGTTATCAACAAAATAAAATAATTCTCTCATATGAAACAATAACATCCCTGCATCTTTCATAGCATATGGCTTCACAGAAATAAACTAGATGAAGTTGGCCAATGAACTAGTTCAATTCAGTTAACTTTTTTGTCCTTCACAAGATGGCCAACTTCACAGCATTAATATTATTGATATTAAATCCAAATAATAAAGTGAAGGTAAATTTCTTTGGTCAGCTTTGTAGTAGTAAGACATACCTCATTGTTCAGTGATAATATATCACTTTAATATTCACTGTACGTGTTAAAACACACAGCAGGCTCTTTACAAAGACTCCCTCTAAGCTGAAACATGAACTAACAATTTCTATAGAAATTGACTTCAAAATATTTTGGAAATTGAGAAGGAATATAAAGTATAGGAAGTATTGTCTGTACAAAGTTGTTGCCAATGGGATATTAATGAACTGAAACAGTAGAATGGAATGAACAAAAAATGTAAGTTGTATGTATAGCATTACAGGATGGTCTGCCGTAATTCATTTACTCTATGGAAGCTACAAAATGTTGTATAGATAACACAAAATGTATATATTATGAAAGTTTTGCCACTTAACATGTTGAAAAATAAAACATTGAGAAGTACATGTGAATTAACCTTTGTTCTTCTTTCTTAGTCATCTTTATGAAGAATGCATATATTTAGTGCATTTAAATGTTCAGTAACAACATTTTAATTTAATGAACTAACATCATATTTATGATGTCTTTTTCCTTGTATGATAATTAATGCCTTATGCAAATAGTTTAATTTTATTTACCAGTAATAAATCTTCATTGGCAATAACATTGTAAACTTCAGTTCATAAAAAGAATTATACATTAATATAATTACTTATTTTTATTGAAGAGTGCTAATGTGATAACTTCAAATGCCACACTTGTGGGGAGGCAGCGTAGAATATCACATAAGTTATTTTTCGGGTATACTAAGAAGATGTTTGTAAACAACAGATAAGATGGAATGAAATATTGTCATGACATGTGTTTTGTCACAGGTTTCAGGAGATTGGGGGTCCTGTGGAATTTATTTTAGGTGGTGACAGAAATCTTGCATTTTCAACAGCAAGTAATTCCAGTTTGAAACTTGTGGCATCTGAAACAGTTTGGAACAACATTAACAGGTGTTGGTCTGATGGCATTTTTCTGAAGCAACTAACACACAAGTAAGAGCTCTCTTGATATAAAATCTGATCATAAAAGTGCCAACAAATTTTGAAAGGGAAGAAGAATAAGAACAAGGTGAATTTGCAAATTGTCATAGGAGTGGCTGTATCACTACACAGAAAATTTTGAACATTTATTTCTGTAAATCCTATCTTGTGGGAATTTTATTCTTTTACTTACATTTCTTTTTGCATGTAGTCATCAAATGATGACATCATTGAAAACATCATGGTATGTACATATAATATGTATAACATTTGTGTACAACTTTTACTACATATTGTAATTATGTACAAAGGTCACTGTGTAACATATATAACTTAAAAAATCATGTCTGTGAACACACACATTTATTTACAAGAAAAGATTATAATTTTTTTTTTTTTAAATTCCTGCCCAGGCATGCTCTTATGGATTCTAGCAATTTGTTATGCAACACTGAGCCCCTGATATATGTTCTGGGATCTATTCTTTTTAATTTTGTTTTTGTCTGTAGTAACTGTGCTTACTACTTGTGTTGTAGATCGTAACATTTGGGTGTGCCACTCTGATGGTCTACAGATAAAGTGATAAGTCTGTATACATCAAAGGAGTATACAGTTAGATATTTGTTTCGAATAAGAGCATCATGATAGGTCTCATGTATGCCAGACCACGTAGCAGCTTAATAGCTCTCTTTAGTGGCACTAGTATTGTTCCAGTGTACTTCAGCAGCACAACCCCACAGTTCTATCCCATAATTTATGAATCAGAAACTGACACATAGAATGCTGTTTTCAGCATTGTGTTACCTACTGTTTTGGACAGCTGTCTATGCAAGTGTAATTCACTGCATATTTTACTGCATACATATTTAACATGGTTTTCCCATCAAAGATTACTGCATACATACATAACATGATTTTCCCGTCAAATAATGCCATCCAAAGTGCGGACCAAGGAATTTACAGTCTTTGTTGTCTGTGTATGACATTCCACAAATATTTCCTTTACATCTGTGGCATGAGTTGCCTGCTTTGACCTCCTACAATTCTTACTTTGTAGTATTGATATTTACACCCTGGTTACAAAAATATTTAGTCACTTCAGATTTCCCATGTGTTGACGAATGAGTTACCTTCTCCTTGTTATCTGCATAAAACAACAGAGAAGTGTCATCAATATAAGTAATTACATGGAAATTATAGGTTGTATAATATCATTTAGACATACATGAGAAATAGAAATAGTCCCAGTTTTGACACTTACGATACATGCCACAGTTCTGTTTCTGGCATACACTGTAAGTTGAATTTTCTCACCCTATTTTGATAGCTTATGTTCGTGCATTGTTTACAGTTTTAAGGTATGTAGGTAGGAGTAAAACAGATATGTGTCTGACATTGCGTGCCCTCAGTTTCTGTAAAAGCAGTGCATGGTTGACCAGATTGAATGCCTTTATAAGATCTAAAAATTTGCCCAATGCATTCGTCCCTTCATCTAGATAGCTATAGACTTTGTGCAAAAATCCTGTAACAGCTGTTATACTGCTGTGTTTTTTTTAAAATCTATGTTGGGTTTCTGAGCAGAGAAGGCAGTAAGCTGAGCAAAAATCACTGACTCAGAAATCTCACTAAATGTGAGAATCAGTGACACTGGTCTGTAGTTTGATGCTTCCTCCTTTGATCCTTTTTTATAATTGGTCTGACTATGCTTCTTTTCAGTGCACTGGGAAACATAACTTCTTTGACACCACAATTGACAAGATCTATAATTGGTGTAACCAAAGTGTTAACCCAGTTTTTAATTAATTTACTGTGCAAGGACCATCCTAAACACTTGAGTGCAACTGTAGAATCATTTTGCTTATCTCTTGTTTTATTACTTCCTAAAATTTAAAGCCCTGCATTAGTCTGCATTTGTCTGTACCAGTCTATAGTCAAGTTTCCGTCTGTGCCTAATAAGATTATCATATTCCTGTACATAGCCATGAAGAGAAATGTATAGACACTCTGTCAAGTATCAGAGATATGTGAGAATAAGGTGAACGTACCAAGACCAAAGGAACTTCAGATTGTCCATTGTAAACAGCATCCAGAATCAAGTTACGTAATATCCATGCCTTTTTATTATTTTAATAAATGTGTGTGAAAATTAATCAAGTTCTGTTTAAAGTTGGTCGCCGTCAATCTGCTACTCTAAGCGTGCAAGTGGCATTTCTATCATCTGACCGAATGACAGAAGATAAACACGCCACGATAAGACCACGAGACATATTGCTGACACTCGCCTACTTCATTAGAGCGACAAGTCAAATAATCTGATGGTGTGTGTACCGAAGGTCTTACAGTTCGCACACCACACAAACTAAACTCACTTGGTTAAGCACAAACAGTCTTTCAATACTTGGAAGGAGAAAACAAAGTGTTATAGTTCTGAACTATCTTAGTCAACTGAGTAGGACATTAAAATAGTTCAACTGTGTGGTAATGAGGAAAACAAAGTGATGTACTAAGCCTTGGCTCTGAAAGATAGGAAACCAGCTCTGATCATAAATTGTTAACACACTTCAGATAAACATTTTTGGAATAAAGCTCTTGAGTATCTTAGAAAAATAACTAAGTCTGTTCAAAGTTCACAACACATTTATGATAATGGCAAAGTCCAATAGAAACTAAATCTGACAACATAGTCCGGCTGTTAGATTCCAAGTTTCAAAGAAGAATTTTCTATGTCCAGTGAAGCCAAAAAACTGGCAGTCTCATAAATATTATGAAATCAAGAATCAGTCTTTCTGTCAGGGCCACAGGTTTTGTAAAGAGGCCATACTGCAGGATCAAGAATGAGGAGACTGTCTCATACAGTGATACCAGCATAGTGACAACCCCAGACTGAGCTCCTTATTGTGAAAATGCAGTAAGCATCTGGCACCAGCCAGGAAGCTCCCTCTGTGGGAACTCACTGCCCAGGACCCATGCATCACCCTAAATACAGCATTGGTGCCAGGATATATTCAGTCTTGCTTCCTGTCACATGGCTGCTGTAAGATATAGGTCTGTGGTGCCAGTGACCTCTGCTGGAGCTTTGGTCACCATCTGGCAATTGTGTGTGTCACGATAGCCCCGAATATCTTCTCCAAGGAAGCAGGCTGCCTATGTAACTGGGATGTAGTTTGGGTTGTAGGCTGGGTAAGCAAAAGGCCTAACCATAGCAATTTGTTTTCACAGACATAACCACGATGAAACACATCTTTGTGAGCCAAGGCCCCTTGCATAAAGCTTCAGAGATGCCTTACCAAGGCCCCTGCCTGGCTATTGAGTGTGGTGAGTGGACACTGACTTTACAGATAAAAGGGCAAAAGAAAATCGTGTCCATCGATCTTTGTGAACCAGCATACGAGAGTACTGACAAAGTGCTGAATCACAGGCCACTACTGCATGGGCCTACGTTCACCCCCCACCACCAGCAACTCAACTGGCAGCTGCCACACAGCCAGACCCAGGTGCTGCACCACACTAGATGTCAACAGAAAAAGGGACAACTGTGACAGTGTGATATGGGCAATGAGAGCAGTTCCAACTGAACCCATAGGCGATTTCAAAAACTGACAATTGTTTTTTGATGACTACTGGTTTTTTTATAAACTCTTTATTAGCCAAGGTCACATATTGGAAATTTCATAACTGATTTTGACCATTGCCAGTCATATTTAGATCAAAATATACACAGCAGTATTGGCTGTTGACAATGCAAAGGTATGTCAGCTTCAACTCGTACTTGTAATATTTATAAATCATAAGTACAGATAAGCATTGTCATCGTGCCTTTCAAAGTAACAAACCTAATAGCCAAGCTGTCTGTTGACAGTGACAGTCAAAGCCAAAAATTCCTAGCAGTTGAACGAAAGCTCAGGTCACATCCATCTAGAAGAAGGGCAGCAGAACTAACCTGTTTGAGACAAACAGGTCTATTTGCCGATCTGCCCATGCAAGCTGGCTCATGCTCATGCCTCAGCAGTGGGCAACCAGACGGTGTAGGGCGAGTGATGAAGGGTGAAGGGGACGGGAGCGGAGGGATGTATCGGAGAAACTCATCGAGGAGTCCATTCTACGACCACTAATGTTAGTTCTGTGGAGATATATTGCTTTATGGTGGCTAATTACTCCCTTTCATTGCAAATTTATTTTCTAGACTGTTGCAGTGATGAGAAATGACAACAAAATGAAACTTAAATTTCTTTTAATTGATGAAGTGAAGAACGTGGCACATCTAAGTATGAAATGTGACATTTCTTACGATTGATGCTGCCTTATAATGAATATCATTTTCAGATGATTTTCATGATCTCCTATTTTAAGCTTTTAAGTTGAAGTGTGTCAGTGAGCTTCTGAGTTTTCATTCTCATCATTGTGGAAAGCAGCTACTCATATGAGTATGTAGGTCCAAACATTGATGTAACTGTAGCTTCACTTAAAAAGTCATGCAAATTTATGTTGAGGAAAATTTTCATACACATCTTTGAGAGTTATTTTATAATGAAACTTGTGATGTGGCTCTGTTTGCTGATCTGCTCATGTGAGCTGGCTCATGCTCGTGCCTCAGCAGTGAGCAACAGGCTGGTGTCGGGCATAAGAACAGTGGTTGTGAAAAGATTCAACCACAGGGACCAGAGGTGAATGTCATGCCTTGTCAATTACAACTGATTTAAAATTGCTGCTGCCAGTGAATGCAGGTCCATCTCAAGCAGTTTTTGAGCAAACACTGTGAAGGGAATTGTGTGCATTGGATATTTGGAGTTGTGTACCTTGCAAAAGGTCATTGCTCACAGCAGTTTATAAAGTTGCATGTTTTCAGTGGGCCAAACAATAACAAAAATGGTCAGTACCTGACTGGAGAAGTGTATTATAGTCAGACAATTGGTGACTATGTCGCTTTTCAAATTATGTAAGGTGGAGTGCACCAGTGACCCAATGAAGCATTTAACCCAGTAAGAGTGCAGAGTGTAGTTCAGGGTGGAGGTGATTCTTTATTATTATTATTATTATTATTATTATTATTTTCTTGATATGTGGTGGCCCACTCATTCAGTGTACTGTGAACATGAATCAAGAAGTTTATTTCATTCTTGGTGACCAACTGTTGCATTTTCTTCTACATCTTTTCGATGAATGTGCTGTGGACATTCTCAATTCTCACCTTCCAAGTTGACAGTAGCTGTGTCACAGGGCTGCACACACATGTTCCTGCTCCTCTCTCCACTCTTATAGTCCCCTGACTATAACAATTCCCATATAACACTCGACTGGCCTGTTAAATCACTCAGACCGAATCCCATGGAATATGCATGGAACTTTTGGAACAGCAGGTGAAATGTGGTGTTGAACGTCCCTGCAGTCAGGTAGCTCTATGGGATCTAATCATCAGTGTGTGGCTTTAGCTGAATGTGGTATGCCTGAAGGAATTAGTGGACTTTCTTACTTGCTAAATTGCGGCCATTATTAAGGTCCGAAACTCCTGAGTGTGACTGATCTTTTATCAAATGTGCTTATTTGATACTCTAATAATCAACATGATTAGTACAGGCTGTGAAGGATAAAAATTAGATAAACTTGGATGAATTATCCTTTGCTGTTTCAGGTTTTGGAAATTAAATCTACTGATCCTTGCAAGATACAACTTTTGGATTAGTGCAGTATTACATAAGGTAAGTTTGTTGTGTGAACAGATTTTTGCAGTAAGAGAAGAGATATTTTGTGTAAAACTAAAATTTTGAAACTTACTGTAAATAACAGTGATCTCTCTCTCTCTCTCTCTCTCTCTCTCTCTCTCTCTCTCTGTGTGTGTGTGTGTGTGTGTGTGTGTGTGTGAGAGAGAGAGAGAGAGAGGGGGGGGGGGAGGGGGGGTTAGTATTATGAACTATCTAGTTCCTGTGCATATGATTTATTTAAAGCTGTTCTGTATAACATTTTTGGTAAATAGGGCATTGCACATGGCACTAAAATATGAATAAGAAAACATTATGATTTATTAGCATTCTGTTCAAAAGGAACCTTGTTCAAGTCCCAGGTTAACAAACAGAACACTTTTGTTTATTACAAGAGTTAGGTAAAAACGTAGTATATGTACACTGCACCTAAAAGTATTATTTTCTGTTGTTCTAGTAAATGGGAGTCTTCTTAAGCCCACCATATGGAAGAGATTGAAGGTACTGACAACTGTACTGTTAGAGTTGTAAAGCGTCACACAGAGATACTCTGGAAATTCAGATTGATGTCTTTAGGTGGTGGATTCTTCTCATGGAAAGGGAGTTGCTACCTTATATGGGAATTGTTATAGTCAGGGGACTATAAGAGTGGAGAGAGGAGCAGTAGCATTTCAGAAACTGTGTTATGGCTAGGTAAAGGCAAATTTCTTTTGTATGGGGACAGGTAGAAAGAGTGAGAACACATGGTGAGGTTTGAAGGTGCATCAGTACTCAATGCTTTGTTTATGGTTGTACACAGTGGCCAACACTTTTTTTTCCAACAGTCTCTGCCACTGTCATTAACACCAAGTTTAGACAATTTAGCACTTGCTGAAATTGGGATAAAGCCAAGTACAGAGCAGAGAATCTTGATATATTGCCTTTCTTAGTGCAGAATATTTAGCCTGTGCTCCTCTGTAACAAAGTAAATGACTGTCTTTGTCATCATCATCATCATCATCATCATCATCATCATCATCATATAACAACTTCGTATATGATTAGGTTTATGCAGTGCTCCAGAACAAATAAACTGAAAAATTGCAAAGGGCCTGTGCCAGAAGCTGTACGTGGACATATGTTTTCATATAATAGTCACTCTTCCTTACATTTTGGTTTATTCCCATTTGTTTTTCTGTGAACACTGGCATTAACAGTTTTTTGTTAGTGTAAAAGGTGCTATAAGGAACATTCTCTGTTCATCTCTGAAGCTGCTAAGTGAGATTTATTTATTATGTTCATATTATAAAAATTTTAATTGTCGGTGAAAAATGGTCAGAATTGGATTGGAAACAGCATATTCTCTTGGTCACTGAAATTATATATGAGTTTGCAGTGATGCGTAGAAAAATTTATTTTCTGTTTCACAACTTGTAGTAATTCTTGCAGTTGGCTATGTAATGTTACTAGAAGTTGGTTATTCAAAGATATTTTCAGTACATCATATGCACATTGCCTCTTAGCCTAATCTTTCTGTGAGTTCTTCCTGAAAAACAATTCTTTCTTGTTATGGATTTTCTTCGTGAAGTTTATCAGCAGTTAAATATTTATCAACTGAAATCTGTTTCTTATTCTATCTCTAATAACCTTGTGACAGATAGAACATTAATCCCATACCTTCCTTTCTACTTCCCCTCTTTTGCATTATCATTTGAACTATGTCACTGATTATGAAATACAAACTTCAGATCTTGCTATTGTCATTAGCAGCCTTCTGAATGCACCTTATGAGGTTTTCTTTCACATTTTGCATGGTCATACCATCTTCCTCACAAACATAAAAGTGTTTACAATACTTTTGGCTGCAGTTTTGCTTTTCAAATGCAGAGAAAATAACGCAACATGAACTTTGAACTACACAGGACTTGATTTTGTGAACTGCAGTACATGCAGGAATGAAGTCCATGATGAAAAATCATCTTTTCTCAAATTTATTTTAGCTTTACTCTGACTTTGCAAATGTTGCTTATAGTTCAAATGTTAATCTCAAAAGATGCTCTGTTGTGAAGTTACAGAAATATTAAAGGCTCAAAGATCCCATATATTAACATTTGTGAAGTTTGTAGATTTGTGTGCTACCTTAGTAAAATAAACAATCACATTTTGAAGGACTTACACAACCAAGCTCAGCTTGCTTTGTTGTCAGAATACTACTTATTTTTATTATTTCTGTGCTTGGTGGGGGGAGAATAGTTACCAGTACTGAAATTTATCAGAAAATTGGTACAAATAACTAAGATAACTAACTATAATTTTGTGTACAGATAGGTGGAGGGGCCTCTTCATGACTGAACACATTTATATCTTCATACCAATGATTAGCTTGTCCAGTGGAAGACCACTAACAACAAAAGTCAATTTTGACCAGATTAAATTATAAAGTATTAGGGCACACTGTAGGAAAATAATTTTATTGCATTTTTGCATCCCTCTTTGAGTTTTGCATTTTCTGACATTAACAGACTAACACAAAGTGGAAACTGCATTCTAAGTAGTTTCCGAAGAGGAAAAGAAGTGTAAACCACAAGTCACAGCTTCTATAAATGAAGATACAAATGCCTATTAGACCACACTATTGGAAGGTGTGTTGCAGAATAAACCTCCATCTTGTGTTGTTACATACCTGCAGTTGTGTACATGGAATAAAGGGTTCATTAACTGTCTTATAACATACACTAATATACACTGAAGTGCCAAAGAAACTTATAGTCACATGTATTAAAATACAGAGATATGTAAACAGGCAGAATACGGAGCTGCGGTCAGCAACACGTATATAAGACAAGTGTCTGGCTCAGTTGTTAGGTTGGTTACTGCTGCTACAATGGCAGGTTATCAAAATTTAAGTGAGTCTGAACGTGATGTAATAGTTGGTGCATGAGTGATGGGGCACAGCATCTCCAAGGTAGTGATGAAATGGGGATATTCCCATACGACCATTTCACGACTGTACCATGAATATCAGGAATTCAGCAAAACATCAAAGCTGTGACATCACTGTGGCCAGAAGAAGATCCTGCAAGAACAGGACCAATGATGACTGAAGAGAATCGTTCGGCATGACAGAAGTGCAACCCTTCCGCAAATTGCTGTAGATTTCAGTGCTGGCCATCAGCAAGTGTCAGCATGTGAACCATTCAACAAAATATCATTGCTATGGGATTTCAGAGCCAAAGGCCCACTCGTGTACCCTTGATGACTGCACGACACAAAGCTTTACACGTCACCTGGGCCCATCAACATTGAATTGGACTGTTGATGACTGGAAACATGTTGCCTGGTTGGACGAGTCTCGTTTCAAATTGTATTGAGTGGGTGGATGTGTATGGGTATGGAGTCAGCCTCATGGATCCATGGACCCTGCATGTCAGCAGGGGGCTGTTCAAGCTTGTGGAGGCTCTGTGACGGTTTGGGGCATGTGCAGTTGGAGTGATATGGGACCCCTGATACATCTAGATAAGACTCTGACAGGTGATACATATGTAAGCATCCTGTCTGATCACCTGAATGCATTCATGCATGTCCAGTGTGCATTCCAACGGACTTGGGCAATTTCGTCAGGACAATGCGACACCCCACACATTCAGAATTGCTACATAGTGACACCAGGAACATTTTTCTGAGTTTAAACACTTATGCTGGCCCCCAAACTCTCCAGACATGAACATTATTGAAGGTATCTTGGATGCCTTGCAATGTGCTGTTCAGAAGAGATCTCCACCCACTTGTACTCTTACAGATTTATGGGCAGCCCTGCAGGATTTGTAATGTCAGTTCCCTCCAGCACTACATCAGACATTAGTTGAGTGCATGCCATGTCGTGTTTCGGTACTTCTGCATGCTCATGAGGGCCCTACATGATATTAGGCAGATATACCAGTTTCTTTAGCTCTTCAATGTAGAATACATATGCTAAGTAATTATCATAGACACAAAATTAACATTAATGGTTTTCTGTAGTAAATGTTTTTGGAGGGATTACCTCTTAGCAATTCTGCTTCATAGTGCATACACGCGTGCTTCCCAGGTACACAATGCTCTTCGATTTGCAAACTTTTGGTTTTTTTCACACAAAATTTGTGCTTTATCCACCTAAGATTTGAGTATTACAATATTTTGACATTATATTCTACTTTTATGCAGTGGCCATTAAGTGTGGAAAGTGCTGGAATTGCTTCAACATCTACTGTTAAGGAAGGGCATGAAAAAAGTGCAGTACAGAGCCTCCAGTATCTTGTGTGTCTGTACAATGATATTGAAAAACTGATAGAAATGCTTCCTAGTCTCCAGAGCATTGTCATGAGCAAAGCAACACAAATATCACAAGAAGCTCAGAAAATATTTGAAAGTAAGCATTAAATTTATATACAGGTAACCTAATATAGTATTTATAATAATATAAGGAAAAGGGGAGAATGCTACTCATCATAAAAATGACACATTGCGTTGCGGACAGGCACAATGAAAAGACTGTGAAACATTTAGCTTTCAGCCAGTGTCCTCTTCATAAAAGAAAACACACACCTCATGCACAGATAACAGCCATCTATAGCAGCTTGGTCCAGAATGCATTCCAGTGTGTGTGTGTGTGTGTGTGTGTGTGTGTGTGTGTGTGTGTGTTTTCTTTTGTGAAGAAGATTTTGGCTAAAAGCTAAATGTGTAATAGTCTTTTTGTTGTGCCCCTCTGCAACTCAACATGTCATCTTTATGATGAGAAGCAAACTATCCTGATAATGTTGATATTCCAAACTGGAGTTTCTGTTGTTTAAAATAGCATTTCTTACATCACAGTTTGAACACAGACACCCTTACTGTTTCATAAGTAGTAGAATACTCTTAAGTATAGTCAGATTAAGTTCTGAATTTATTATTGCGTGTATGCATGAGTGCATGCAACTGCATGCACCCCCTTCCACCCCCCCCCCCCCACCCCCCACCCCGCTCTCTCTCTCTCTCCCTCTTTCTCTCCCTCTCTCTCTCTCTCTCTCTCTCACACACACACACACACACACACACACACACACACACACACACACACACAGAGAGAGAGAGAGAGAGAGAGAGAGAGAGAGAGAGAGAGAGAGAATGAATTTGGAAACTATAAGATAATTTTTATTGCCATGTACTCTGAAAAAAAAGTTCATGCTTAACTTCATATTGCAGGGAGCCAGCATTCAAGCCAAGAGCAGTTGAAACAGCAGCTTCCGAAAGTCACACAAGAGATAGTGAATGCAGTAAGCCATCAGAGTATATTACAGCTCAAACAAGTTAATGATATACCTCGACTCTACAGACGCACTAATCGAGAGGTTCCTACCAAGGCATGTTCATATGTTCTTCAGATGTTAACTCCACCGACAAAGTTTTGTGCAGCTAGTGCTTCTTCAGTGTCTCCTAAGCTGCTTGATCACTGGTTATTGCTTATATTCTCAGCTATTACAAAGCAGTAAGTTTAATTTTACAACATTAACAGCATTTATTCCAGCAATTGTGGTCTAGTTGTCTGTTATCATGTGGTTTGCAGATTTAAGAAAATGCTTAAACCATGAACTTATATTAATTGAATAGTTTCCATTCAGGAGGGAAATGTTTGCAGTTTTCATTCATGAAACACATTGAATTAAGGGTGGAACCAGTTTATGGTTCCACTCAGTTCTGTCCATTTACTGAGCTAGGTGGCACAGTGATAAGACATTAGATTCTTAATCAGGTTGATGGTAGTTCAAGTCTCTGTCTGGCCCTCTATATTTAAGTTTCCTGTAAATCCAGTAATTTGCGTAAATTCTTTAAGGTGAAAACTGAGATGGATATTTTGAAAGAGCATGACCAACTTCCTTCCTCTATCTAAGCTTTTGGTCTGTCTATAACAATCTCATCATTGACACACAGCTAAACCCTAACCTTCCTTACTTCCTTTCCTTCCCAAGTTCCCAATTCATTAATGAGACCTGAATTATGTGTAACATGCGGAACCAAGGCCAAGACAATCTGTACCCATTCCTCTACAGTCTTAACACCTTCTCTCCTATTCATTTGCATGCCACCTTTCTGGGTTTTGACCTACACCTTTTTATGGTAGCTTTAAAACCTTCTCCCAAATAAAGCCCACCAACCATCAAGAGTACCCCCACTTCAATAGCTTTTATCCTCTCCACACTAAAAACTCTTAAAGTGTAGCTGCCCAGCAATGATGCATTTACAGCGACAAGAAATCCATTGCCCACTATACTGAAGATCTTTGAAGCTCTCCTTCAAACCTATACCTCCCCTCTCATATCCACACATGCTCCAGATTCTTCAACCATTTTCATGAGCCATTTGCAATGGATCATGTTCCTCATTATCAGATATCACCATGGGCTCTAACAACCTAACCACATTGTTCACTATGTCTTCGATTGCCTGTTATGATGCACTGAAATGAGGAACATACTGCCAAAAATGCTATGCAATTCTCAAAACAGTATTTTCTCATCTACTGAGTCTATGAGTACCAAATACCACATGGGTCATATCCCTGTGGAAGACGCAAGTACAAGATTTGTCCTGTATACCCCCCAAGCACATCCTGTCCCAGTCTTGTCACAGACAAATACCACTCTATCCAAGGCAGAGTCACCTGTGTAAGCAGTCTTGCCAAATTCCAGCTCTGCTCCAATTTCTGAATGAGTGACAACCATCCAATTGAGGCCAAAACAAATTTGACCACCCAGTGGCATAGCATAACATACTACTGAGCTCACCATGCTCATCTTCATTGACTAATTCACAACCTGTGCCATTAGACCCCACCCCCCTCTCCAAATTACAATCATCTGTGAATTATATTGATGGGAAGTGTTCTAACAACACATCCTTTGATCCCACAAATCCCTCGACCTCAATCTTTGCCGGTCCCTATCCCACATCCACTTCCACTCTTGTCTCTTATGAGTTCCTACCTCACTCCATTAATCCACACCCATACTGGTCTCTCCTCAGTCTAATTTTCCATATTCAACTTCCCCTGCCCATGCCAGGGCAGGATCAACAGTACCAAAATCTTTTGCTGCCTCTCCCTCCCAGTCATCAGTCTCCCTTCCGCCACATCTCTCTTTCCCACCCCTTCTCCTAGTTCCTGTCACTCCTCTCTGCCGAAAACAACCCCTCACCCTAGTTGAGCTGCAGAACCAGAACAATGTGGCTGATTAGGGTACAATTTCTCTCTCTCTCTCTCTCTCTCTCTCTCTCTCTTTCTTTCTGTGTCGGGGTGTGTGTGTGGGGGGGGGGGGGGGGGGGAGGGGGTGCGCATGCACTTGTGCATCCATGCATGCATGTCAGTCAGTCTGTCTGTCTGTCTGTCTGTCTGTCTGTCAGTCAATCAATCAATCAATCAATCAGAGACAACTTTCAGGAAGGACATTATTCGAAAGTATTGTATGATTTATTCTTGTTATCTCGTTTATGTTCCTGTCAGCCGCATAATACCTCAACTATACAGTGAGTGGCTACCTTTACTCTTTCCGCTAACTGTTTGAAAGTTTCATAATCCAATCCAGGCATATGCTAACCTTTTCTCTTTGAGAAATCTGTAATTCTTGATTCCAGAAGAAGCATCTGTGTTTGTCAGAAGAATAAAATTGTAGTTTTGTGAAAGTAAAGTCCTGAGGTACACTATCTGATCAGAAGTATCCAGACAGTCCTATGTAGTGCAAAGTTGACCAGTGGATGTCACGTATGGTGGATCTATCAGTATAAAAGGAAGCTTGACAATAGAGAAGCAGTAACAGCAGAATGGGTTGATCAGAAGAGCTCAGTGACTTTGAACTTAGACCAGTAATTGGATGCCACCTGAGTAACAGAGTCATCAGGGACATTTCAACTCTAGTAAAGCTGCCTAAGTCAACTGTTGGTGATGCGATTGTGATTGTGAAGTGGAAGCACAAAGGGACAACACAGCTAATTCCAGACCAGGGTGACCTCATGTACTGATGGAAAGGACCATTGAGTATTGCGGGGCTGATTCTAAAAAAATCACAAGAAATCAGTGGGAAGAATCACTTGTGAATTCCAAAATTCTACCACCAGTCCAGTTAACCCAGTGATCGTGTTTAGAGACAATGTTCAAGCAACTTCTCAAAAGCACACATTTCTGTAGTCAATGTTAAGTGACACTTGAGGAGGTATGTCGAGCGATGCCACTGGACAGTGGATTACTGGAGACAAGTGATTTGGATTGATGACTCGCACTTTACCCTCAGGTTATCTGATGGAAAGGGTGGTGTTTGGCAAACGCCTGGAGAACATTACATGCCGTCACAAGTAGCGCTAACAGTGAGGTACAGAGGAGATGGTGTTACAGTATAGGAATGTTCTTTGTGGTTAAGGTGTGGTCTTCTCATTGTGTTTGAGAGAACAATAAATGCGGAAGGATATGAACACATTTCATGGCAGGCTGTAACCCCATACAGTAGAGGAATAGTTCGGAGACAATGGTTGATTGTATGAGCGTGAGAGTGCACCCTGACATAAAGCAGCATCTCTGAGGCAGTGACTTGTGAACGATAACACTCAAAATGTACTGGCCTGCTGAGAGTCCCGATCTGAGCCCAATGGAACACCTTTGGGACGAGTTTGAACATTGACTTCACTGCAGACCCCACCTTCCAACATCACTATCGTCTCTGGTTTCAGCCCTTGAGGAAGAATGGGCTGCCATTCTTCCACAGGCATTCAGACATCAGAAAGTGTCCCCAGCAGAGTTCTAGCCATCATAAAGGTGGGGTGTGGAAATATCCTATATTAATGTACACTAATAGGTGCCAAGATACTTTTGATCAGATAATGTATGCTTAGATAAGGCAGTTCTTGACCTTCGAGATCATATGTCAGTCTAGAAATTCTGCTCTAGCACAAACTTATAATCTTTCATCAATGAAAAACCTACTCAAGGAATAACTTAATTTTAATATAAGATGTCCATTTCTTTTATAATTTGTATTATTTACTGTTCTTTCTCATGCCAGACCCAAGGACATAAAACATTCATGACTATAATTAGTAGAGATGATAAAATACATAGCCAGTGAATGGACTTTGATCTGTAATTTTTTAAATTTATTCATTTTTTTGTCGTTTTCTTAGGAAGTTGCCATATTTCATCTCTTTTACACTGTTATGTTTCAGATATTTTATAGCTGTCAGTGATGTGTTAACATCCGTGCAGAAAACTGAAGAAAGCCTTCGTCGGCTGAAGAAAATTAGAGATAGATCTACATCAGCAAATCTTGTTGAGGGAAGAGGAATTGGTGATGATGATAAAATCAGACTACAGCTTGCCCTTGATGTAAGGACTTTCTGTGAAGAGGTAATTATCAAAGGAGTACAATGATGTGACATCATAACTTTATTAAACAGCAAAATGAAGGTCATTTCAAACTGTTAAAGTGCAAAACCATGCTTGCCATTAATTCTGCTTAATGCATTGAGAATCAAGGAATTTCTGATGAAATTGATGAAATTGACAATGTGACAGAACAAACATGGTGCTTGGTAACTATGCTTACGGCTTAGGGAGGAGATGCTTGTTCAAACTGCTGGAAGCTGACTAATCGAGAAAGCATGATGATAAGTCCGGTGTAGCATTATGTATAGACCGTGACTGATAAATTACAATGCATTGTGGAAATGACATTTTGAAGACGAATCAGATTTCTTTACATTCAGCAAATGTAAACAGCTTACTTTTGATACATCTGAGTGTGGCTTCTTTTCCAAGGAAGCACTGTGTGCGGAGATGGATAGTCTGAGGAGAAATAACATTATAGATAATCCTGCTATCCCTCCACTCAAGATTTCAACTGTTAGAGTGCTACTACAATAAACTGCTGAATTTTTAGAGTTGTCAGGTATTATTTAATGGTAGAAACAGTAAGGGAAGAGGTACTATAACAAGTTGACAAATACCAGTTATATGCTTTAATAAATATTTGAATAAAATTTTACGTATTGTCCAGAAAGTCAGTGTAAGTGCAGTTGCGGTGTCACAGCTGCTTCAATGGAATTTTGCATATGTTACCAAAGAAATTTACATTTTTCATAGAAAAATAATAAAATGACGATTTTGCTTGCTTCTTGCAGACAACAAAACTTCTTTTGCAGAAGTTCATAGACAGAGTTAACTGAAGGTTCTTTATGAACATATCATTGAGGGACTTGTAAGATAAATTCACAGCTCTAAAAGAATAGTCAGACATGGTAAACATGTGGCAGAAGTTTCCTAGGCTCAAGACAATCTTCAACCCCCATAAAAGATACACTATATGAGAAAAAGTACATGAACACCTATTAGTGGACACTAATATTGGATATCCACACTTCACATTTATGACAGCTAGAACTCTTCTGGGGACACTTTCAGTGAGGTATCTGAATGTCTGTTGAGCCCATTATTCCTCAAAAGCCAAAACCCAGGGCAAGTAGTGTGTTGGACTCTTGGGTCTGAGATGAAGTCAACATTTTGACTCATCCCAAAGGTGTTCCATTGGGCTAAGGTCAAGATTCTGGGCATGTTAGTCCATTTTGGGAGTGTTATTGTTTACAAACCACTGCTTCACAGATGTTGCTTTCCAGTAGACTGCATTGTTTTGCTGATACAAACAATCGTATTCTCCAAACTGTTCCTCCTCTATTGTGTTCATATCCTTCCATGTTTATCATTTTCTTAAGCACAGTAAGGGGACTACATCATAATCATAAAAAATATCGCCATACCGAAACGTCACTTCCTGTGTACATCACTGTTTACACTACACGTGATGGCAGGCAACATTCTCCAGGCAGTTGCCAAACCCAAACTAGGGACAGGAAAAACTGACCAGTCAAAACCAATACAAGTATTTTGGTTCTGAATAACTGGTATTTTTCATTATTTACTAATAACCAGGTAAAAAATTATTTTTGCATGAAAGCCTGTACCTTAATCTACTTTTCTACATAATTTCCATCAATATTGAGGCACTTGTCATAACGTTGTATCAGTTTTTGAATACCCTCCTCATAGAAGTCTGCCACCTGACTTGTTAACCACTGCATCACCATTGTTTTGACTTTGTTATCATCTTGAAGATGCTGACCGCCTACGTTTTTCTTCAAGTGCAGGAACAGATGATAGTCACTGGGCACAAGATCGGGGCTGTATGGAGGATGATCTGGAGTTTCCCATCGAAAAGGTGTGATGAGATCTTTGGTCTGATTCGCCACATGCGGACGGGCATTGTCTTGCAGCAAAACGATGCCCTTGCTCAACTTACCACGTCTTTTGTTCTGAATCAAACGGCGCAGATTGTGTAATGTCTTACAGTAAGCTGCTGAATTCATTGTCTCATTACGAGACAGAAATTCCACAAGCAATACTCCTTTTCTGTCCCAAAAAACTGTGCACATGATTTTCCGGGCAGAAATTGTTTGCTTAAACTTCACTTTACTGGGTGAATCTGAATTCTGATATTCCGTGGATTGTTGCTTTGTTTCTGGTGTGATGTAGGCCACCCATGTTTCATCGCTCGTAACAATTTGGCTTAAGAAATCATCACCGTCATTGTGGTACTGCTCAAGGAAAGTCAATGCACTGTCTAAATGTTTGGTTTTGTGAACATCTGTCAACGTTTTCGGTACCCAATGTGTGCACAATTGTCGGTAATTCAAGTGCTTGGTCACAATGCCATACAAAACACTACGAGAAACATTAGGAAAGTCATCCTGCAAGGAGGAAATCGTAAAGCGTTTGTTTTCTCTCACCTTATTGTGCACTTCCTGCAACAAACTTTTGTTAACGACCGAAGGACGCCCACTCCGTTGTTCATGCACATTTGTGCGACCATCTTTAAATGCTCTCACCCACTTTCTTACCATTCCATCACTCATAATGTTTCTCCATAAACTGCACAGATCTCACGATGAATATCGATCGCTTTTAGGCCTTTAGCACTAAGAAATCTTAAAACAGCCCGTACTTCACAGTCGGTGGGACTCACGATTATCGGAGGCATCTTAAACACTCAGTACACAACGTAAACAAGGAAGAATCAAACTGTAATGGCGTCAGTACGTAGACAACAGATGTAGGTACCCAGTGCGCATGCGCAGAACATCGACCGCAGCGCTGCGGCCGTGGTGTGGCTAAACGGTACCCACACAAAAAAAAAAAGAGACTGTTGACATAGCTCAAGTTCACAGGCCATGCACTAAGTATTACTGAATAGTGTGGCATAGCGTACTGAGAAGATAATAGGAGTCTTTTTCTGATGACACAAGTTGATATGTTATTGTATGATTCAGAATTATGGCAAAAGCAGATAAACAGAGCTATGCTGCATCACTCCCAATAATACTTAGGCTGTTCATCAGATAGAATGGTACAAGATATGATCCTTCTCTTATAGGGGTAAGAAAAGGAAATAATTTTCTGTTGAGTCCTAGGAAATGTAGTCATCCAGAGAAATGAAATTGCTGATGATGTTACTGCCAAGGAAGTTTGATCCTTCCACCTCCTGATCTCTGTTCAGTCCCCCTACAAGCTTTTACCACATACATGACCCAATTTTTCAATCTCTTTTATGTGCCTATTGACAACTCAACACTTTTTTTATTTAGTAAGATGATACATTCGTTCCTGAAGTACTTGTGTTCTGCTAGAACACTCCATTACCATATTTATATACAATATTCTCTTCTTTTTTGTGTGTGTGTGTGTGGGGGGGGGGGGGGGGGGGACTTCCAGATTTACACATTCTGGCATGAGGCTAGATTACAACATTGGACCTGCATGTTGCATGCCAGCAAATACCTGTCACACCACCGTGGATGACGCACAGTCTTCAGCTCTTTTGTCCTTCCAGTGAAAATAGCAATCTGCAGCACCACAGCCTTTTTCTGAGATGATTACATACTCCTGGCTTGGATCTTGTCAGAGTTCCATATACGGTAGAAGTTAAGCATTCCATAGTCATATTCTCACAAACGGAGTACAACTATGACATTCAAAGAAAGTAATTTTTGAGAACATTTCTCATGGAGAAAAATAGGGGTCTGCCTAAATACTTTAAAAATGGATTAGAAGCAGCCTTGACTGCAATAAATATTTGTAATCCATTTTTAAATTCAAAGATAGCTTCTCCGACCAAGACTATCTGGTCACAGAGTAGGTCTTCAGGTATCTGAGTTTTTAATAAGATTGTAATCCTTGGCTTTGCATGTAATAATATCCAGCAAAAAATATAGGATTCTGTAGGGCCTAAGGACAAGTTCAACAATTATTATGACAATTGTATGGGTGTAAAAATTCATGCTCCACTCTATAAGATACTGAACAATGTTTGATGTTTTGATACTCTTGGTCTATAGTCTTGTTGTTCAAGGTTTGTGTGTGGGCCACTTGTTCTGCTTTTTCAGTTTTATTTTAAGTAATCATTCTGAATATTATCAGGTAGAAACAAAATTAAGATGTTCATTGTCGATTTGGCCTTGTGACAGTGGTACAGAAAGAGCATAATGAAATGTACACTATCTGACAAAAACAGTGAAGCACCCAAAAGGGGAGAAGAAGACAAAATGAAGCTTCACAGGTTGAGAGGGTATGTGATATTATTTCAGTGATTACAAAACTGAGTCAAATTTACTAAGAACTTGGCAGTATGAGTCCACATATCAACATGATGTTGCATCCCCTCTGGCCTAGATGCATGCACTGATTCAGTTGAGAAGATTGTCATAAAGCCATTGTATCCTCTCCTGAGGCAAGCTAGCCAACTGTTGTAACTGAATACTGTCACTGGAATGGAGGTGACATCCAAGCTGGTCCATCATGTGTTCTTTTGATGACAGGTGCTGGGATTGTGCTAACCAAACGTGTACCTCAACATCGTGCAGACAGTCCATGCGGTAACGAGCATTCTCCTGTCGAAAAATGGCACAACAATACTGTCACATAATGGTTGACACATGAGGATGTAGGACGCCTGTGATGTAATGCGTGTTGTTAGAGTTCCCACGATCACACCATCAGCAGTCTGAAGTCATACCCAATGGCCACCCACACTGTGACACCAGAAGTAACACCACTGTGACTCTTAAAAATCTACATCTACATCTACATCCATACTCCGCAAGCCACCTGACGGTGTGTGGCGGAGGGTACCTTGAGTACCTCTATCGGTTCTCCCTTCTATTCCAGTCTCGTATTGTTCGTGGAAAGAAGGATTGTCGGTATGCCTCTGTGTGGGCTCTAATCTCTCTGATTTTATCCTCATGGTCTCTTCGCGAGATATACGTAGGAGGGAGCAATATACTGCTTGACTCTTCGGTGAAGGTATGTTCTCGAAACTTTGACAAAAGCCCGTACCGAGCTACTGAGTGTCTCTCCTGCAGAGTCTTCCACTGGAGTTTATCTATCATCTCCGTAACACTTTCGCGATTACTAAATGATCCTGTAACAAAGCGCGCTGCTCTCCGTTGGATCTTCTCTATATCTTCTATCAACCCTATCTGGTACGGATCCCACACTGCTGAGCAGTATTCAAGCAGTGGGTGAACAAGCGTACTGTAACCTACTTCCTTTGTTTTCGGATTGCATTTCCTTAGGATTCTTCCAATGAATCTCAGTCTGGCGTCTGCTTTACCGACGATCAACATTATATGATCATTCCATTTTGAATCACTCCTAATGCGTACTCCCAGATAATTTATGGTATTAACTGCTTCCAGTTGCTGACCTGCTATTTTGTAGCTAAATGATAAAGGATCTATCTTTCTGTGTATTCGCAGCACATTACACTTGCCTATATCGAGATCCAATTGCCATTCCCTGCACCATGCGTCAATTCGTTGCAGATCCCCCTGCATTTCAGTACAATTTTCCATTGTTACAACCTCTCGATACACCACAGCATCATCTGCAAAAAGCCTCAGTGAACTTCCGATGTCATCCACAAGGTCATTTATGTATATTGTGAATAGCAACGGTCCTATGACACTCCCCTGCGGCACACCTGAAATCACTCTTACTTCGGAAGACTTCTCTCCATTGAGAATGACATTCTGCGTCCTGTTATCTAGGAACTCCTCAATCCAATCACACAATTGGTCTGATAGTCCATATGCTATTACTTTGTTCATTAAACGACTGTGGGGAAGTGTATCAAACGCCTTGCGGAAGCCAAGAAACACGGCATCTACCTGTGAACCCGTGTCTATGGCCCTCTGAGTCTCATGGACGAATAGCGCGAGCTGGGTTTCACATGACCGTCTTTTTCTAAACCCATGCTGATTCCTACAGAGTAGATTTCTAGTCTCCAGAAAAGTCATTATACTCTAACACAATACGTGTTCCAAAATTCTACAACTGATCGACGTTAGAGATATAGGTCTATAGTTCTGCACATCTGCTCGATGTCCCTTCTTGAAAACTGGGATGACCTGTGCCCTTTTCCAATCCTTTGGAACGCTACGCTCTTCTAGAGACCTACGGTACACCGCTGCAAGAAGGGGGGCAAGTTCCTTCGCGTACTCTGTGTAAAATTGAACTGGTATCCCATCAGGTCCAGAGGCCTTTCCTCTTTTGAGCGATTTTAATTGTTTCTCTATCCCTCTGTCGTCTATTTCGATATCTACCATTTTTTCATCTGTGCGACAATCTAGAGAAGGAACTAAAGCGTAGTCTTCCTCTGTGAAACAACTTTGGAAAAAGACATTTAGTATTTCGGCCTTTAGTCTGTCATCCTCTGTTTCAGTACCATTTTGGTCACAGAGTGTCTGGACATTTTGTTTTGATCCACCTACCGCTTTGACATAAGACCAAAATTTCTTAGGATTTTCTGCCAAGTCAGTACATAGAACTTTACTTTCGAATTCATTGAACACCTCTCGCATAGCCCTCCTCACACTACATTTCGCTTCGCGTAATTTTTGTTTGTCTGCAAGGCTTTGGCTATGTTTATGTTTGCTGTGAAGTTCCCTTTGCTTCCGCAGCAGTTTTCTAACTCGGTTGTTGTACCACGGTGGCTCTTTTCCATCTCTTACGATCTTGCTTGGCACATACTCATCTAACGCATTATGTACGACGGTTTTGAACTTTGTCCACTGATCCTCAACACTATCTGTACTTGAGACAAAACTTTTGTGTTGAGCCAACAGGTACTCTGAAATCTGCTTTTTGTCACTTTTTCTAAACAGAAAAATCTTCCTACCCTTTTTAATATTCCTATTTATGGCTGAAATCATTGATGCCGTAACCGCTTTATGATCGCTGATTCCCTGTTCTGCGTTAACTTTTTCAAATAGTTCGGGTCTGTTTGTCACCAGAAGGTCTAATATGTTATCACCACGAGTCGGTTCTCTGTTTAACTGCTCAAGGTAGTTTTCAGATAAAGCACTTAAAAAAATTTCACTGGATTCTTTGTCCCTGCCACCCGTTATGAACGTCTGAGTCTCCCAGTCTATATCCGGCAAATTAAAATCTCCACCCAGAACTATAACATGGTGGGGAAATCTACTCGAAATATTTTCCAAATTATCCTTCAGGTGCTCAGCCACAACAGCTGCTGAGCCAGGGGGCCTATAGAGACATCCAATTACCGTGTCTGAGCCTGCTTTAACCGTGTCCTTCACCCAAATCATTTCACACTTCGGATCTCCGTCAATTTCCTTCGATACTATTGCACTTCTTATCGCTATAAACACGCCTCCCCCTTCACTGTCCAGCCTGTCTCTGCGGTATACATTCCAATCTGAGTTTAGGATTTCATTACTATTTACATCTGGTTTCAGCCAACTTTCTGTCCCTAGTACTATATGAGCGTTGTGACCGTTTATTAATGAGAGCAGTTCTGGGACCTTTCTGTAGACACTCCTGCAGTTTACTATTAGCACATTAATATTGTTATTCCCTGTTGCATTTTGCCTACTCCTACCTTGCTGCATCTCAGGAGGCATCTTGTCGGGCCTAGGGAGGGGATTCTCTAACCTAAAAAACCCCCATGTGCACTCCACACGTACTCCGCTACCCTTGTAGCCGCTTCCGGCGTGTAGTGCACGCCTGACCTATTCAGGAGGACCCTACATTTCTCCACCCGATAGCGGAGGTCGAGAAATTTGCACCCCAGATCAACGCAGAATCGTCTGAGCCTCTGGTTTAAGCCTTCCACTCGGCTCCAAACCAGAGGACCGCGATTGGTTCTGGGAACGATACTACAAATAGTTAGCTCTGATTTCACCCCGCGAGCGAGGCTTTGCGCCTTCACCAATTCCGCCAACTGCCTGTACGAACTGAGGATGACCTCTGAACCCAGACGGCAGGAGTCATTGGTGCCGACATGAGCAACAATTTGCAGTCAGGTGCTGGAAGAATGGGACCTCTCCCAAGGTCACTGCCGTACTCATTGACAGTTGTCATCCTGGGTAGTGCAGACTACAATGTGACACCATTCATCAGCAGTCCATGCTTTCTGACCACAACAACACTAAATATAGCCTTTTGTGTTGTGGTGTTAATGGCAGCCTACCAATGGAATGGTAATTCCGTAGTCTGGCTGCTGCTAGTCTCTGATGATTTGGGATGACACAAAACGTTGCAGGCAGTCCGTTACCTGTTCTCAAATTGGGAGTCCATTACTTGTTCTCAAGTGGCAGGCATAGATGTGAAGGGGCTACGCTTTTCTTAGTGCACAATATGGTGATCCCCCTTGTAGTGGTCAGATATGGTTGGCTGGAAAAGTGACAATTAATATGCCTGCCTTCACATTCTTGTGCATTCCAACATTGGACCACTGTCTCATCCGAATGCACCACAAATCTGGATATTGTATGATTCAGCCAGCTGGCCAAATGGAGACCCACAATCAGGACCCCTTTAAACTCTGGCGGGTGCTGACAATACTGTCTCACACAATTATGTAGCGTATCTGTGTCCTTCACAGTGATCACTCAACATCTGACGCTGTTCACACCCTTCATATATCTTATGAGGCCTGGTAACAACACTAAAACATGAACAACACGAGTGCACTCTGGTGGCCATTCTACGTGTCACAGAGAATTCCAACTCTGATCATTCACATACCTGCCATTGGTGTGAATTTATATGAAGTTACATTTACATCTGATCACGTCTTGTGGACGCTTCCTCTTTTTGTTAGTCAGTGTATATTTATTGCAATGGCAGTCATAGGTACACTTGCTTCAATTACACAAAAAGTAAAAATAATAAATAATTTTGTGTGTGTGTGTGTGTGTGTGTGTGTGTGTGTGTGTGTGTGTGTGTGTGTGTTTTTAACAAAATAATATTGTTTTTAACAAAATGATAAAAACAAAAGGAAAATTTGATTGAGAAAACTAAGAAATTATGGAACAGAAATGCTGTACAATACCTATCTTCAGGAGGTAAAATTCATTATACATATATCTGTTGTGTCACAATAGGTGGGACATTCTCATCCTGGTGTCTGACTGGCCCTTCCAATTTCAGTTTCTGTACCTCTTCCGCTGTACGTGAAATTTGTATTGGAATCAAACACAGCAGTTTAAATCTTGTTGGAAAGTATCCCTACCCAACTTAATAAAATAATCACAAAAATTTAACTGAAGTTGAGGACATGAGGACAGGCATGTTGTGTACTGCACAATGAATAATGTTCTCAGGGGTTTAAGAAAGACAACAGGTTTATTCAAATAACTAAATTACAACATGGACGACTGAATGGTCTCAAAATATAATAGATTAGTCATTTGCTGATATGGTAACACTAAATACAACAGCGCACGAGAATAGGTTCTGTAGTGGTGACCCGCCCAAAAAGTAAATGCTCTACAACTGTTCCAGTAATTATAGAACACAAAACCGAGTGTCACTTCTTCATTGCTGAGTATTCACCTGCGTGAACACAATTTTCACCAACACAATGTGCAGACTCAAATGTCTCTCATGGGAGAAATGGCCAGGGCAAGAACCAGAGAAAAGGAACACAGTTATCACATGAATGTACCAGCTGTGATGGGTGTGAGCTTGAAATTCAGTTAGTATCCACATCTTGACAACCCCAGGGTTCCTGAGCTGGGGACTGGTAAGTACCACCGGTCCCCTGTCACCGTAAGCTCTGGGCATGCTTCAGCAACCATTCTACAGTGTGGGTGTGTCTCAGGAAAGGAGGTCTTGGCTTGACTGTCCGGATTGTGAGGATTGTAAAAATCTCTATAAAAAAAACCCTCAGCCTCAAGGTGTGCTGCACATCGATGAGATGCTTGGCTGTTGAGGTGTAACAGCCATTAGTAGGCAACCTCTGGGGAAACTACAGAGCCTCATTTGTTTAAGGCTTACCTAGGCACATGGGGCTCTGTCTAGGTGGAGTTTTATTTCCCTACATGATAGCGAGACCAAGATGTATCCTTCAAAATGTTCTCTTCCTCCTCCATGCGGAAAGGGTGGACCACTAATAAGTACCAACACCCAATGTAACAAGAGGGATTGTGTAACCAATCCTCCTGACTCAGATATTATACAGAGTTCCTTAGTACATAATAACAGAATGCACACTGCTGGTCAGAATGTGTTTTCGATTGTGAAGTGAAAAGAGAGCAGCTTTGGGAAGGTTTCACATTTTTATATTCAGAAAGGTTTAGAGGGCGTCACAGGTACTCTGAAATCAGTGAAGTGATTGTGTAATTGCATGCTGTTGGTTGCAACTGCAAGTTCCCAACAAGTCACCAATCACTGGAAAGCAAGTCCCTTGGGGAATATGCCATAGAAATGGAGCTCCACAATAGCTTGAACCGTAGCAAAGGTGTTGTGACCTGTAGAGATCTGTTCGACATTCCCAAGGAGGAATTGAAGGATGATTGGGTTTAGAAGGGGGTCACTGATGTGCAAAATATATTGAAAAGGGTGAATGGGGATCTCGTAAAATCTGATTCCTTCATCCTTACATTCAGTAGCATATAACTCCCAGAGCATATCAAGGCAGTTTTCGTTCATCTAAGCATACAGCCATATGTCCCCAAACCAGTGCGCTGTTTTCAGTGGCAGCACCTTGGGCACACCACTGTAGGATGTAAGGGTGAAACCACTTGTGACAAAAGTGGCAAGATAACCCATGATGAAGTTGGATTCTCCTCCCCTCCAAAATGTGTAACTTGCTCTGGGAATCATCCTGTCTTGTCTGGAGTAGCATTTGCAGTGTCTTCCATGAAGAATGGAAGCTGCAGGAGATTAAGACATGGTAATGCATCCCATATGGAGAGACCAAGAAGATCTATTAGGTCATGCAGCCTCCCCCATTCACTACATCTTTTGCTTTGCCCTTGAAAAGCCTGTTTTGACAGCCAGTGCTTCTACACAAATGGAGGTTGCTAGTGTCAGCACTAGTACCTGTTTTTTTCAGTGCACGTATCAAGCTGCAGTTCTTTCAGAGCCCATAGCCCCTCAGAGAACATTAGCTAAAGCGATAGTTGCCACCACTGCATACATTGCAGTGCCTCCAAAGGCAGAGCCCAGTAAAAAATATCGCATTGCCTCCACCACTGCTGCGATACCTCCTCCAAAACCCTTCCAGTCTAACAAAAGCAAATGGGTAGCTCCTACAACAGAGAAGAACAGACAATAAATCAGATGTCGGTGTCATTTGACTTGATGCTCTGCTGATTCTGCTTCAGAGCCAATGGACTGTGAAGTCTGCCTGGAGCAACCATCTTGCCCAAAGGCTGAACCTCCATCTGTTGTGGGCTCCCCACCATACTACAGTGGAAGATGAGTGGGTTCGAGACTCATGTGAAGGAGCTGAAACTCGTGGCACAGGCACTGTCCCTGTGCTTGTGTTTACAGGAAACGCATTTCAAGAGTCACTGATGCCCCTGTGCTCTGTGCTACGGGGCTATGCTCTCCACCAAAAGGATATTACTGGGGATGGAACCAAGAGGGGTCTTCCTATGTTTGTCAATAAAACACACCATTCCTCTGCTGTCTCCTTGGTTACTGACTTACAAACAGTAGCTGTTGTAGTTCATGTGGATCAGAAGGTCGCTATCTGTTCCCTGTCTTTACCTCTCCAGGATGCAATAGACTCTGAAGCTCTTGTGGGCCTTATTGAACGCTTCCCCTCTCCCCCATCTGTTTCTCCTACTGGGTAATTTCAGTACCCACACTGTATTACGGGGCTCAAACTATACTAGCCCCAGGGGCCAAGTCTGAAGGACCTTGTGAGCTGTGCATCCTCAACACAAGCAGTCCCACTCATTTCTTGGCTGCTACTGGGTCACCCTCAGCCATCAACCTCTCATTCTGCTCCCCAGCGCGTGCAGACTCAGCACAGTGGGAAACAACTGAAGACTTTCATTCCATTGACCATGTCTGACTGTGGATCCACCTAATGGACAGAGGGTTAATTGAACAGAAGCCATCAAAATGGATGATCAGCAAGGTTAACTGGGTGCTGTTCAGCCCGCTGGCTGTGCTTGAACACTGCAACAGTTTCCAGGAATGGGTGGACCACATCACACATGTGTTGCTGACCTATCCATCCCAAAGTGTTCATGTCATCATAGCAGGCAAACTGTTCCTTGGTGGACAGATGAGTGCTGTTCTGCAATCCAGGACGGGCATGTAGCTCTCGGACAGTTTAAGTGCTGACCGACGCAGACAACCTCAGAGCCTTTCACATTATTAAGGAGAGCAAGAAGTGGTCATGGCAAGCATTCCTATAATTTATCAACCATTTTACTTGTTCTACTAAAGTATTGGAAGCCATTGGGAGGATTTCTGGTAAACATATTCGCTTACCAATAGCAGCAGTGCTGGGACAGGGATGTCTCCAGACAACACCTGGAGACATCACTCAGGTGCTGGCCAAGCATTTTGCAAAAACTACTGCTAATGCAAGCCAGGATCAGGCGTTTCGTCAAAACAGTGTGGCTGAAGAGAGGGGCAAGTTGGACTTCAGATCCAGTAATTCTGAGTCCTTCAACTCCCCTTTCTCCATTTGGGAACTGGAATCAGCACTGTCTGAGACTTGTGACACTGCACCTAGGCACAACCAAATCCACTACTGCATGATTCAACATTTGCCAGTGGCATCAAAGGAAGTCCTCCTCAAATTTTTAATCATATGTGGCAGACAGTTAACATTCCCAACTCATGGAGGGAGGGAATTTGGATACCTCTCCTCAAACCAGTATCTCCAAGTAGTTACAAAAGTATTGCCTTAACGAGCTGTGTGGGAAAGACCCTGGAGCGAATGGTTAATCGTCATCTCATCTGGTGGTTAGAGATTGGGCAACTCCTTAGCCACTCTCAGTGTGGATGCTGGAGGTTTTGGTCCGCTGTCGACAACCTGACACTACTAGAGGTGGGTATTCAGCAGTCCTTCCTATGTAAATGTCAATATGTTGACATATTCTTTGATATCTGTTATGCATATGACACTACTTGGAGACACAGTATTCTCGTGCAACTGCATCAATGGGGCTTTTGTAGCCGTGTCCCCATCTTCCTATGGTCCTTTCTGTCTCAGCAACCTGAGTCGGTGACTTGCTGTCCAGTGATTCGGAACAGGAAAATGGTGTCCCTCAAGGCAGTGTTTTAAATGTCACCTTCCTTGCCATAGCCATAAACTGTGTCAAGTTTATGGTAAGATGTCCTGTACAGTGCTCCTTATTTGTGGACGGTTTTACTGTTCCTCCTCCAGTGTTGCAACAGTGAGCCATCAGTGTGTGTGTGTGTGTGGGGGGGAGGGGGGGGGGGGGGGAGGTAGGGCGCACACGCATGCGCATTTTAATTGTTCACGTCATATTTTTAATTTACCTGACTTGCATAAGAGGGACACCATCCTACATTTTAGAAACTGAGTGTGGTTTCTGGGCCTCATTTTTTACTCCAAATTGTCGTGGTTGACATACCTGCGAGAACTCTCAAGGCACTGAACATCATAAAATGCCATGGGCACAGGTCTTGGGGAGTGGACAGTGCACATCTTCTCCAGGTTTATAGGACTTTCATGTGTTCATGGCCAGACTATGGGTGCATGGTGTAAGGATCGGCGAGGTCTGCTTATTTTAAGATCATTGGCGCTGTTCATATGAGGGGATTCAGCTGGCCATGGGTGCTTGTAGGATCAGTTCCATAGCAAGTCACTGTGCTGAGGGTGAGGAACTGCCACTCACCACCTTGTGGCAGCTCCTCATGGTGCGTCAGCCATGTAAGTTCCTCACAGCTCAGTTTTCACCCACATACTATACTGTTGCTTGTCCGCCTCTGGAACACCTTTCCTCCAACCGTCCATGAGCCACAATGCCAGTTGGAATCCGCATGCATCATAAGCTGGAGTCATTCCGTTTAGAACAAGTGCAACCCCAAATCCAGAGTTTTAACTGTCTGCTGCCCTGGGTACTGCAGAGGCCTAGAGTAATTTTAGATTTGGTGCAGTGAGAGATTAGGTGAGAGACTGCACTCCTGCTTATGTTTTTAATGCAATATGTTCTGACATTTTATATGACCTCCACAACTATGTAGCTGCCTTTACGGGTGGGTTTAAGCAGTAGGCCTTGGCTGGTTGCTGTGTTGTGTTCCTGGATCATGTCATCAAGGTCCTGCTGCTTCAGTACTTTACTGTCTTTGACACACAATTATATGCAATATTGGGAGCACTGGAGCAGATGAGACATTCTTCCAGTGCTACATTTCTGGTCTGTTCCGTTTCTCTGAGTGCCCTTCACTCTCTGCAACATTTGTACCCAGCAGGTAAAGTCGCCCACAACATCCAGGGTGCCCTCCTCCCAACTATGACAACTCGGGAAGAAGGTGTCTTTCTGCTGGGTACCAGCATACTGCGGGGAACAAAAGGACAGATCTTAGCAGCCAAGGAGGCATGTTGTGATCCTCAGTTATTTCAGTGTTCCATCCCTTTGCATGCTATAGGCTTGCTGTTGAGCTCCGGAGTCTTGCGTTGGTGGGAGGACGAGTTGCTGGAAGTGACAGACAATAAGCTTCATCCAGTAAAGTCCACAGAGCTGCTTTGGTGTTCCTGCTTCCAGCCACGATGACAGGGTGAGGTCCTCCTTACATGTTTTCACATAGGCCACAGCCCTATGGTGCCTGGGTTCTTGCTCTGGCAAGAGAGCCCTCCAATGCGTGGTGCTTGTGGTAAACAGATCACTCCAACATGTTCCCTAAGATTTTAAGAAAATGATTTAAATGTGTTAACAGGGTGACTGGCTCACCCAATTTTTTTTTGAAATTGGACAGCCAGTGACATTTGCCTATGCCTTTCTTTTAGCTCCTTTGTCATTATACTTATGTTTTAATTTCATGTATAGCTACTTTTACTCATTTCCATTGTTTTAGTGCATGTGGGATAGAGTGATTGTGTGGTCAGTTCGATTGCATGAATGAGGAACAATTTTAGAAATTTTATTCACATTCGTTTGTTTTAATGAGTGTAAAGACACTGAATACCTTGCCATTGAGCACCCATCACACACACACACACACACACACACACACACACACACACACGGGGGCACAAACGCTTGCGGAAATGCCTTGTGGCATGAACCACTGTTTTACATACGTAGCTGTGTTGCGGGAGTAGAGGTGGCATGGGTGAGTCTCAGATACGAAGTGTGAAAGCACATCATTGTGCACCCGTCGCTGTGTGTGTGTGTGTGTGTGTGGGGGGGGGGGGGGGGGGAATTCTGACGATGTGACTGCAAAGAGAAGATCTGAACTGAGGATGAGTTTAGGCCAACATGTACTGCTTAGTCTGAGGCGCACCATGGGGCCTCCACACAGGACCCACCCCCACACACCCTCCCTCTCCACCCTCACAGAGATCGAAGGAGGAGAAAGGTGGTCACAACAGAGGATGGTACCAGTGGGAAGGGGAGGAGACCATGTTGTACCAAAGGCGAGGCCGAGGGTGGTGGTGTTGATGATGCGGGTACAGATCGTGGGTGCTGGACTCAGAACGCTGGGTGTGAGGTAGGAGGGGTGACTGGTTGTAAGTATTGTCAGACCAATGTATGACAGGGAGGGCCAGCAAGGTGCTGGCCACAAGCATGAGCAATGTGTCAGGTAGCAGTGCACAGTGTGGAGGTGCCAGGCCAGGTTGGCTGGAACAACAGGGTGAAGGGATGCCACTCTGAGAGTGAATCACTAGTGCCGCTGGCATGAGGTTGGGTGCCAGTAGGTCCAGGACAAGGTGCTGCAGTGTGTGAAATAACACTGCTGTGAGAATGGTGGAGGTGGCAGGGATGGCGAGGCAACGTTGGACACAGTCAGCTATTGGGAGCAGTAGAGGCGAAATCAGTGCATCAGGCATAGGCTGCAACAGAGAAAGAGGGGCTGGGGCATGAGTATGCCAGATGTCAGGGATGCTGGCACTTGTGTTGGCAGCTGGTGGATTGGGATCAGTGCTGATGCTGATGAGCTTAGTGGGTTTATGACAATGTCCTAGGCAGTGGTGCAGTGGGCTGGCATCTTTTGGGGAGTGGGGGGAGGGGGGGGGGGGGTCAGAGATAGGGCAGGGGGAGACCAGTATCAACAGCAAAGGTGCTTCAAGTGGTGTCGGTGTGGTGCCAGTGGTGTCGTTGTGGTGTCACCATGGGTGGCAGCAGATGTCTGTTGGGTATTAATAAGAATGGGGTCAGGTTGAATGGTGTGAGGTCAGGGAGCATATAGTTGGGCTTGAGCCTATCAATTGTGGTGCTGGTACGTGTGCCGTGGAGATGGAGGAACATCTTGGGGTCCCACTTCAGGACCCAGTGGGGGCTGGTGAGCATTTATGCACAGTATTACTTGGGTGAGCAAGACTAGGTTGCATGGCATTGAGGGGGGAGGGTGTCTCGCAAGTGAGCCATGCAGTCCTGTAAGCTGTGGATGAACTCGGACATGACATCACCTGCAGGCAGGTTGGTGGGCTCCAGGAAATAACCCAGAACAGCAGCTGGCTAGCTGTGACCAGGTCAGTGTTTGATGTCTCCACGTTGGTCTCATGAGCGACGTAAATGCCGAGAAGTACCAGTGCAGTCTACCTGCTGGTGTGGTTGGCAATGGTGAGAACGTAGTGTCTGCTATCAGAGGAAGATAGATGGCTGCTGATTTTCATGTGAATATGGGCAAAGTGATGCCCAGCATCTGGGAAAATCGCGACAGGGATGTGTATGTGGTGACTGACATTGCCCACTGGCAGGCGAGGTAGGTGTGGGCCCAGGTCTTGTAGCCCCTTTGAACACCTGGCCACACAAAATGCTGTATCACCAGAGTGGTGGAAATGTGCACACTGGGGTTTTTGAGGTTGTTTAACTACTTGAATGCTGCCTTGCAGAAGGCAGCAGATAGGAACAGGCATGGCGAGCCAATGGATATGCTACGCCAGATACTGCTGTCTGAGCCAGGGGTCAACATACATTGAGGCAGTGGCTGAAAGTGACACCTAACCAAGGGCAGACGAGTTTTGAGTTGTGCTCCTGGGTAGTATTGAGTACCTGATAGTCAAGGGATGAAGTGATGGTGCAGGTGCAGCTGAAACAGTCAGTGATGACGTTGCCAATCATGGCAACATGACTTATGTTGGTGATAAACTTACAAGGGGAGCACTGGTCAGTGTCTTTTGAGAGGGCAAACATTATAGGCTTGTGGTCGATGAAGACTGTGAAGTGAAAGACCTTCACTGATGGCCAAAAGTATTTGATTGCCTTGTAGATGACAAGGAGCTCTTGTCGTATGCACTCCAGTGGCATTGTGTGGCAAAGGGCTTGCAGGAGAAAAAAGCGAGTGGCTGTCAGGTGTCACTGACATGCTCCTGCAGGATAGCACCAGTGACCATCTGGCTGGTATCAACCATGATGGAAAGTGGGATGGTGGGGTGGGGCTAGATGAGCAGAGTAGCATTTGCCAAGTCATACGTGACAGCAGCAAAGCTGTTTTCCATTTGGGGCATCCATGGCACTGACTTGTTCCCCTTTGTTTTGAAATCAGGACCAATCGGCTCCTGCATAGTAGTGACAGCCCATAGGTGTCGGTGGACAAAGTTTAACAAGCCGAGAAAGCAGCAGAGGTCCTTCAAATTCTCAGGGCGTGGGAAACTGAGGATGTCTTGCACTTTGTTGGACAGTGGGTGAGAGCTGGTGGCGGAGGTGGTCTGGCTCAGGAGTACCACCTTGCTGACACCAAAAATGCACTTAGCTGTGTTGACAGGGATGCCGGTTTCATGGAGGTTCTCAAAGATTATGCAGAGGTGCTTTCCATTTCCTTGGGCATTGTGCAGAAATCAAGGATGTCATCCAAATAGGCGAAGCATTAGTTCAAGCCTTGCAAGGTGCCATCCAGGAAACACTTCCGCATTTGGGCAGCTTTACAGAGAGCAAAGGTCATAAAGGCATTCTCATGCAAGCCAAAGGGTGTGATAGTGGCAGTGTTCTGGTTGTCCTTATGTGAGACAGGGATCTGGGAAAAGCCTTGGTGCAGTCAAACTTGTTGAAGATTGTAGCATCTGCCAGCAAATTGTTGTAGCTGCGTAGGAGTGGCACACGATACCAGGCAGGAATGGTGCTGGAGTTTAGCACCTGGTAATTGCCCCATGGGCACCATCTGTTCTTGACAAGGTGGAGAGTGGATGCCTACGGGCTCTTCAAAGTGTGCAGCACACTGGCAGTGACCAGGTTGTCAAACTCTGCCTTGACAATTTTGCAATCATGACCTTTTCTGGTGGTAGGGGTGATGGTCAGCAGAAAAAGGGATGTCTGAAAGTTAAGCATAATCTTAAAAAGAGGACATACTGTCTTATCAGTATGGCAGAAGGGTTACTGGACAAGCTACAGTTTAATCACAAGACATTTGACATACAACAGTGCCCAAAACAGACTGTTAAAAAAATCTGATAGCTAAGATGAACGTTTGTAAGAAAATAAAACAACTAGGAAATAAGAAGAATAAACTGTTAATATGTGATATGGTTACCCCTAATAACCATACATGCTGCACTGTGACGGTAAGATGTTTCAAGGACTCTCTTGGCGATCGACCCATTCCTCAGAAGAGCAATGTGGAGGTCTGGGGTTGTCCTTGGTGGAGGCTGACAGGATGCTGTTCATCTCCCTAATGCGTCCCAGGCATGTTTTATATGATTCAGGCCTTTGCTGTCCACTCCGTGCAATGGATATTGTTATCTTAAATTCATTCACCAGAGCAACTCGATGCGGACGAGCATTATCGTATGTAAAGAGAAAGTGTGGACCAGTTGCACCTTTGAAATGGTGAGTGTATGGTAGTAGCACCTCATCTCTGTAGCTGAGTGTTTAAAGTAGTCCTTTGACCACCAACGAAGATGTGCAGCTCCATATGGTCATTCATCATAATGTCACCCTATAGCATAATGCCATCACCATCAAACCAGTCTCTTCCTACAATGCTCCTGGGGTTGCATTGGCTCTCTCCAGCATAATATGCAATGAAAATTGTTTTGTAACCTGAAATTGGGTTGACTGTAAAGAGCACATTCCTCTCATCATTCATGGTCCATTTTGATGTTGCTGACTCCACAATACATGGGCCTGTCTCTGTGCTGTAGTGAGTGGAATGCACATGTCCTGCTGTTCTGAACCTCTGATACATAGTTTGTCAGCAAACATCATTTCCTGAGGCAGGTGCAAGCTTTGCAACCATGCAGCCAATTGTCTTGCAGGTGTACTCTGATTTTGTCAGACAGTTATGGCCTGATATCAATCATGCTGTAGAAGGCAAACATCTCCCATGTCTTGAAACCATCGTCAAAACCTCAAAATGACACTGGCACATACAAGGATAGTGAGATTTCGGTCTGTCTCTGGCCTGCTTCCAGGTGGTCCAGTATTCTGCCCTGCATAACAGGTTCCAAATGGCGTCTTTGTTGGATTATGTTGTCAGCTTCAGCAAGAGATTACACTCTGATCACTATGAATCGACAAATAAGACTGAGACGCACATTGTTTGTGTTTACCTTTCAGTTACACCACTGTTCACAGCAGGGAATACTCCTTTCCTGTACAAAGCAGGGATTGTAGGTAAATATTTATGGTGACATTGGGTGATTACTCACCTTTTCTCTTTTTATTTACGTGTTTTTGTGATTATGCTTAACTTTTAGACATTAGTGTATAAAGAAAGTTTTTGAAAGAAATGCCATTCAGATACAAAATAGTGCTTGGTAGTAATCATCATATGATTTTTAAAGATCTCATATTAATCTCTACTGGTCTCTTCATAAGATTTTTGGTGAACTTGTCCATCATATTTTTGTGATATTAAGTAACTTACAGCAGCTCCCCCTCCCTCTCCCCCTCCCCCCTCCCTCTCTGTCACACACAAAGTAAGTTGTTATTATATTTGCCATATTATGCAATTGTTTGTTTTTCAGGTTGAAAATAAGGGCCTAAACAGATCAGAAGTTGAAAAACTGGAAGAACTTATTAACCTCGTTGAAGAGGCTACACTTAAATCTGAAAAATGACCATCAGTCCAGTGAATAGAACAGAAAATACATGTGTCAGATGAAATGTAACTTATATTAAGAAAGATGTAAAAGTAAGGTTTCAAAGATTGAAGTTATGGCTTTAATAAAGAAAATTGAGAAATATATTGTAATTAAAATTTTTCTGCATCACGCACACAATATTTACTATTTTTGATAGTCATGAGATCTAACGAGATATCTTAATCAGTTGTTACACAATGAAATATCTATAATCCCACGTATATGCCACTTAGTTGACAATATCTATGACAGACCTAATTATTCCACTTTAGAACATGAATTGGTTTGCCATACACATCCTCTTCCACCAGCTCTTGGAAAACATGTTTGTCCAATAATACTGACAATTGGAGTGGTATGTAAATGGCACTGTGTGTTAAAAATGCATCTGTGGCAGGCCTGGATAAGATTTTTGCTATTGGCAAGCACTTGCACTTTGGGAGTGCAGTCAAGCCTGCTCAGCACTGGAGCTTCCACCAGCACTGCACTATTTTGAGGAGGTGTGTAATAGAGACAGCTATATGCCACAGGTTGCACAAATGGGAAACATAGGAAGATATGATTGCAACACAGTGGGTTTATTTCTAGGAGACAAATATTGCACATACTTTTATAATCAGGATTTTATCACTAATGTTTATTTTCAATCTTTTATCTTTCTACGAAAGCAATAAATTTAATACTTAGTTAAATGAATATATTATATAGTGTTATTATGATGAGTGAAACTAAACATCATTTTTGCTAAACAAAATACTTTACATACAGGCACATAACATTAGTTGTAATGTTTATAAATTTACACTTATTCCAATAATATGATGTGTAAGATCTGAAACTATGGTTCCTGATACAGCCAAATGTGGGGAGCTATGAAATGTAAAATCTGTTAAACCCAGATGTTGGCCAGATTGTCAATTTCATAATTGGAGTGCGTGAAAGGGGGGGGGGGGGGGGGGGGAGACAGTAACACATCACATCTATACACACATGCTAACCTGACATCAGACATCGAAATAACTTTGACAGCTTGCCTGTGCACTCAAGGGTATTACTCTTGGTGCAACACTTTATTAAAGTCTTGTAAATTTGTGGATTGGACAAACAGGCCGTACAGCCAGGTGCTACCCTATTGGTCTATCAGCTCAAGTTGGAATTAATGGCATACCAGCAGCTAAAAGCAAGAACTGTCTTAACAAGTAAATTGAAATTAGTCTTCACTCTAAAAAGCCTTGGAATCTCTTTGGGAACTAATGATGAAAAATGTAATGATATTACAATGCGTGTTTTTTCCAGCTCATAATAGTGTGATGACATGTCAAGCACATTGGTGTTCAAGTGATATGAAAGAGCGAAACAGTTCCCATTTCACACTGAATGATGTGTTTCTGTGGTTTCTCCACTTCCTCCCCCCCCCCCCCCCCCCCCCCTTCCCCCCACCGCACGGACACAGTAGCATTCCTAATGCAGACTAGAAATCAAATTTAACACTACTGGTTTACCTAGCAGATTGTTTGGCATGTAACAAGGCAACTGTCTTGCTCTAGTCGCATCTGGCTGCAGTCTTCCTTTTCCTCCTCACCCTTCTTCAGCCTCCCTTACTGCTGTGCTGGGAGTGTTAGGTAGGCGTGCAGCCAGAGACCTCGCACCACTGGTGTGCTCATCTAATTTTGCTCTTTGTGTAATTGCTTATCTTTGAAACAAATTAATCAACCTCCTAATGTATTTTGCATATTTTCACTCAATAATGTTTTACAGAATTCTAATTTTTTTGTAAGTCATTACTTAGGGAAAAAAGTATTGACTGTACAAAAATGAGCAATAAAAATAATATGTGGTGTTCACCCACGGTCATCCTGTAGCCTCCTCTCCAATTTTGGACCATTCGCCCAATAATGAAAAATGTCTGACGGGTGGCAAAGCAAATTTTAAACCTAACCTAAAATTATTTTTCGTGAACAACTCCTTTAATTCCAATTCAGTTGTGTGACACAACCACAAAACATTCTTTATATGTGGCTGTGACATCTACCTCTGGTGTTGTGTTCTGTTCTTCAGGTGTTCTTAAGCTGTGTTGACCTATTGCTTGTTGTTGCCAAATGCCATATTAACTTCCACCTGTAATTTGTCCCAGCTCCTGAGCTTTTCCTCATTGTTGTCAATCCCCTGCTGGGCTTTATTGCCCAAGTAAAAGCAGAAATTTGTGAGACACAGTGTTTGATCCTATCTATTGAATTTTCTGACATGATCACATTATCCAATTGGATCCTGCCCAGGATCTTTCAAACCTCTGTTGTATGCTCAATGTACATTTGACCCGCTTAAGCTTTGGTGTCCGTTGGTACCTTGGCAATGAGGACCATCTGAGGAATGTATTGTTTGTGTTTGATTCCTACCGGTAAGGGCAACAGCTTTTGTGTAGCCGTATGGGAGCTATGGCAACATTGTTGTCTGAGATATCCAATGTCACCACCAAACTGTCTCATGTAGAATTCAGTACCAAATACCATTTACAAGAGCAGTTTCAGTAGTGCGTGCTTCTACAGGGTGATTCCTTGATGATGTTACAAACTTTCAGGAATGATGGAGAGGGGTAAATGTATCAAGGGACCCTGGTCCAGAAAGTACAGATTCAAAAATACAAACAAAAATCACTCTGATATCTCTGGCAATGGAATACATGTAACGGTACTGTGTTGTTAAGGTTGTAGGGTAGTTGACTTTCAGAGGTTATAGTATGGATCAAATCAAGGAAAAAATGTGTAGCAAACATGGGCTTTAAAATGGATACCTTAAGAGCTATGAGCACTTTTCCGCCTTTGCTACTGTGGAACTCATCTCTTCTACTGGACAAGTGCCCATAGCTCTTAAGGAACGTATTTTGGAGCCCATATTTATCAGACCTTTTTTCTTGTTTTGGTATCTATTATGACCTCTGGAAGTTGCCTACCCACTATCATATTATCAACAGTACTGGTACATGTATTTCACTGTCAGTGGAGGCAGGACAATTTTCACTTATAACATACCACACGACTCACTTATATCCAAACCAGACCCATACCTCAAACTGATACATTTACTCTCCTCCATCATCCCTGAAACTTTGTATCATCATAATCACAGAATCACCTTGCATACGTGGAATGTTATATCAAATTACAATATTTCATAAACAAGTAAATCCCACAATGTTTTAGAAATAAAATGTCAAATCCTAAATAACTGTAGGAGGCGAGAATCAAACCAATGATTAAATGTTGCCAGCAGCAACTATAACCTCAACACCACAATACATGATTCACAACATGTGGCAATATTAAAAGTTTGGATGGTACAGCTAGTCACCAGAGTTAAAATTATAGTAATAACTTTATGGGATTCTTTATTACAGTAACTTATTGTTTTCTGTAGTCCATTGAGGACTTGAAATAATTTTCTACATAAATTGATACACGATCTTACCACTATCTCAAAGAAGGCCATTTGAAGTTTTGATTTTGACATTTCATTCAGTTGTGCTGTGGTTTGGCTGTCACTTTTATGGCCTTGCTGCAGTGTGAGATGTAACTATCGGATTAGGAGATTCACATAATGCAAGTCCCGATATCGGTGCCGTACAGGAGTAGGTGATACACTTTTTGTTTGTGCTGTACAGTACATATGTCTACACGATTACTCAAAACATCATACTGTACTTTTATTATTTTTATCTGTGTTTTGTGTTTGTGCTTCTTACTTTCACACATATTAAATGTTATTTAAGATCATTTAAAGAAGACTACTAAACTACAAAAATTTTGAGATGTTAACTTCTAGTAAACAATATTAGGAAAAGGATAGATTGCTACTCACTGTAAAGATGACCTGTTGAGTTGCAGACAGTCACAAGAAAAAGCATGTTACACATTGTAGCTTTCAGCCAAAGCCTTCTTCAGCAAAGAAAACACACATTCACATAGGCAAGGACACCTCAAGCACACATGATCGCTACCACCAGCAGCTCTGATCACAGAACCAGGAGCTGCCGGTGGTAGCGGTAAAATATATATATATATATATATATATATATATATATATATATATATATATATATATATATATATATATATATATATATATATATATATATATATGTGTGTGTGTGTGTGTTTTTTCTGTGCTGAAGAAGGTTCTGGCTGAAAGCTATAATGTGTAACAGTCTTTTTGTTGTGCCTATCAGCAGCTCAATGGGTCATCTTTACAGCAAGTAGCAAATATATTAATATTGTTGATATTCCAACCTGGAGTTTCCATTGTTTAAACTTTGAGTATACACATTTCAGTTCAGTCTATTTATTCATTTTAATGTCACCGCAATTATTTGATTCAACCTTTTGACAAAAATATGTGTCACTGAATTTTCTAGACAATAATGCAGTACAAGATGGGTGCACATTCAATATATAGCACTTAAACATTTGAAATATTATCAACTTAATGACTTTAAAAACATTTCTGCTTGTGCAATAATAGTGCCTTCGTCTTGGATATCTTTAAATGAAGGCAAGTGGAATCTATAAATATTTTTTTCCATAAAATTAACGTCTTCACATTTCATTATTCAGATATAAAATTTTACAAATTTTTCAGTAGAAGAAGATAATGTTTAAAAAAACGGTTTGTCTCAGATTTTTGTGTCATTATACAGAATATGTAATCCTCATACTGGGAATTACACGATTATTTAATTTTCCATTATAAATTTGCAAATGTATTGTTGACAGTAATACCTGTCATTATCATTTGCGTATGTAAAGGATAACACTATGAACACAAAAGTTCCATTTCTTTATGATGTTTTTTTGCACGGTCCATGTCAGTCTAAGTTGAGAACAGATATATGATACTGTGACATGGATATCAGCGTCATATTTCATAGTTCGTAAAAGTTACCACACCTCTCCCCAAAATATGGCAATGAGCTGATTACATGAAGAAGTCTTTAAAAATTCTACATATTACTCCTGTCATAACATGATGTGCTGAATTATTATTTTTTTTTTTTTTTAATTAACAGGATTGTTCAACAGCATATTTTATTATTGACTGGATAGTCTGTTACGGACGTCAGTTCATAAGTCAGATTAAGGCTTCCTTTATGGAGAGTGCATTGTCATCATTCAATAGCACACACTAATCATTGCAACTACTGTTCATATTACATGTGAAGGATGAACTCAGCAGATAGAAGGTAGCAGTAAAAACTTTAAACATTACCATTTGAGATGCCAGTAAAATGATGTATTTATGTTCAGTGTTAGTGGAGGAAATGACAGTTGCTTCTGTGCAGTAGGCTTCTTACTGCATTTAACTTGCTCTGGGAAGTTTGCTATCAGATCTCTGATGAGATGCTGCTCAGTAACTACGAGACACAAAATTCCTTGGTTAATGGCTGGCAGTTCAATCACCTAATCATATTCTGCTGTTTCTGCAGCAGCTATGTGGCAATATTCACTAACTATATCTGCGAAAGAGCTAGTTAATTCATGTTGTCAGATATCTCAAACTTTGTATTAAGTGTGCACCAGCAATGAAGATTTCCATAGTTATCAAAAATGTTTAAGGATTAGAGCATCCTGGAATATAAGAATGTACTAGTTACTACGGTTGATAAGAATCATTCTTGTCTATGTTTCATCACTTGAAAATGTATGTGGGTATTGCAGTTAGGTTGTGAAGCATATTTTTTTGCTGCCTTATTATACTGCAACTTTCTAAACTCTAGATAAACTTGCAGTATTGTTACTGTTGTATTATTTCAACTTTATCTGCATTATTGAGGGTGAAATTTATTGGGACATGCCTATGAGCACATTACTCCAACTATGTCAGCTTGGTGCACATTCCTTAACTGGATAAGAGGACCTGTTAACCATGTTTACTTTTCCTGCTCCAGTATGTGGTTTGATAGTTGTTTTCTGACAGTTTTAGCTTTATTTTCATGTTACTGGAGGAAATATTTCCAGTGCTGCTGAGACTTGCAGCAGTTTGTGGTCAGTGCACTCAGTAAATAGCATCTGAAATACCAGCAGATAATTCTTTTGGAAGTGTGTTCTACTTTTGTTTCTGCTGGTGTCCTATGACGTTCCCCAATTATATTGAGCTCTGGCTTACATCTATGATTGTTTCTGTTGCACTTCGTGTGCATATTTATTCCTGTATTATCCCTTTAATCCATCAACACTTCTTCCTGTTTACTCTGCATAGGTTTCCCATTCCAACAAGCAGATTTCCCACTTCACAAATCAGAAGTAACCTCAGAGTAAAATACCATATATACTCAAATAATCTGTGTTCTCGAATAATACGTGCACCCTAATTTTGAGGGAGGGATTTTTTTTCTTTAATTCTATAATGATGTATTCAAAATTTCATATAATATCAATTGGTTTGAAGAAATGTGTCATAATCTTCGCATGCTGTTGTACAGGTTAATAAATCATTAAAACACAACCAGTTCAGTGGCGTGCAGCTGGCCAGCTGTCGGGCCTGCCGACTTGCCCATTAGCTGGGTGGCTGGCCTGGGAACATTATCTGCGCCATCCGGGACTCTGGGCCTACCTGCAATAGGAAAAAAAAGTGAATTACCATGTTTAAGAATTTAATGTTGATATATGCAATAAAAAATTTTAGTCAATACGTATGCTCCCTTACCTCTCTATTCATCATCACTTTCGTTGTCATCACTAGTGGGAGAATAACTGTTGTCTTCACCATCTTCCCATAGAGCGTCGTCCTCTGCTCCATCCAGTGAATTTGTGATACCACATTTTTTGAAGGATTTTTTTCCACCAGTGGGCAGAATGGAGTCCCAGGCACTTTTCACCCACTCACAAATCTGGCCATTTGATTTTTCCACTCGGTCCATTGTGTGTATCACTGTTTAAGTGCAGTTTTGAATGGCCAATTTATACACACATCTAGTGGTTGTAGGATGGATGTTAGACATCCAGGGATAGTGACCAAGTCAGTTTTCCATTTTTGTAATTTGTCTAGCAGTTCCTTAGTTGTATGTCTTCTGAAGCTACCCAGGACCAACATGTTACGTAAATTCAGTAACACATCAGATTGACATTGCCAAACATGCGTCACCCAGTCAATCATAAGGTCACTGTCCATCCACCATTTCAGATTCGCTCTCATTAGTATGCCTTTCACTGATATTTTCGGAATGTTTTTCCTTTTAAATATCATGTAAAGTGGTAGCTTTCATCTATCGCCAATCACACACAACATCACTGTACACCTTTGCTTCTCACTGCTGCCAGTTTGTATCATGATGCTAGACTCTCCTTTCCTGTTCACAGTGTTGTTGAGCGGATCTCAAAATAGACTGGCATTTGATCTGTGTTACCAATTTGCGATAACATATAGGACTCTTTGTGTAACAGATTTATCACGTAATGATGAAAGTGCACTATTTATTTCCTCATAATCGCTGGGAAGCCATTGAGTAATGGTACTTTTCCTCCGGAATTCTAATCCATTTCGGTTGAAAAGCTGGGAAGCCATTGAGCAATGGTAGTTTTCCTCTGGAATTCTAATCCATTTCGGTTGAAAAACCTTGATAGCCAGCCCTGGCTAGCTTTGAAACTGGTAATGCCTAGTTCTTTGGCTAAAGTCAATACTTTAAGCTGGCACACTTCACTTGTCACCGCGCATCTGTATTGTCACTTCTCATCTACATAATCGCAGAGCCTTTTTTTGAGATCCAGATGCTTTGCTTTTTGGCTGCAAAATGCCTGGTAATTACTGTTAGTTTCTTGAAGCCGCGTTTTGTTTTTCCATCAGTCATGAGCACAACTCTCACTCACGCCGTACTTTCTTTTCGCTGCACAGTTTCCAGTGTTCTTGGCTTCTTCAATAATTTCTGTTTTTCTCTAGTATTGTAAGAGTGATAACAAGAACTTGTAGCCATGATTAACAAGTTTTAAGACATCAATACTTCACTTCTATCGTGCTACTGATGTGTTACAGACTGAGCCCACAACAATGCAATAGTGTAATGGGATGTGTTGTTGGAGGCGGAGCAGTTCCAATATTGTTTCGAATAATCTTTGTATCCCAGTTTTTCATCCTTAAATTCGGGAAAAAACATGCGGATTATTTGAGTATATACGGTATGTACTATATCGTCAGCTTATGCACAATTCCCAGTTAGTATACCTTATGTGTATGAGTGGGCTTGCTTGTTAATCCCTCTCCCTCAGGCATGTTTCCTGGCGATGCAGGTTGGCTAACCACTAACTGCAAGTGCATTGTTGTGCATTATGTCCATCCAGTTACATTGTGTGAATAGTACTGTTTGTATGCCATATGTTTCCCTGCTGTTTTCATGAAATGATTCTGTGTCTGTTTCCCCACATTCCTGCTCCATATACGCATGAAGTTGCTCTGAAGGAAGAATTCATGTGTAGCATGACTCATTCTTCTAGTACATGTACTCTTTGTGGGCATGCTCACAGTATAATGTTAATTGTTGCACTGTTTGGTGACTATTCACAATGGCTGATATTTGTTTTATGGGCACAAGGCCATGGTCTAAGGCATAATTCTCTGCCTAATGTTTTGTCTTCCAATGCTGGAGACATCATCAGAGCATTAACGACTCAGAAAACTGTTGTAGTCTCAAATAAGCTCAGAAAACAGAACTTTTTATATGCATCTATGCAATGGCCGGTTCATGACGTCATCAGACCTCTGCCTAAGATTGCAGAGTCACTCCAGAGTATGTTATGGAGCTTGTAGTGGGGACGAATTGGCTCAGTTTGTGTTATTTAGCACTAAGGCACACAACTTGTCTAATTTCAATCCTCCTTCCTTTCTGTTTGGCAAGGATTATGCCTTGGACCACAACCTTATGCCCACAAAACAGCTATCAGCAATAAAGCAAATACTAGTCATGGTCCGCAGCTCGTGGTCGTGCGGTAGTGTTCTCGCTTCCCACGCCCGGGTTCCTGGGTTCAATTCCCGGCGGGGTCAGGGATTTTCTCTGCCTCATGATGACTGGGTGTTGTGTGATGTCCTTAGGTTAGTTAGGTTTAAGTAGTTCTAAGTTCTAGGGGACTGATGACCATAGATGTTAAGTCCCATAGTGCTCAGAGCCATTTGAACCATTTGAACTGGTCATGGAAGCCTGCATTGTATGATCTATTCACAGGATTCCTCAGCAGGAGTGATAGTGCAATCTGTTCTCACTGCACCCAAGAATTTATAATTCCTTGTACAGTGCAGCATGACTAGATTTGTGTATGAGTGCTAGGCTAACTGTGAACCTGTTTTTATCTGTAATTCCTCAGACTCATGAAAGTAGTGTAACACTATAACCTCTACTGCTGCCTCTTTGGAGATTTCCTCACTGTAGAAATGCATTGCTCTTAAGTCATATAATCTGTTGTTTGAAGTCTATTATAATTTTAGAAAATTGTAATAGACTTCAAACAACAGATTATATGACTTAAGAGCAATGCATTTCTACAGTGAGGAAATCTCCAAAGGAGACAGTGAAGGTTGGTCCATTCTACTAATATTAGATAGATCTTTATTTTCCACTTTCTTAAGCAGTTCAATTGCTAAATTGCAATTGCTCAAGGTCTCAGTTAACTAACTCCAAAGTGCATCACCCAGCTGTGGATTAACATCATCAACTCTTGGATGTTTGCACAATGGATTGTGCTATCTTTACCATTTGGTGGCCCCTCAGGAGCTCTGGTTTTCGGCATGCTGTCAGGTTGATTACTTGGCAGGTCAGTCACCCAAGTGCTAAATAATCTGTGGTGGTGGTCCACATTAGCATGTGAGTGCTGATAAATATTGTCATTGCAACTTCTTTCACTTTAGTCATATGTCTGGATTGATGTCCCAGGAATGGTTTCTGTCCCATACCCTCAGACGTCAAGAAGAATATAATTATTCCAATTCCAAAGAAAGCAGGTGTTGATAGGTGTGAAAATTACTGGACTATCAGTTTAATAAGTCACAGCTGCAAAATACTAATACAAATTCTTTACAGACAAATGGAAAAACTGGTAGAAGCCGACCTCAGAGAAGAACAGTTTAGATTTGGTAGAAATGTTGGAACACATGAGGCAATACTGACCCTACGACTTATCTTAGAAGATAGATTAAGTAAAGACAAACCTATGTTTATAGCATTTGTAGACTTAGAAAAAGCTTTTGACAATGTTGACTGAAATACTCTCTTTCAAATTCTGAAGGTGACAGGAGTCAAATACAGGGAGTGAAAGGCTATTTACAATTTGTACAGAAACCAGATGGCAGTTATAATAGTCGAGGTGCATGAAGGGAAGCAGTGGTTTGGAAGGGAGTGAGACAGGCCTATCCCCTATGTTATTCGATCTGTGTATTGAACAAGCAGTAAAGGAAACAAAAGAAAAATTTGGAGTAGGAATTAAAATCCATGGGGAAGAAATAAAAACTTTGATGCCGACAACATTGCAGTTCTGTCAGAGACAGCAAAGGACCTAGAAGAGCAGTTGAACAGAATGTACAGTGTCTTGAAAGGAGGATATAAGATGAACATCAGCAAACGCAAAATGAGGATAAAGGAATGTAGTCATATTAAATCCGGTGATGCTGAGGGAATGAGATTAGGAAATGAGACACTTAAAGTAGTAGATGAGTTTTGCTATTTGGGGAGCAAAACAATTGATGATGGTCAAAGTAGAAAGGATATAAAATGTAGACTGGCAATTAATTGCAAGGAAAGCATTTCTGAAGAAGAGAAATTTGTTAACATTGAGTATAGATTTAAGGGTCAGGAAATCTTTTCTAAAAGTATTTGTATGGAGTGTAGCCATGTATGGAAGTGAAACATGGACGATAAATAGTTTAAACAACAAGAGAATATAAGCTTTCAAAATGTGTTACAGAATAATGCTGAATATTAGATGGGTAGATTGCGTAACTGATGGTGAGGTACTGAATATAATTGGGGAGAAGAGGAATTTGTGGCACAACTTGAGAAGAAGGGATCAGTTGGTAGGACACATTCTGAGGCATCAAGGGATCATCAATTTAGTATTGGAGGGAAGTGCAGAGGGTAAAAATCATAGAGGGAGACCAAGGCATGAATACACTAAACAGATTCAGAAGGAGGTTGCAGTAGTTACTTGGAGATGAAGAAGCTTGCACAGGATAGAGTAGCATGGAGAGCTGCATCAAACCAGTCTCTGGACTGAAGACCACAACAACAATTACAAGCAGTATTAAAAGTATCACAGCCCACTTATGAGATAATTTTGTAGTCCACTACTGTAGCATGCATCAAAGAGCATACAAGAAGGATATATGCATTTTGAAATGGAAAGACTGAGGTTATAACAGTTAGTTTCTGTAATACGCCCTCCAAACCTATATGTGAGGAAGTATCTTGTACATATACAGTAGACAAGACTCAGAATAAGTTTTGAAATTCCAAGAAACAAATAGTTTAATATGTTCAAGAATGCAGTACCTTCTGTGACTTGGCAAATTTAAAATTCTTCAATAGCCATTGTGACAATTGCCTCTAACCCTGGGTTAGGGTTGAATCATGACACTCAGTTCCACATAGAGACTAGCAATGGTTTTGTATGGCAGAGATCTGGAACTGACTGAGCATTAGGAGTTACTACTGGATGGCGAGTGGCAACTCCTCAACTTCATCACAGAGGCTTGGGTATTGCTGGATCTGTAGGAACATGTTGCCAGCTTTATACCCTCGCAATAAATGGTATTATTTTTCTGCTTTTCTTAACAGTATGTAAAACATCATGATTTACATTGTATGTTATTTTAAAATGCTGGCAACTGCAGCCAAACTTCAACATTTTGAAAGAAATAATCTGCATTGGCTGTAGAATAGTTTTTATTGCAGTAACTATGACTGTAACTAACTGCCTTACAACCACTCCCCATCATTCAAATCATGTTGTAATCACATAGCCTGCTAAGAGCTGTAGTCCTTATTTAAAATGGAGAGAGTAGCAGAACCCAGTAAATAAGAACAGCCTTACCGCATAACCTTCTTTTTATTTTTTATTTTGTAAATAAGTACTAGCACTTTTAGTGTGTTATTTGTTTACAACATGATGTGAATGATGGGGAGCAGCTCTAAGCCAGTTAAAGATACCTTTTGGCAATGGCCTAGTGGTGCAAAACCAGTTGTGACTTTTACTAAAAAGTATTCTACAGCTAAATTGTATGGGTGGTTTTCTCTAAAAAGATTATCTCCACAGAAAAAAAACCCAAAAGATTGAAACTTCTGTAAATTTTTGAAATTATTAAACGTGTAAAACAGGACACCAGCTTAGTTTTCAATGGTCAAACACAATTACTATGCAGATGGTAGATTACAATAGTAAATTCAGTTTAATTTTTTATCTTTTGTTTCATGTAATAATTTACACATAAGATAAAAAAGCTTGACTTTTGTTAAAAGTAACAGTCTGTGCATAACATGAAAAAGTAACATTTTTCCTTTGTAAGCACTCTGTATTTTATCATTTTACCCATCATCTGTATAAGTTGCATGTCATTTTGTGTATGATTGTGACATTCACTTACTTATAACCTGACTAAAAGCCGTTTCGTAATGAAATGAATAACGTTTTTCAGAACATTGGGAAAGTGTTTGTTTCTTTTTAATATTACTGCCATGTTCTGTCAGGCATCGATGCACAATTCGGTTAATGTTAACGATTTAGGTTACTTTATAATTAGAATTACCTCTATAATGCAATAGTCTCTTGTAATGTTAAATTATATCATTGCCTTGCACTTAAATTACATTAAATATATATCTGACTTCCTTCTACATTCCAAAAATCATGTTCTGTGGGATCCATGGATTAAAACTAATGTAATATATTGAGCCATACAGCAACAAATTCAACCATTGGGAGGAATGGGCAGAGGAGTATTTTATAAAAACACTGAGGACTTTTTGGTCCAAATCGTCTGCTGTTAACAGATAAGTGGGAGCATATCCTGGTGACAACTGCTTTAGCCCTGTTCTCACCATGGTCATGCTGTCCAGTGTTCCAGTGGTGCAACTTTTTACACCATTCACATTTTTATTAACATGTTAATTTTTTGTAGTAGTTACTTCACTTAAGTAGCAAGTTAGACTGAAAAATGAGGCACTTGCCATGCCTCCTTATACACCTTTTCTGCTTTGCAAAATGTTACACATTTGATCCCTTCAATTTCCTGGAGTGTCTCCTCCTCCAGGTGAATGAGACAAATACTATTCCAGGCAGCATGGCTCTCAGTGGAATTAAAACTTTGTGGTGCAGATTAGCATGAGATGCAAGACTTATGAGCTGCTTTGTCATGATGTATGCATGCCGCCCTACCGTTATGTGCCAGTATAATGAGTCTGAAATGCTGACCCCTAAACATTTTAAAGCCTTTGATATTCTGGAAGACTTATGTTGAAATTCAACAAAAATGACGATCACCTGCAGTTAAACATTAACTTCCAACGTAATGTAGCATTTGCCAGTTAAACACTCCCTCCCCCTTTCTCCTTTGCTTTCTGGAAATTCTTCCTTAAGTTCACTGTTGTCTAAATCCCGTACTAAAATTAATGATGATGTGCAATTTTGCCAAAATAGGATACTCTCCAAGTAATTTATATTCTGCAGCAGAGCAGCTTGATGCAATGTGACTGTTACCACTAGTGAAGTCCCAGTTCAGAGACTTCTCACCAGGTTTAGGATTCCTCCTATTCTGTAGAGTGCTTTCTGTATTTTTTTTAGTGTACCATATTCTCTTTATATGACTCAAAATATATTCTGACAATTGATGTGTAGTTTGTTACTGTTGCCTAGTTGGATTTTGATGTTAAAGCTACACAGCAGCTCACCCCAAGCAACTGTGACTCTTTTAATAAAAATTATGTCCACCATAGAAGTTCCACATGTCCACATGGAGCTGGGAAAATAAAAGTTGACTTGACAAAACCCCAGAGATTGCCTTTCACATTAACAACCATCTGATCAACATTGCACACTGAGGTTTGCAGCACCCTCACAAACCAGGAGTTTCTTACAAAACACAAATTTCCATTCTACCATCGACTCTGGTCATGGAAACATGACAACAAAACAGAAAACACATGTGACATATCAACCGTTACAAATACATTGAGCATTACAACTCAAACTATTGTTGTCATAAATAATGCAAAGGTTTTTCTTCTGAAAACAGGTTGGTTTTATTCAGGATTCAAATAAATTATTTTATTTCTCACTCTTTTTGGCTACAAAACCCATTTCTCAACATAATCTCCATTCAATGTGATGGCTTTACACCACCTTACTGGGAGGGGCTTGTATACCTACATGGTACCACTCTACTAATCGACGTCGTAGCCCTCATCTTGCTTCATCAATAACCTCCCCATCATACATGTACTGCTTCCCATGGATTTTTCTTTGGCCAAACAGATAGAAATCAGAATGTACGAAATGTGGACTGTAGAGTGTATGAGGAAGAACAACAGTCCAATCAAGTTTAGTTGAGTTCCTCTCAGGTGTGCACACTTATGTGAGGCCTTGCATTGTCATGGAGAAGGAGAAGTTTGTTTGCATTTTTATGGTGACAAACATGCTGAAGTTGTTTCTTCAGTTTCCTGAGGGAAGCACAACACACTTCAGAGTTGATCATTGCATCATAAGAGAGGACATCAAACAACATAACCCCTCAAACAGCATAACCCCCTAAGAGTTCTAGCACCATCACCGTGAGTTTACCAGCTGAGAGTATGGCTTTGAACTTTTTCTTTGGAGAAGAGGTGCTGTGGTGCTACTCCATGGATTGCCATTTTGTTTCCAGTTCGAAGTGATGAGTCCATGTTTCATTGCCTGTGATGATGTTCGACAAAAAATTGTCACAATCAGCCTCGTAAAGTGCAAGCAACTGTGCACAGATCGTCCTTCACTGCTCTTTATGGTCTTGTATTAAGCAGTGAGGAAACCAACAAGCACACACCTTTGAGTACCCTAACAGGTGTAGGAATGTCCAACTGTGCAGCGAGGTGTTTGTGACCTGTTGGTCACCTCACATGAGTGTGTCAAAATGTTCTAACGTTGCAGGAATCACAGCTGCATGTTCCCGTCCAGCACGCGGGATATCGGACAGGTTTGCGTGACCTTGTTGTGATGATGACAGATGCCTTACGCAATCACTCACTGTGCTTTTGTTCCCTGCCAGGTTTCTGTAGACAGTCCACAAGCACCTATGAATATCTGTGATATTCTGGTTTTCTGCCACAAAAAACCCAATGACAGCTCTCTGGTTGGAATGCACCTCCATTACAGATGCCATTTTCAAGGCTATACATAGCACTGCCACCCATCAGCACTTCATGGAACTATAGAAGCTGAAGGTGGAATATTCCATGTCTCACAACAAATTCCGAATTTTTTCAGCCGAAATTGGCCAAGAAAAAAGTGTTACATTACTTACTGAACACACCTTGTAGTTAGTATTCAATCTGAAAATGGTCATTTGGAAGCTTTCCAGGTAATGATACATGGGTCTGGAAGGCATTTTCAGTTAATAAGGTAACAGATATTTTTCAAAAGGTACAATTTATGAATGTGAGTACAAATAAGGTAGTGACTTTGAACATTAGGAGGAGACACAAATCACAAGCTAATGAATGTGTACAGTATGAACAATTACAACTGCAACACCAGCAAGGATAGCAAATAAAATTTTACATGTGGTGCATATGAAATATAGTAGGAAGAATGCTTGATTAAATTTGTAGGTAAGTTGAGGATATACAGAATGTGAAATTTAGTGTACAGAGCTGCTACCTTGGAGTAAAAAAGGCTTTAGCCATCCCAACTACCAAGTGAAACTGAGCTTGGATGACAGGCATGGGTTCATCATTTCTTGCAGCTTCAAATCTATGGCAGAGTTCATCACTCATAGTGGCTGAAGAGTCATGGCATAGCAGTGCCTCAGCAACACATGCCCGTTTGTTTTCAGTGTGTGAGGGAACTGCAGTACCTGCTAGCTGGGGCAACAGTTGAACTCTGTCTGTATCAATCTACATCAGGACAGCATGGGCAACACGCAGTCTTGCATTGTCTAGTCCCCAGATAGAGCACAATTAAAGCCTTAACACATCAGAAATATATCACCCACTGTACTCAATGGTATCTCACACCATTATTCCAGCTGCTAAGCCAATATGATGACAACAAATGCAATCCAGCAAGGTTCTTTCTCCTTGGAGGCTCCACACATGGATATGTGCAGTGTGATGCTGTATTCAGAACTGGAACTCTCCTGAAAACATGATGTGGTGCCACTCCTGTGTCCATTGGAGTCATTTTTGAAGCACCTCTGCCTGCTGTTGAGCCAAGGAAAACAGAAACAATGGTCACTGTGCTGACAGTCCTCAATGCTCCAGATGTCATCACACTGCCTATTATAATAATTATCTTCCTGCACACAAGCCCATTTTCTGACACATAGCTTTGTGATCTTGAATGGGTGAGTGACCAATATGTCCAGTCTCTTGGGAGTAAGTCTCACAGGGTCATTAAGATTGTACATGATATTGAATATGGCCCTCCTGAGCTCACTGACTCCATATTCATATAACACCTGTGGAATCCTGATGACATGAGCTGCCAAACAACAGTAAACTGTAGTCTCGATTGGCCACAATCCTGTTGCTGAGGAATTCTGACACTTGCCAACAGACACTTCTCTTGCTTACATGAGACATGACATGATCTCCTGACAAACAACATTCAAATATTATTTCTGAATGAGAAAACCATTGTACAGTCTTTGTTTGTATACAGAATGTAGATGGCACCACTTTCACTTACTTTTTGTGGTTGCATGAAATTTTAACCATTTGGGTAACTGAAAATGTAGAACTCTTCATGCCATTTTGACATCTGTTGCATGCTGCCTTCATGATGTTGCAATTTTGATGGCTAGCAGTATATTCACATGGTGTAAAGTGCAGTGCAGTGTGGATGAAATAAGTTTTCTTCTGCATGATACCAGTAATATCATATTTTTTCAAAATCTTTCTTGTCTTTAGACAATAGAAACACAGGGTCTAAAAGACAGTGAATCAGTCCTGTTAAAAGCACTTTTTTTACTATGATTTGATTGTCACTTCATCTCTATACTTCAGGAAAACAAATTATTGTAACATAATATTATCACATTACATGAGATCATAAGTGGAGTACTATAGCATTAAAAGCATCCCTTTCTAGTACGATAAGTATACCAATCAAGAGGCAAGCCTCAGTACTTTATTGACTAGCAACTAGACTTGCCTCAGCACTCGTTATTTGACATGCATCATTTCTTGATTTTTCTGTTCAGTATAGTGTCGGTGTATGTACCTGACTGTTGCACAAGTACAGTTCACGCACTGGTCACTGTGTTATGCAATGATGGGAAAAATACACTTGTTTATTTTTCCCATGGCACTGTGCAGTGGAATTGCATTTGTAATTCCAGTAAATTCTGTTCTACAATCATGAAGAGAGAGTGTGAAAAATGATAAATTACTTGAGTATTCTCATAGTTTAAATTGTTTAGCAGAAATCACAATCAAAGTCCTACACAGCCTCAAATGAAATGCAACATGTCAGTGTTTGAGTCTATGTGGGAAGAGCCCTTCAGAGGAACTTAAAATAACAAAGTTCTCAAGTTTTTAGCCTAGTGAGTTCATCAAAAAGGTGCCGGTTGGAAATCGGAAAACTTTATATGAGAGCCACTCACTTCGGAAGGAAAAAAAAAAAAAAAAAGAGAGAGATCATATTACTTGAAATATTATGTGACAACAGTCCTCTTGACATACCAGTCCCATTCCAAGTATAACAAATACTTCCTTGTAAACAGATTAAGCTGTCACTGTCTAAAGATACACTGCATAGTTACTGAACAGGTAAATATTTGCTGTTGGTTTCTGTAGTTGGATGGTCAACATACGTACTTTCCATAGAGGGGCCTGCCCTCTGCAGGATGTGCATATGCCTGGCTAGACAACTGTGTATGACAAAATATCATTACGTTCTGTCAGTTTCCTACACTAGATGGTGTGTTGACTACAGATAGATGGCCATGTCCATTGGGAGGGATGATAAAACTGTTGGCAATGTAGCAGCTCAATGGCAGCATCATCTACCCACTAACTAGTAGTGGCTCTGATGTGGCATTCCTGGCTTCTGGGAAGTACATGAAGGATAATTACTGACAATATGAGAACTCTTCTCTGTAGTTTTCATACCCCTGATTAATCACAATAATGCATTTTTAATGCAATACCATAGGAAATTGTGGCAACTGCACACTATCTGTTGGGGAATATTATTCATAGCCCTCTTATACTGACTCTGCTTGCAGAAGATTTTGTCTTGAGAGATGATGTCTGCAAGACAATCAGCAATACAAAACTAAATTATTTGAGAATTATTTTAATAAGTTACCAATTACAACAAAATGTTATGTTGCAACTATTTTTGAATAACTTACCCTCATTCCTTATCCAGAATATTAGCTGGGGTATTTCAGGAGGAATAGTAAATATTCTAGGAAGTGGAAGTACAGACTAATGTGTTAAAACATTCTATTTAAGATGTGTCCAATTTTTATTGGTTACAGATATGCAACCTGGTAGTACATGTAAGTTTTCATTTCACTTGTCAGTACTCCATTTTCTATGGGTTTATTAATCAGCTGTCTTTTTCGTTTTGTAGTCCATGTTGTGGGGCTGTACTTGAGTTTACGTGACAGAATTTGTCAACTATGGTTGTGATTTATTGGTCAATTCTACTGTTTCAGTTACACACATCTCATCTCACATATTAACAAATTCTGAGTATCCCAATATGATATTTTTGTACAGGCTTTGTAATGGAAATGCTGCTGTGTTTGCAGAAAATATTCTAGACAATCGTATAACCACAGTTTACTGACTCAAGAGTATTTATTCATGTTTTCACTAAACTGCATGAGACTGGTACAATGCCCAGCAGTCAAATTTCATCTGAACATACAAATGAATAGTTTGGGCATGTAGTTTGACACTCAGTCAGTAGAACATATTGTGATATTCAGTCAGTAGAACATATTGCTTCAGCAAGCACATAAAGAATTTCTACATGTATCAATGTTCCACATACAAGAATATGGTATACATTATGTATGCATGACCTCTATCCTTATCATTTACAATGGATACAACACCTCCAAGGAGGAGATGGAATTTTGTCATTGGCTAATTGCGAATTACTAAGTAATGCCATTAATACTGTTGACTGGCGAAGTCACTACCACCTGTGATGGTATCAGCAACACATTTAACTCTCATGAATGGTCTGACAAAAACCCACATGGCCTGTGAAAACATTTTTTCAAGAGCAATTCTTTGTAGATGTGTGGTGTGATATGCTAAACAATCAGATGATGAGCCTGTTTCATTAACTGCATCATGTTATAGGGCCTCATTACCTACACTTTCTTGAAAATAAGCTTCCAGCATTATTGGAAGAGGTTCCTATGACTACAAGATTGGATGTGTTCTTTCAAAATGATTGGGGCTTGGAGACCCTAATCAGCAAGCAAAAATGTAGTTGCCAAGGAGAGACTCTGCAGTAAGTTGATGACAACTTATTCTGCCAGGCAGTATTTGTATATGCCAATGATTGTATGATAATGGTATACAGGCCATAAGACAACTCACAGGGCTCGTTCTCTTTCTGTGGGCTCCAAATGATTTGGATGACTTGATTCTACTCATTATCCTCATATTGTGAATATCATGATCCTATTAATATATGTAAGGTAACATTATTTGTTTCTTTTTAATCTTTACAATGATTTGAAAACTGGATTGCAAGCTGTGTGTATTTTATTGTAACACATTATCTCTGCATATACAACATTACGATTAAGGTTAAATTGATTAGACCTAGCACGAGTTAAGGGATCAGAAATTAATGTCCACTGTCTTATTTTATTTATTTTATTTTTTCCACGTTGTTGAAACCATAACTGTGCATTACTGACAAGAATGATACCAGTGCCATCTACTATGGGCACCAGAAGTCTTTTGAAAGGCAACTGTGATTCACGGGAATTGCTGAATTGGTGTGTGTGTGTGTGTGTGTGTGTGTGTGTGTTTGATTTTGTGGGATACAAGTCATGATAAAAAATTTGTTTTTTACCTATGGTTATAGAATACAGGGTGTACATAAAATCTGGGAACACTTTCAATTATTTATTGCACAAGAACCAAACAACCAAACGTCGTACAGATATCATACATACGTCATTTTGATCATTTTGATGAGAAACCCTGAAAGTGTTTTTTTTTTTTCCCCCGTGTATACCGCCACAGCGTAGTTTGGTAATTTGCTGATAGTCAGCACTAGTTGCAAACATGGCGAGTTCAGGTGCGTAGCGACCTTTCTGTGTGTTGGAGTTCAACAAAAACAAGTGTGCTACAGCTGTTCAATGGATGTTTAGCTCAAAGTACAGTAAGAAGCCACCAATAAGGAAGGCCATTTACCACTGCCACAACAAATTCGTTGCGATGGGTTGCTTGTGCCTGGTAAAGAGAAGCGGACGTCCCAATGTGAGGGAAGTGAATGTGGAGCACGTACGAGACACATTCATAAGGAGTATAAAGAAATCGGTGCGTCGTGCATCCTGTGAACATTGATATTGGGCCACGATTGATGGAAATGTGTTGTCTGGCCAAATAAATCACATTTCTCACTACATCAGGTCAACGTTTGTGTCCAGATAAATGTCACCCAGGTGAATGGTTTTGCACTGTGCCATGGGCACAGGTCTTTGGGGGCAGTATTATGCTATGGGAGAATCTTATCTGGGCTTCTGAGGGAAATTGTCCACATCACATGGCCAGAATTGTGCTACAGTGGTTTGAGAAGCATGACAAGGAACTAATGTTGATGTCTTTGGCCACCAAATCCACTTGATCTGAAACTGATGGAACACATCTGTGTCACTATCGGATGCCACCTTCATGCTCACAAACCACTGGCCCACAATTTACAGGAATTGCATGATCTGTGCATAAATGTCTGATACCACATACATACAGAAACCTACCAATGGCTTGTTGAATCCACACCATGCAAAATTGTTGCTATATTGTGATCCATAGGTGCACCAAGAAGCTATTAAGCAAGTGGTCATAATGTTTTAGAGTATCGGTGGATGTATAGTCATGGTTGCCTTGTAGTGTGTAGCAATGGAAATGCAACTAATATGAGTTGCAAAATTTAATCTAGAGAAGGTTATTTCTGTCTTTAGCCATCACCTTGATACATTTGCAAACATATCTCTTGTAAAGTATGTACTATGTAATGTTTTCCCCATATGATTATTTCACACCATTATATTCTCCTGATGGTTTATTTGCAGGTTTGAATTTTTACTACCCCAATGTTCACTGTATTTTTGGATATTGGTCTATTTGCCACAAATATGCTTCAAAATTGTTTATTTTAATTACTTTGCTATGCAAAATAGTTACATGCTTCAAGGACAATATATGATTGTGGCTGGTTACCCCCGGAGCATTACTACTATGTTACAGTTATGTTACAGACTGTTACATCCATTTACCTTAGTTCAATCACATTCCAATAAACATTAGTGATTGTGTGCAAACAGCATGAAACTGCTGTTCTTGACCATCTTCTTCTTATGGACCAACTCCATTGAAAATGTATGGATGGTGACAGTGACACTCTACACAGCAATGGATATAACATCTGGAATTTCACACTAGCTGTCTACGTAGGAGATGGAAGAAGAAAAGAGATTTAATGCTTATCTCATAGACTTCCTTCTCATAGAATTTACATAGACTTCCTTCTCATAGAATTTAGAGTATCATTGAAGTTAAGACTGCTGGACAGGATATTTTGAGGCAAGAAAACCACATAATTTTTTAGGATTCACATTATCTTGATGAGAACTATTGTGTTCACATTTACATATATCTACACAATTTCTCAGCAAGCCACTGTACAGTGCATGGCAAAAGACACTATGCAACAACATTAGTCCATAAAGTGAGAGAAATGAGTGTATGTGCCTTGGTACATACTCTATTAACCTGTATCTCATTCTCAACATCTCTATGTGAGATACAACAGAGGAAGTAGAATTGTTGTATAGTATTCCTTAAATACAGTGTCTCTTAATTTACCCAACAGGGTTGAACCAAAAAACTTCCCTTTCGTCAAAAGATTCATCATTTAAGTTTCATGAGCAACTCTGTGACACTTCCATATGGGCTATATTACCTGTTAAAATCCTAGCAGTCATTAAGGGATGTTTATATGTCTGCTTTTATGCTTGCCCTATAAGATGTCTAAAGTGCTCGATCTGTATTTGGTTGTTGTACTCTGTTTCCTTTGCACATACACTGCAGAATCTTCCCAACAAATTTAAGTATCCCATTCATCTTCCTTACAACTGATTTTAAGAATTACCCCTAAATAATTAATCCAAGTGATGGGGTTAAGAAGTTTACCACTAACTTTATAATCAAATACTATCAGGTTCTCTCTCTTCGAGATATTATCTTGCAATTATCTACAAATATACAGAAGAACCATTTAGTACACCAATTGGAAATACTAAGTCACTGTGCATTTATTTATGGTATTTTTTTTCTGATAAGTCATTTGCGTGTGTTAAAAACATTACTGGTTTTATTACACCATCTTGGGGAACCCCTGATGTTACATTCATTCCTCTGGCGTATTTGGTAAACCATTCTTTGAGCCAATTAAATATTGATGAACATAAGCTGTATGATTGTATCTTAGTAATTAATTATTGATCAACTATCTCAAGAATTTATAAAAACTGGATATACCTGTTCACCTGCATCTACTATTTGGAAAATTGATCTTCATTGTTCTTCAGTAGAGATGCTTGTTTCAGTACCTCTCATTTGTGTGTGTGTGTGTGTGTGTGTGTGTGTGTGTGTGTGTGTGTGTGTGTATATGATAGTCTAACAGAGATAGGGCAGTAACCTCCACTGTGAACACATTTTTTTACTACTGAATTTAATATTTCAACTTTTTGTCTGTTGATTGTTTTTCTACATCAGGCTGATTCATACAATGTGCTAGAAGGTTTGTAATCCACTGATTCCATATAGGATCAGTTTCCGAGTCTTTTCTGATAGATCTTACACCAGGATCTGACAGAGGAATTTATTGTAGATTTGTCATATAGCCCTTTTTATGCATGCATATTTTGCCACTAACTTTTCTCTGCCAGTTTCCTTATATACTTTTTAGCATTGAGAACATAACAAAACGTACCTGTTTTTGCTCCATTATCCAAATGGTACAAATCAGAACACATTTTTTTAACATATTTAATTACAGAGTAATTTGAGGTATGTTTGAGCTTTATTTGCTACCTTTTATTAATTTAGTTCAAACATATTTAATTACAGGGTGATTTACAGTACATTTGACCTTTATTCATAATTCAAAATGTATTGTATTATGACTATAAGTTTTCAGTTTGTCTTTTTTAAGTAGGGTACCAGTGACTTGTCTATTAGTTCTACCAACTGCAAACGTTCTCCTAAATTATTTGAGAATGTTTTCACTTTTGGCGACAGTCAGTGCAGTGAAATTAAATGAAATGACCATATGGCATTGTTAGCCAGGATGTCCCAATCGGGTATGGCCGGCAAAAGCAAGTCTTATTTCATTCGGCGCCACATAGAGCGACTTGTGACTGATGATGAGGATGAAATGATGTTGAGGACAACACAACACCCAGTCCACGGGTGGAGAAAATGTCTAACCCAGCCGGGAATCGAACCTGGGCCCACTGCATGGGAGGCAAGCACATTACCACCCAGCTAAGCAGGCAGACACTCGGTGCAGTAAAGTCAGTATGACAGCTGATCTTTATCTCTCTCGTGAAAGAAAGATCAGGTCTGCTTGTAGCCTCTCAGATGTGGGTTGTCAGACTATCTGTTTGAATCTGTTGTCTGATAACTTGTTCAGTATTACTTCACTGTTGGATAACTGGGGCAGGTTAGAAATACCCAAGTTGTTGAAATGCCATCCCACTGAGAGATTTGCAGCAGTCCATTCAGCCATATGAACTTATTATTACTTCACAAGGCTGTTTGTCCTTAATGCTACTAGCAACATAGGCATAATTTTCCAGTTAATATTTGGCAAATTAAAATCACCTGCAACTGCTACCACATAATTCAGGAAGAGACATCCAACTTTAACAGTTCAATAAACAGGCTATGGCAGAATACTTAATCAACATTGGTCACTCTATGCTGTATGACAATGTCAAAATTCTAACACCAATTTCTTAACTCTAGGAACTTGGTGCTGAAGGAAGTAGCAGAAATTGTTTATCTAAGTATTTAATTAATTGAGGTCCTGGCTTCAGCCTGATCAAAGTGTTGAAGCTAGCAATGTGCGAGATTAATTCCGTAACATGTTGCTATAGTGTAATTTCTACTGACTCACCAATATCCCAGCATGGATTGGGTGCCACCCACAGATTCAGTTAATAGAAAGGTGTTTGTTGCTGATCATCATCACAGGCCCTTGAGTATTCTGACACCACAACTACAGGGTAACTTTTACGTGTAATATAATTAGGCCTTAATAAGTGTGCTGTAGCTTCAGTCTGTAAGCCGAAAGATATATGGCCAAAACATTAGTTGCTCTAAATGAAACAAGTAACAGAAACAAGTTTTTATTCTTACGTGAGGTTGAACTTTTTTTAAAAAAAAAAAAAAGCAGCATCTCCTTTCATATGACCTACCATTGTATTTGCGTTATCACATACAAACGAAATTAAATTTTTCCAGGTAATTCCTTTTCTTTGCAGCTGGTCATTCAAGATATTAAAATTTCCTTCACCAGTATTTAAAACTGATCTTTTCCTGTCTAACATCAAGGTAAGTAAGAACAATTGGATACACTTTAACATCTTTAGTGTCTGTGCTATTATCACTTGCAAGAGAAAAGATGTGTACTTTTAAATATTATACTTCATTCTGTGTTCCAGATGACGGCAAATGCAGCTATTTTAGTTCTACAACAACTGTATTTTTTAGCAATCCGAGAATCATGACATTCTTTTGAACAACTATGAAGTATGATCTGCACAAGAAATCGAACGGCCATGTTCAACAATAAATGAAATAAAAAGCATTTCTGCAGTGGTGACAGTCATCCCTATCAGTTTTTATTCCAAATTATGACAATGGTGTCTGTTAGGTCTAGATGTACGTTAGAGAATCCTAAACTCAGATTGGAATGTATACCACAGAGACAGGCTGGACAGTGAAACGGGAAGCGTGTTTATAGCGATAAGAAGTGCAATAGTATCGAAGGAAATTGACGGAGAACCAAAATGTGAAATAATTTGGGTGAAGGTCACGGTTAAAGCAGGCTCAGGCATGGTAATTGGATGTCTCTATAGGCCCCCTGGCTCAGCAGCTGTTGTGGCTGAGCACCTGAAGGATAATTTGGAAAATATTTCGAGTAGATTCTCCCACCATGTTATAGTTCTGGGTGGAGATTTTAATTTGCCACATATAGACTGGGAGACTCAAACGTTCATAACGGGTGGCAGGGACAAAGAATCCAGTGAAATTTTTTTAAGTGCTTTGTCTGAAAACTACCTTGAGCATTTAAACAGAGAACCGACTCGTGTCGATAACATATTAGACCTTCTGGTGACAAACAGACCCAAACTATTTGAAACAGTTAACACAGAACAGGGAATCAGCGATCATAAAGCGGTTACGGCATCGATGATTTCAGCCGTAAATAGAAATATTAAAAATGGTATGAAGATTTTTCTGTTTAGCAAAAGTGACAAAAAGCAGGTTTCAGAGTACCTGATGACTCAACACAAAAGTTTTGTCTCATGTACAGATAGTGTTGAGGATCAGTGGACAAAGTTCAAAACCATCGTACAATATGCGTTAGATGAGTATGTGCCAAGCAAGATCGTAAGAGATGGAAAAGAGCCACCGTGGTAGTTAGTTAGAGAACTGCTGCGGAAGCAAAGAGAACTTCACAGCAAACATAAACATAGCCAAAGCCTTGCAGACAAACAAAAATTACGCGAAGCGAAATGTAGTGTGAGGAGGGCTATGCGAGAGGCGCTCAATGAATTCGAAAGTAAAATTCTATGTACTGACTTGGCAGAAAATCCTAAGAAATTTTGGTCTTATGTCAAAGCGGTAGGTGGATCAAAACAAAATGTCCAGACACTCTGTGACCAAAATGGTACTGAAACAGAGGATGACAGACTAAAGGTCGAAATACTAAATGTCTTTTTCCAAAGCTGTTTCACAGAGGAAGACTGCACTGTAGTTCCTTCTCTAGATTGTCGCACAGATGACAAAATGGTAGATATCAAAATAGACGACAGAGGGATAGAGAAACAATTAAAATCGCTCAAAAGCGGAAAAGCCGCTGGACCTGATGGGATACCAGTTCGATTTTACACAGAGTACGCGAAGGAACTTGCCCCCCTTCTTGCAGTGGTGTACCATAGGTCTCTAGAAGAGCGTAGCATTCCAAAGGATTGGAAAAGGGCACAAATCATCCCCGTTTTCAAGAAGGGATGTCGAACAGATGTGCAGAACTATACACCTATGTCTCTAACGTCGATCAGTTGTAGAATTTTGGAACACGTATTATGTTCGAGTATAATGACTTTTCTGGAGACTAGAAATCTACTCTGTAGGAATCAGCATGGGTTTCGAAAAAGATGGTCGTGTGAAACCCAGCTCACGCTATTCGTCCACGAGACTCAGAGGGCCATAGACATGGTTTCACAGGTAGATGCCGTGTTTCTTGACTCCCGCAAGGCGTTCGATACAGTTCCCCACAGTCGTTTAATGAACAAAGTAATAGCATATGGACTATCAGACCAATTGTGTGATTGGATTGAAGAGTTCCTCAATGGAGAGAAGACTTCCGAAGTAAGAGTGATTTCAGGTGTGCCGCAGGGGAGTGTCATAGGACCGTTGCTATACACAATCTACATAAATGACCTTGTGGATGATATCGGAAGTTCACCGAGGCTTTTTGCAGATGATGTGGTGTATAAAGAGATTGTAACAATGGAAAATTGTACTGAAATGCAGGAGGATCTGCAGCAAATTGACGCATGGTGCAGGGAATGGCAATTGAATCTCAATGTAGGCAAGTGTAATGTGCTGCGAATACATAGAAAGATAGAGCCCTTATCATTCAGCTACAAAATAGCAGGTCAACAACTGGAAGCAGTTAATTCCATAAATTATCTGGGAGTATGCATTAGGAGTGATTTAAAATGGAATGATCATATAAAGTTGATCGTTGGTAAAGCAGATGCCAGACAGATTCATTGGAAGAATCCTAAGGAAATGCAATTCAAAAACAAAGGAAGTAGGTTACAGTACGCTTGTTCGCCAACTGCTTGAATACTGCTCAGCAGTGTGGGATCCATACCAGATAGGGTTGATAGAAGAGATAGAGAAGATCCAACGGAGAGCAGTGCGCTTTGTTACAGGATCATTTAGTAATCGCGAAAGCGTTACGGAGATGATAGATAAACTCCAGTGGAAGACTCTGCAGGAGAGACGCTCAGTAGCTCGGTACGAGCATTTGTTAAAGTTTTGAGAACATACCTTCACCGAAGAGTCAAGCAGTATATTGCTCCCTCCTACATATATCTCGTAAAGAGACCATGAGGATAAAATCAGATATATTAGAGCCCACACAGAAGCATACCGACAATCCTTTCCACGAACAATACGAGACTGGAATAGAAGGGAGAACCGATAGAGGTACTCAAGATACCCTCCGTCACACACCGTCAGATGGCTTGCGGAGTATGGATGTAGATAAAGATGTAGATAAAACATGATGTTGGTAATCATCACAACCACCCCCAGTGTGCTTTATAGAAATGCCTTGTGAATACACTGTATGAAACACAGGCTGGTATGATTTATTAGATTTTATCAAATGTGGCCATTCTATACTACACTGTTTCTGAAATTTCTGTCCAGTTCTACGTTTTTTTTGTAACAGTACCATCCACTGCATTAACACTTTCGTATTACCCAGTATTACTATCTGAATTTGCTACAGTACTTAGGCCTATTTTTACTTTTTTATTATGATTGTTTTTCACTTTCCTTCTTAATACAATCAACATATGTAAATCCATGACTATTGGTACTCAGAACATGTACAGAAGCTTCCATCTTATTATTTTTTTCACTTTCATTTCAGACATCATTTTCACTGATAATTTCGCATTATCATTTGTTTTGTGCTGTGTTTACAGAAACTTAACAGTGGCTGAAGGAAAAAAAAGACAACCAATGCCTTGCATTTTTGAGAAAGCAACTAAAAAGTTGCTAATACTATATGAACAGTGTTCTTGAATTCTAGCCACTAAACAAACAACATCACAAAATTACAAAAAATTCAATTGTCTACAATAATTTGTGCCTGGCACAGTAAAAGGGAAGGAGAGAGGATGGAGGAGAGGGATGGGGTAAGGAAGGGGAGGGAGGGGAAGAGGGTAGGGAGGGGGAGAGGGTACGGAGGGGAAGGGGTAGGGAGGGGGAGAGGGTACGGAGGGGAAGGGATAGGGAGGGGGAGAGGGTACGGAGGGGAAGTGGTAGGGAGGGGGAGAGGGTACGGAGGGGAAGTTGTAGGGAGGGGGAGAGGGTACGGAGGGGAAGGGGTAGGGAGGGAGTCGAATGGGGTAGGGATGGCGGGAGAGAGGAGAAAGGGGGAGAGAGGAGAAAGGGGTAGAGAGGGAGGGGTAAGTGGGTGGGGAAGGAGGTGGGAGGGGAAGGAGGTGGGAGGGGGAGGGGAGAAATGAAAGCAGATGGCCATTACTTTAAGTGTCAGCATGTTGTGTATTATTGATTATGGATAAATAGGTAAATTGCATATCTTGTGACATCAGCTAGTCAGAAAAAACAGCGAGAGCTTATAGATAAATGCCTTGAACCTTCTGACGTCACTTGGTACAAAGGCAATTTTATTCCTACCCTTTAAGTTGACATGCACAGAACAGAACATTTTCACCATTACTCAGCATGAACTATCTTAGTAAGATGTAGTGATGAAATCATACATAGACAGGTTTACTATGTACTCAGGAAGGAAATCATTACAATCCATAAAACTTTTAATAGCATAGGAGTAGGGAAATTTGAACAAATTGTGGTTATAAATCTGTAACAATTAGTTGGCACTCATGGGTGTGTAGTGCAATTGAATCGGATATCAATAACTCATTAGGGAATAAAAAATCCAGGACGGCATAATGACAATACTATGAAAAGGATAGATTGCTACTCACCATATAATGCAGGTACTGAGTCATGGACCTGCACAACAAAAAGACTGCTAAACATGTCAGCTTTTGGCCAAAAGTCTTCCTCCTGATCTCCCCCCCCCCCCCCCCCCCTCCCCCACACACACACACACACACACGACCTTTAGACTGGACTGGTAGTCTGGCCTCAGAGATGGTGGTCGTGTGTGCACGTGTGTGTGTGTGTGTGTGTGTGTGTGTGTGTGTGTGTGTGAGAGAGAGAGAGAGAGAGAGAGAGAGAGAGAGAGAGAGAGAGAGAGAGAGAGTGAGTGAGTGTTGTGTTTGCGTGCATGTGTGTGGTCTAATTCACTAATTCAGAAGAAGGCATTTTTTTTGATAGCTTACTCATTTCACATTCATTTTGTTGTGCCTGTCTATGACTCAACATCTCCCATGAATGGTATCAATCTGTTTTTCCATAATATTAAACACCATCTACATGCAAATGATATAAGGAAGTTATTGAAGACACTAAAATTAGTGTGCCTATACTCAAACTGGACTCTAATCTATCAAAAGTCAGGAACATTGTGTGTGGGAAAGACATTGGACAGATAAGCATAGTAAAGGTCAGTATGGTAGCTAGAAACACAAAATATTTCTAGCAACATAGTTCAAATTTAGAATGGTAAAGAAGTCATAAACAATTTTATCCAATTTGGTGTTAATATCTCATCTCCCTCTTACCACGAAAACATCACAGAAGCCTACAATAATGTAAAAGTGCATATGTTGACATACATACTCCATTTGCAGTTCTTCAAAAATTTATACATGGTATATGGAGTTGCCTGAATCCCAGATTACATTATTTATATAATGGATCTTCACACGTACACCCCATCTCTTATGCACATTCTTCAATATGCAGATGTCTGCATTTATACGGTCTGCTAATCTCAGGGTCAGAGGAAGATCTAAAAAGGCTGATAAAGGCCATTAATAAACAGCTTTTCAACAATGAGGTATTAATATCAGCAGAGGAATTATCAGTTGTTCCATTTCTAAAGAAGGTAATATAACTTAATACTTTGTCACATGAATCTAGACTTCAGACTACAGTAACTGATAAAAAGTATCTCGACATTTATTACTGGATACTAATATGGGGTGTGTATGTACTCTTTGCCTTAATGCTGGCTTCAATTCTGCTGGGAACACTTTCAATGAGGATCTGAATGTATCTGGTGGCAGGGCAGCTCATTCTGCCTCAAGAGCTGAAAGCAGAGAAGGTAGTGATGTTGGACGCTGGGGTCTGAAGTGAAGTCTGAGCTCTAATTCATCACAAAGGTGATATACAGGGTTCAGGTCTGGACACCAGGCATGCCAGTCCATTTCAAGTGTGTTCTTGCCAACAAACTACTGTCTTACAAATTGTGCTTTACGACAGGGGCCATTGTCATGTTCATACAATCCATCATCATCATCATTTAACTGTTCCTCTACTGTAGTGCTTTCTTAAACACAATAAGGGACCACACCATAATTACAAAAAACTCCCTCATATCGTAACACCACCTCCTGCACAATACATCATGGCAAGTAACGTTCTCCAGACATTCCCCAAACACAAAACCCTTCATAATATTGCTAAAAGGTATAGTGTGAGTCATAACTCCGAATCACTCATTCCCATTCATCCACGGGACAGTGGCATCGTTCTTTACACCAACTCAAGGGTCACTTAACACGGATTACAGACGTGTGTGACTCATTAGGAGCTGCTCGACCATTGTATCCCATTCTTTTTAACTCCCTACACCCAGTCACTGTGCTACCAGGATAGCTGCTAGTATTCTGGAACTCATGACTGATTCCTCTTGCTGATTTCATGTGACTTTTTACAACCATCCTCCACAATGCTTGCCTGTTCCTGTCCTTCAGTAGATGAGGTCCACCTTGTCCTGGTTTAGCTGTGTCTGTTCCTTCAGGTTTCCATTTCACAATTACATCACCACAAGTTAACTTGGCAGCTTTAGAATGGTTGAAATGCCTGATGGATTTGTTCATCAGGTGACAGCCAACACCTAGTTCACTTCTGAAGTCAATGTGTCTCCTGACTGACCCATTCTGCTGACAACACAAGACTCCCCACCTTCTTTTATACTGATGAGTTCTCCTCTCATGACATTTAGTGGTCTGTTCTGCATTACATAGGAAAGTCTGTATACTTTTAATCAGATAGTGCATTTGCAA